>NC_037338.1:20641032-20947136 GCF_002263795.3 Bos taurus
CAATAAAATGGACAATGAGGAAGAAATGGACAAATTCTTAGAAAAGTACAACTTTCCAAAACTCGACCAGGAAGTAATAGAAAACCTTAACAGACCCATCACAAGCACGGAAATTGAAACTGTAATCAAAAATCTTCCAGCAAACAAAAGCCCAGGTCCAGACGGCTTCACAGCTGAATTCTACCAAAAATTTAGAGAAGAGCTAACACCTATCCTGCTCAAACTCTTCCAGAAAATTGCAGAGGAAGGTAAACTTCCAAACTCATTCTATGAGGCCACCATCACCCTAATACCAAAACCTGACAAAGATCCCACAAAAAAAGAAAACTACAGGCCAATATCACTGATGAACATAGATGCAAAAATCCTAAACAAAATTCTAGCAATCAGAATCCAACAACACATTAAAAAGATCATACACCATGACCAAGTGGGCTTTACCCCAGGGATGCAAGGATTCTTCAATATCCGCAAATCAATCAATGTAATACACCACATTAACAAATTGAAAAACAAAAACCATATGATTATCTCAATAGATGCAGAGAAAGCCTTTGACAAAATTCAACACCCATTTATGATAAAAACTCTCCAGAAAGCAGGAATAGAAGGAACATACCTCAACATACCTCATAATAAAAGCTATATATGACAAACCCACAGCAAACATTATTCTCAATGGTGAAAAATTGAAAGCATTTCCTCTAAAGTCAGGAACAAGACAAGGGTGCCCACTTTCACCATTACTATTCAACATAGTTTTGGAAGTTTTGGCCACAGCAATCAGAGCAGAAAAAGAAATAAAAGGAATCCAAATTGGAAAAGAAGAAGTAAAACTCTCACTATTTGCAGATGACATGATCCTCTACACAGAAAACCCTAAAGACTCCACCAGAAAATTACTAGAACTAATCAATGATTATAGTAAAGTTGCAGGATATAAAATCAACACACAGAAATCCCTTGCATTCCTATACACTAATAATGAGAAAACAGAAAGAGAAATTAAGGAAACAATTCCATTCACCATTGCAACAAAAAGAATAAAATACTTAGGAATATATCTACCTAAAGAAACTAAAGACCTATATATAGAAAACTATAAAACACTGGTGAAAGAAATCAAAGAGGACACTAATAGATGGAGAAATATACCATGTTCATGGATTGGAAGAATCAATATAGTGAAAATGAGTATACTACCCAAAGCAATTTATAGATTCAATGCAATCCCTATCAAGCTACCAACAGTATTCTTCACAGAGCTAGAACAAATAATTTCACAATTTGTATGGAAATACAAAAAACCTCGAATAGCCAAAGCGATCTTGAGAAAGAAAAATGGAACTGGAGGAATCAACCTACCTGACTTCAGGCTCTACTACAAAGCCACAGTTATCAAGACAGTATGGTACTGGCACAAAGACAGAAATATAGATCAATGGAACAAAATAGAAAGCCCAGAGATAAATCCACACACATATGGACACCTTATCTTTGACAAAGGAGGCAAGAATATACAATGGATTAAAGACAATCTCTTTAACAAGTGGTGCTGGGAAATCTGGTCAACCACTTGTAAAAGAATGAAACTAGAACACTTTCTAACACCATATACAAAAATAAACTCAAAATGGATTAAAGATCTCAATGTAAGACCAGAAACTATAAAACTCCTAGAGGAGAACATAGGCAAAACACTCTCTGACATACATCACAGCAGGATCCTCTATGACCCACCTCCCAGAATATTGGAAAGAAAAGCAAAAATAAACAAATGGGACCTAATTAATCTTAAAAGCTTCTGCACATCAAAGGAAACTATTAGCAAGGTGAAAAGACAGCCTTCAGAATGGGAGAAAATAATAGCAAATGAAGCAACCAACAAACAACTAATCTCAAAAATATACAAGCAACTCCTACAGCTCAACTCTAGAAAAATAAATGACCCAATCAAAAAATGGGCCAAAGATCTAAATAGACATTTCTCCAAAGAAGACATACAGATGGCTAACAAACACATGAAAAGATGCTCAACATCACTCACTATCAGAGAAATGCAAATCAAAACCACTATGAGATACCATTTCACACCAGTCAGAATGGCTGCGATCCAAAAGTCTACAAATAATAAATGCTGGAGAGGGTGTGGAGAAAAGGGAACCCTCTTACACTGTTGGTGGGAATGCAAACTAGTACAGCCACTATGGAGAACAGTGTGGAGATTCCTTAAAAAACTGGAAATAGAACTGCCTTATGATCCAGCAATCCCACTGCTGGGCATACACACTGAGGAAACCAGAAGGGAAAGAGACACGTGTACCCCAATGTTCATCGCAGCACTGTTTATAATAGCCAGGACATGGAAACAACCTAGATGTCCATCAGCAGATGAATGGATAAGAAAGCTGTGGTACATATACACAATGGAGTATTACTCAGCCATTAAAAAGAATACATTTGAATCAGTTCTAATGAGGTGGATGAAACTGGAGCCTATTATACAGAGTGAAGTAAGCCAGAAGGACAAACACCAATACAGTATACTAACGCATATATATGGAATTTAGAAAGATGGTAACGATAACCCTGTATACGAGACAGCAAAAGAGACACTGATGTATAGAACAGGCTTATGGACTCTGTGGGAGAGGGAGAGGGTGGGAAGATTTGGGAGAATGGCATTGAAACATGTGAAATGTCATGTATGAAATGAGATGCCAGTCCAAGTTCAATGCACGATGCTGGATGCTTGGGGCTGGTGCACTGGGACGACCCAGAGGGATGGTATGGGGAGGGAGGAGGGAGGAGGGTTCAGGATGGGGAACACATGTATAATTTTTTTTAATTAAAATTGAATTATTTTATTATTAATAAAAGAAAAAGAAAAAAAAAAAAGAAAACAAAAGCATCAATTCTTTGGCTCTCAGCTTTCTTCACAGTCCAGCTCTCACATCCATACATGACCACTGGAAAACCCATAGCCTTGACTAGACGGACCTTTGTTGGCAAAGTAATGTCTCTGCTTTTCAATATGCTATCTAGGTTGGTCATAACTTTTCTTCCAAGGAGTAAGCGTCTTTTAATTTCATGGCCGCAGTCACCATCTGCAGTGATTTTGGAGCCCCAAAAAATATACATTACAGACATTATTTTTGATACTGTTCAGATTTTCTTATACTTACTAAGAAGCTATAATGCTAATGCTATTTTGTAATTAATTTATTTACTGAAGGATAATTGCTCTACATCTTTGGCTACAAAGAATATAATCAATCTGATTTCGGTGTTGACCATCTGGTGATGTCCATGTATCGAGTCTTCTCTTGTGTTGTTGGAAGAGGGTGTTTGTTATGACCAGTGCATTTTCTTGGCAAAACTCTATTAGCCTTTGCCCTGCTTCATTCTGTATTCCAAGGCCAAATTTGCCTGTTACTCCAGGTGTTTCTTAACTTCCTACTTTTGCATTCCAGTCCCCTATAATGAAAAGGACATCTTTTTTGGGTGTTAGTTCTAAAAGGTCTTGTAGGTCTTCATAGAACCATTCAACTTCAGCTTCTTCAGCGTTACTGGTTGGGGCATAGACTTGGATTACTGTGATATTGAATGGTTTGCCTTGGAAACGAACAGAGATCATTCTGTCATTTTTTTTTAAATTTTATTTTATTTTTAAACTTTACAATATTGTATTAGTTTTGCCAAATATCGAAATGAATCCGCCACAGGTATACCTGTGTTCCCCATCCTGAACCCTCCTCCCTCCTCCCTCCCCATACCCTCCCTCTGGGTCGTCCCAGTGCACCAGCCCCAAGCATCCAGTATCGTGCATCGAACCTGGACTGGCGACTCATTTCAAACATGATATTATACATGTTTCAATGCCATTCTCCCAAATCTTCCCACCCTCTCCCTCTCCCACAGAGTCCATAAGACGATCTATACATCAGTGTCTCTTTTGCTGTCTCGTACGCAGGGTTATTGTTACCATCTTTCTAAATTCCATATATATGCGTTAGTATACTGTATTGGTGTTTTTGAGATTGCATCCAAGTACTGTATTTCGAACTCTTTTGTTGACCATGATGGCCACTCCATTTCTTCTGAGGGATTCCTGCCCGCAGTAGTAGACATAATGGTCATCTGAGTTAAATTCACCCATTCCAGTCCATTTCAATTCGCTGATTCCTAGAATGTCAACACTCATTCTTGCCATCTCTTGTTTGACCACTTCCAATTTGCCTTGATTCATGGACCTGACATTCCAGGTTCCTATGCAATATTGCTCTTTACAGCATTGGACCTTGCTTCTATCACCAGTCACGTCCACAGCTGGGTATTGTTTTTGCTTTGGCTCCATCCCTTCATTCTTTCTGGAGTTATTTCTCCACTGATCTCCAGTAGCATATTGGGCACCTACTGACCTGGGGAGTTTCTCTTTCAGTATCCTATCATTTTGCCTTTTCATACTGTTCATGGGGTTCTCAAGGCAGGAATACTGAAGTGGTTTGCCATTCCCTTCTCCAGTGGACCACATTCTGTTAAATCAGATTGATTATATTATTTGCAGCCAAAGATGGAGAAGCTCTATACAGTCAGCAAAAACAAGACCAAGAGCTGACTGTGGCTCAGACCATGAACTCCTTATTGCCAAATTCAGACTTAAATTGAAGAAAGTAGGGAAAACCACTAGACCATTCAGGTATGACCTAAATCAAATCCCTTATGATTATACAGTGGAAGTGAGAAATAGATTTAAGGGCCTAGATCTGATAGATAGAGTGCCTGATGAACTATAGAATGAGGTTCGTGACATTGTACAGGAGACAGGGATCAAGACCATTCCCATAGAAAAGAAATGCAAAAAAGCAAAATGGCTGTCTGGGGAGGCCTTACAAATAGCTGTGAAAAGAAGAGAAGCAAAAAGCAAAGGAGAAAAGGAAAGATATAAACATCTGAATGCAGAGTTCCAAAGAATAGCAAGAAGAAATAAGAAAGCCTTCTTCAGCGACCAATGCAAAGAAATAGAGGAAAACAACAGAATGGGAAAGACTAGGGATCTCTTCAAGAAAATCAGAGATACCAAAGGAACATTTCATGCAAAGATGAGCTCGATAAAGGACAGAAATTGTATGGACCTAACAGAAGCAGAAGATATTAAGAAGAGATGGCAAGAATACACAGAAGAACTGTACAAAAAAGATCTTCATGACCCAGATAATCACGATGGTGTGATCACTGACCTAGAGCCAGACATCCTGGAATGTGAAGTCAAGTGGGCCTTAGAAAGCATCACTACGAACAAAGCTAGTGGAGGTGATGGAATTCCAGTTGAGCTATTCCAAATCCTGAAAGATGATGCTGTGAAAGTGCTGCACTCAATATGCCAGCAAATTTGGAAAACTCAGCAGTGGCCACAGGACTGGAAAAGGTCAGTTTTCATTCCAATCCCAAAGAAAGGCAATGTCAAAGAATGCTCAAACTACCGCACAATTGCACTCATCTCACACGCTAGTAAAGTAATGCTCAAAATTCTCCAAGCCAGGCTTCAGCAATATGTGAACCGTGAACTTCCTGATGTTCAAGCTGGTTTTAGAAAAGGCAGAGGAACCAGAGATCAAATTGCCAACATCCGCTGGATCATGGAAAAAGCAAGAGAGTTCCAGAAAAACATCTATTTCTGCTTCATTGACTATGCCAAAGCCTTTGACTGTGTGGATCACAATAAACTGTGGAAAATTCTGAAAGAGATGGGAATACCAGACCACCTGATCTGCCTCTTGAGAAATCTGTATGCAGGTCAGGAAGCAACAGTTAGAACTGGACATGGAACAGCAGACTGGTTCCAAATAGGAAAAGGAGTTTGTCAAGGCTGTATATTGTCACCCTGTTTGTTTAACTTATATGCAGAGTACATCATGAGAAACGCTGGACTGGAAGAAACACAAGCTGGAATCAAGATTGCCGGGAGAAATATCAATAACCTCAGATATGCAGATGACACCACCCTTATGGCAGAAAGTGAAGAGGAACTCAAAAGCCTCTTGATGACAGTGAGAGAGGAGAGTGAAAAAGTTGGCTTAAAGCTCAACATTCAGAAAACAAAGATCATGGCATCCAGTCCCACCACTTTATGGGAAATAGATGGGGAAACAGTGGAAACAGTGGAAACAGTGTCAGACTTTATTTTTCTGGGCTCCAAAGTCACTGCAGATGGTGACTGCAGCCATGAAATTAAAAGACGCTTACTCCTTGGAAGGAAAGTTATGACCAACCTAGATAGCATATTCAAAAGCAGAGACATTACTTTGCCAACAAAGGTTCGTCTAGTCAAGGCTATGGTTTTTCCTGTGGTCATGTATGGACGTGAGAGTTGGACTATGAAGAAGGCTGAGCGCCGAAGAATTGATGCTTTTGAACTGTGGTGTTGGAGAAGACTCTTGAGAGTCCCTTGGACTGCAAGGAGATCCAACCAGTCCATTCTGAAGGAGATCAGCCCTGGGATTTCTTTGGAAGGAATGATGCTAAAGCTGAAACTCCAGTCCTTTGGCCACCTCATGAGAAGAGCTGACTCATTGGAAAAGACTCTGATGCTGGGAGGGATTGGGGGCAGGAGGAGAAGGGGACGACAGAGGATGAGATGGCTGGATGGCATCACTGACTCGATGGACGTGAGTCTGGGTGAACTCTGGGAGTTGGTGATGGACAGGGAGGCCTGGCGTGCTGCGATTCATGGGGTCGCAAAGAGTCAGACACGACTGAGTGACTGATCTGATCTGATCTGAATTGCTCTACATACAGTAAAAACTTTTGATAAATAAAATAGATACTTTAAAAGAAGTTCAGGAAATTAATTGTTCAAGGTGCAGTTTAGGGGACAACAGGGAGTTGTCCTGAATCAGGATGCAGTATCCTGAATCTTCCTCCCTTGGACAAATCTGTTCTTTGAAGAAAAAGCAGTAGGGAAAAGAAGAGAGCAGTAGGAGGGCTGAAGTAGGAAAGACCTGACGTCTTTCCCTGTTGTTCTCATAAAATCCTTGCTGGGAAGCTTGATAATGCTGATTCTGAAAATTTTAACAATTTCTTTCAGAGGCAACTGATTGAATAATATATATAACATGAGTCGTTTATCAGATGTCATGTCATCTGATATTCCAGCCAGCACCACACACACACACACACACACATTCTGCTTTCACTTCTACAGGGAATAAAAAAAAAAAATAGACAGTTTTTCTCAAATTACAGTGAGATAATTTTACCCTCCCCTACATCCCTAGAGCCCAAGCCATTCTTGAAACACAGCACCGTTTGAAAGGACACCATGCACCATTTCATTCCTTTGGGTGAAAATGTGATTTTCACCCTCCACCCTCCCTTCACTCCACCTTCATTAAAACTTCAGAAGGACATTTTCTTCAAGTGATGTTTTCTGGGATTTCTTGGTTTTCCCTGAAAAGTATTTATTGAATCAAAACATTTTGGCCTAGGCCATGGCTACGTGCAGGGGCAAAGCAGATTGGGGCTGGGATTGCAGAAAAGGAGGAAGAAGGACCTATCTCCCACCCCACTCCACACCCCCGAGGCCAGGCGCCCAGGGACCACCACACCCTCCCCCAGCTTTCAGGCTGCTCACAGCTTTTTTGCAGAAAAAATGAGATGGATAACGTCTTATCCAGCCACCACCAGCCACAGGGTTTACAAACAAGCCCACAGCCTCTGTGTTGAGCCGGCAGCTTCAGGCTCCACGCACCCCTCACCCCCAGCCCTCCCATCAGCCCCTTCCCTTTGGTCGGGTTCTTTCTGTGCACCAGCTTCTGTGCGCTGGACTTCGGGATTCTCAGGTGATTCCTAGAGCTTCTTTGACAGGACCCAAAGCTCAGTCCTCCTGACCAGTTTCCCTCCTGCTCCAGCGAGAACCGGCTCAAAGGTAACAGCCCCTCCAGGCCTTCCTCATGATACGAGGCCCGTTCTAGCCCATCCGAACAAAACCAGGATCCCAGCATTTTATCTCCCCCTCGTCTTTGCTTCCTCCACTCAGGAACAAGGACATATTTTTCTCCGCCCCGCCCCCTACCCCAGTCCCTAGCGCAGGATGGGTGTATAGGCACACAGTAGGTGTTCAGTGAAGATGAGCTGTACAGATGAACAGTTCTCCACTGCAAGCACAAGGTTCTTTGTTTACTGAGCTCTGTTGCACAGAAACTCGGTTAACATACGCCATAAAACTTCGATTTCAGTTCGATAAATGTGTCTCAGCTGTGTTCTCAGACCCCCGCCCCCATCACGGCAAAGGCCAGAAGAGAGGTGGGACACCCCTGAGATCTGAAAAGTCACGTGGGCTGCTCTGGCCAGCTGTAGGGCAGTCGGGGCTGTTGTTGAGCTTTGAACAAATCCAGGGATTATTTATAATTGAAAATCAGGCTCGGCAAGCCTTCAGAGCCATGAAGGAGTTTATTATTCTCCACCCCACGTGCTCTGCCTCCCCCTCCGCTTCACATCCGGCCTCACTCACAGCAGGCTCTCTGGCTCGCGCGGGCCTCGGAGCACCTGGGCTGGGCGGGCGGCCGCCTTCCCAGGAGTCGGGAATCGCAGACCACCCTGCACACCCACACGTACCCTTTTGACTGGGACGGAGCATCCAAGGATGGGAATGGCCAGCTGAGGCGGAAACTCCATGAGACTGACATACTCCAGGCTTATCTCAGCGGGGGCCTACAGAGGCTGGCAGAAACGGAGGCCCCGCGGGGAAGGCCCAGATGGGAGCTCAGGCCTGTCTCCACCCAGGTGACAACCTCCTGCCCCATCCCCTGGGCTGCCCGGCCTGTGAACACAGCAATCTCTTAGGTCTCTAATCATGCCCAGGCCAGGTGATTAAGAAAGGGAAACCATAAAGAACATTAGCCTTGGAGAGGCCAGTAAAGATCTTCTCAGCTGGTAAACATAAAACAATTCTAGCTACAGAGCCCTTTCTTCAAAAGAAACTTCCAGAAAATCCAGTAAGCAAAAAGGAGAAAACGCCAGGAAGAACAGGCCACACTTGGGCCCTCCACTTTCACAGCTGTCCAGTCAAAATGTTTTTATTCCTGACCAGAAGAGGCCCCTGGTAGTTGGGAGCCCACCTAGGGTGTGCACTCAGGGACTCTAACCCCAACAAAATCAGGCCAGCAAGCAGCCTTTTCTTGTCCATGCAGGATTGGTATTTATGGAAAGCCCTAGAAGTCAGGCACATTGATGAGAGTGTTAGAATATTCTTTCTTGAGAGTGATGGAAGCCAGTATAAACATGCTTAGTTAAAATGGGGCTTCGTTGTAAAGAACCTGGAGCATCCAAACACATGTCTGTGCTCTCAAGGCCTAGAATTGGGTCTCAATGCCATGAAAACTCCTTTTTCCTTACCCCATACTTGGCTTTATTCCCTTCATTCTGTGTGGCTGAAAACATAGCCTCCGGAATCTAGATTCCCATCCATCCCTCCAGCCTCCCCAAGTTAAGATGACTCTCACCACTAGCTCTTCTTAGATCAGTCTGAAGAAAGGCCTCTGATCACCCCAGAATCTGTCATGTGCCCATCCCTCAACCAATCACTGTGGTCTGAGAGAAGGATACCCATCTAAGCCCTGGACAAGGGCATGGAGTTCTGGGCTTGCCAGGCCCTCAGAACCACAGGGAAGGGAGACTGGGAGAAATAATTCCCCAAAGAAACATGGGTCCCTGGTAAGTTAATGGTGATGAACAGCCCCGACTTTTAGCATTTTGACCAAGACACTCGGAAAGAGTGCCCTAACCAAAAGGAATGATCCCCACAAGTTCACTGGGGCAAAGAGGGCCTTGCAGAGCCCCGCAGACCACCCACAGAGGGCACCATCTACTCTTTCTTCCTACACAACCAGAGCTAAACCCAAGCATTAGCTGGGAACATGTGTGTTGCTTTTCCTTTTAAACTTAATTCAACTTGAAAGGACTCTTCATCTTATCTTGTGCAAGTGAGTAAGGGAGAGTGTGTTGGTTCACTGGTGCAATAAATAACCTCTCCTTATGAGAAACATGATGCCTCAGCCCCTAAGCCATTTGGTAACTATAATCTGACATTACAGAAGCTTTTCTGGTGAGACCAGAGATATCTGAGCCACTTCCCTTTTCAAACAACTTCAGCTAATGGCTTTCAATGCTATTAGTGGAATGAGTCCAAGCTATCTTTGATTTGTGGTCGCTTGATTGGATCCTGAAAGGGGAGGCTCAGCTTTGCAAGGAGAAATAATTGCCTGGGAACACTGCAGAGTGATACAATTCCTGTGGAGTCAGAGGAACCACAAATTTGGAGAAGCTTGACTCCTCTGGAGAGATGAAAATACTTGTCAAGGTTTCTAACTCTCCTGCGGGCCCCTTCCTCACTCTGACAGCTCACTTCAGCCCCCTCTGCTTCCCCAGTGTTCCTGATGCTGGTTTTGTTTTCTTTAGAGAGAAGGGGGGTCCTTCTTGGATCCTGCTACACAATGCCAGAAGCCATTTAGAAAATGACCCAGCCACACAACCTGGCTGACAGGTCCAAGTGTCCTTAGGCAAATGTCAATCCTGGGAGTGCATCTGAAACTCTAGTGATGAGTTTCAAACCGACTCCAGTCACTGTAGGGCAGTTGGAGTAGGGACAGGGCTGTGTGTGTGGTCATTAAACAGAGCTTCTCTTTCTAGTAGAAAGAGAGGCACCATTTTGTAACATTGCCTGACCCCCTGTGTGTTTCTGGGCTCGCTTACAGGCACATCTTAGGGGTCCCTGGTCCCATTTGAGCTAAAAGAAAATGACAGTTATTTGACACTGTACTATGCACACATCACTGAGTGGAAGAGAGACCACCAGTGGGTCAGCATTTGTTGTAACATTGGAAACCTGGCTTCATTTTCTGAACCATAACAACCAGAGGTTATCTCAGGCTTAGAAGGGACTTTTTCTTTTTAGTAAACTTTTGATTTTGAAATAAATTTATATTTACAGAAGAGTTATAAATGTAGTTCTGAGGGTTCCCATGTATCCTGTGCCCAGTGTCTGCTAATGGTAACATCTTTTCTGACCATGCCGCTTTTGTCAAAATTATTAATAAGAAATTAACGTTGGGATCATGCCATAAGCTACACTCCAGATATGATTCGGATTTCACCCACTTCTCCATTAACGTTCCAGGATCCTACGTTGAGTTTAGTCATCGTGTCTCCTCTGTCTCCTCCAATCTGTGACCATTTTTCTGTCTTTCCTTGTTTATCACGACTTTGACCATTGTGAAGATTCCTGGTCATACACTGTCCCTCCCTCCGAGTTGTCTGATGTTTTCTTTGAATTGATTAGAAGTATGGGTTTTGAGAAAGAAGATCCAGAAGTGAAGTAACTCAAAGATTACTTCACACAGATGAGCAGAGAAGGCTGAGCCATAAATGTTCTAAAAAAATGTTCCAGAGACCACTTCCCTGGTGGTCCAGTAGATAAGAACCCACCTGCCAATGCAGGGGACATGGTTTCGATCCTTGGTCCAGGAAGATTCCCACAGGCCCCAGAGCATCAAGCCCGTGAGCTGCAGCTACTGAAGCTCACGCGCTCTAGAGCCTGTGGTTCGCAACGAGAGCAGCCCCCACTCACCACAAGTAAAGAGAGCCCACACAGCCACAAAGACTCAGAACAGCCAAAAATAAATAAATAAATCAATCCTATTTTTAAATGTTCCAGAGGAGTAAACCTTCAGCCTGACATGTTATTGCTGGAGCTGAGGCCCAATAGTCTGCGGCCAAAGCAGGAGCCCTCCCAGGCCTCTCCATGAAGAAGGGCTGGCTGGTTCTGCAGGGCTGGGAACCCACCAAGCCAGGAAATGGCCAAGCTCACAGAAGGTGGAAGTGCAGACAAATCACATGAGCAAAGTGGCAAAACCAAGGGAGGGAGGCACAGCCGACTCTGGGCCTGACCAGTGGGATCCTGGTAAGAAAAGATTCCTCCTGCAGGAACTCAGATGGGGTTTGTCATAAGATTATGACATTTCATAAGATTATGAAACATTGTGGAACTTGTGGTTCCTATAATTTGTCTGCCAAGGAGGCACTAATGTTTATTGATTTTCTTCTGGAAGAGGCAGAATCATCAATTTGGGTTGCAAGTATTGAAAGTTCTCAGGTTTCTGGAAGAAGCTTGAACGAAAAAAAAAATTAGGGCATCTCTATATTGGTGTCATTCTTAATCACAGAAATTGTTATAGTGACATTATAGGCTTCACATATAGTGATATATAGGCTTCACAAACATCCAGAATCTTACTGTTTTTCAAATTCTCAGAGGTTGAAAGTGTTGGAAGGAATGAGCAGTTGAACCGAGTGTGTGTCAGGCCACTGAGCTGGGCCCTTTGACAAGAGTGGAGGGAATTTAATATGTGCAGAATCTCCAAAATGATTATTATATCCGTTTCACTGAAAACTGAACTGTAAAAAAATTAAATAGCTTACCCAAAGTTCCACAGATGAAATGGATACAAAGTGAGATTTCGATCCATGTCTGTGCATTTCAAGTTCCGAATCTTTCCGTGGCTCATCCTGACTCTCTGTGACTGGTTTTTCTCTAACATTCTACATATTTTATTGTCCTATTGAATTATTTGAAACTTCCAAAACAACAGTAACAATAAAAGTGGTCAATGCTATTTGTTCCTGATTTTAAAGTGGCTTCTCTATTTCATAATTCAATACAGCCATCAGCATGTTTTAAAAGCCTTATTTTATTTTTAATTTACATGGGATTTCTATTAGTAATTGTTGCTAGATTTTATCAATGCCTTTACTTTCTACTGCTGTAATAATGCAGGTTTTTTTCTCTTTTCATCTGAACACAGAAATTTTTTGCTGAATTTTCAACTTTTAGACTATCTTTACAAATCTGAAATAAATGTGAGCTTAATTTCCTTTCATTCTTTGTATAACTTTCTACTGGATTGTGCTTACTAATTTTTGTTTAGTAGTTTAGCTTCTACATTCATAAGTGAAATTGTCTAGTTTTCTTCTTTTTCTATCCTTCTCAAGTTTTAATATTAATATTACTTGGGAGCTATTTCCACCTGTTTTCTCTGGCCTAGGACAGTTTAAATAGTAATGTGCCACAGTTTCCCAGTCTTAGGCCAGAAACAAAAGGCAGATTGTTACTCGCAGCCATAGCAGTAGTGAGAAATCAGCATTTAGTAGCTCCAGTGCAAGACAAACTCTGTCTTCCAAGATTTTAAGAAATCTGCCCTTTATTCTGAAGGCAACCACTATCTCTACCTTCCACACTTATTGACCATCCAAACGTCCTTGAAAAGATGGCCCAGTAGTTCACTCCTATACGTGCAAAAAGGTGAGCGATCCATGGAGAATTATTCCCCAGTGATGGATGACTGAGGTCAAACAACAAAACATTAGTACTTGTTCATTCTAGGCTTTTTCTATATTTTTTAAACATCCTCCTGCCAAAAAGAAGGAAAGAAAGAAGAAGGAAGGAAAGCTTTGTAGTACTGGAAGAACTGTCTCAAGATTTGGTAAGTGTTTCAGCAGATTATGGTGACTTCCTTTGGAGACACTGTAGAATTCCTGACTTGGATGGGTGGCAGGGTAAGGCCCTTCTAATTCAAAGAGTCTACAATATTGGATAGGGCTTCCCTGATAGTTCAGTTGGTAAAGAATCCGCCTGCAATGCAGGAGACCTGGGTTCGATCCCTGTGTTGGAAAGATCCCCTGGAAAAGGGAAAGGCTACCCACTCCAGTATTCTAGCCTGGAGAATTCCATGGACTGTATAGTCCATAAGAGTCGGACATGGCTGAGCGACTCTCACTTCACTTTCATTTCACAATATTAGATGGTCAACAAAAATTTATTTGGCTGGCGTCGGATCTTAGCTGCGGCTTGCTGGATCTTCATTGCCTCATGTAGGATCTCTCCTTGCAGCTCATGGATTCTCTAGTTGCAGCATGTGGGCTTAGTTGCTCTGTGACATGTGGGATCTTAGTTTCCTGACCAGGGGGTCAAACTTGCATTGCAAGGTGGATTCTTAACTACTAGACCTCCAGGGAAGTCTCGTAGATGGTCAACTTTGAAGACATTTCAGGACTCCTTGTATTGTGTGTGTGTGTTTAGTTACTAAGTCATGTCTGACTCTTTGTGACCCCATAGAGTGTAGCCCACCAGGCCCCTCTGTCCATGGGATTCTCCAGGCAAGAATATGGGACTGGGTTGCCATTTCCTTCTTCAAGGAATCTTCCTGACCCAGGGATTGAACCCAGGTCTCCCTCATCTCCTTCCTTACAGATGGATTCTTTACCATTGAGCCTATTCAGAATTCCTTAGCTATTCCTGCTCATTACCTCTCTATTTCATCATACTCATAGGTGAACCAGTGACAGGTGATTGGAAATCAGTCACATACATGCACACATACAATTCCAAATAACTCATGGCTGGGATTATCCACATTTTTTAATCTCTTTAGGCTTTTCTTAATGAGGTCAGTGGGAGGGCTGTTATTTATGCTCCTAAACACTGGTGTGTGAAAAATGTATAGGCACAGCAAAGTCAGTGGTGAGCAAGACAAACACGACCCTGGTCCACAGAACTTACTATCTATTGGGGAAGAGAAATAATTCAACGGAATAAGAAGATGTGATTGACTCTCAGATTCACTAGAGATTGATTTAGCTCCCTCCCTTTCCACTCACCCACTTGCTGCCTAGGAAGTCATTGCCAAAGAGAGTTGGTGCACTTTGACCCATGGAGAGTAACAGAACAGGAGGGCCAGGGATGCCGTAGATTAAAGAACGAGCCCAGCAAGGTGCTGGTTGATAAAAGGCATCTGCTCAGGTATTTCTCCTCTCTAGCTCAGATTTTCCTTTGCGTAGAAAAGCCCAATGCCTAGCCTCATAGCTCAATTGAATACTTACTGTTTTAGAGTACCCAGCAAACCTAATGTACCATTAAAAAGTCCAAAATTAGAATAGTCTCTCAAGGTCTTTGGCCAAAATGCAACACCCCACATCCCTGGTCCTTTCCTCTCTTCTGCTCCTCTGATGCATTCTCATGGCCATAACACTATGTCACACACACACACACACATACACATACACGCATGTGCAGTTTCTTTCTCTACATTTCTAACGTTTCCTCTCATTCACTCTGAAGGGATGTGGGAGTGGCTACTATTTCTGAAATGGGAATAAGGTTAGCTAATGAAAACAATGGCCTCTTTACTCATCCTCTCATCAAAAATCAAAGCGTGGCTACAACTCAGGTTAAGCAAACATCTAAATTAAAAAATCAGATTTGTAGACAATATTATATGTTAATATTAAATCTACTTAATAGTTGTTATTTTTTAAAGCATTGAGAATAAAATCCCTTATTTAGCAAGCATCCCTCACAACTATTCCCCAAAAATACTTACTCTGAAGTCTGAATTCAGATGTTCATTGAATATGAAGAGAAAATGTTCCTGTAGTTTGACTTTTTCCCAGATTTGATACCAGAGATACCTAAAGTCAGGTAAGCCCTGAGCAAAATGCAAAACTAGATTCCAGCTTCTTTCAAAAACTGAAGTAACAATTCTAATCTGCTGTCATCTAAAATGCTGGGTTGCCCCCTGCTGTTTTCTAGGTAAATGACAGGACATCCTAACCAGCAGGAGATAGAGCTGCTTTTGGTGTGTACTAGCATCCCTTGTTAGAATGGAAAGGCTATGGCAAAAAGACTGTGCCTGAGGCTCAGCAGTGTGTCCCCAGCATGAAATTAGCTGGAATGTAGCAGGCACTCGATTAATGTGCCGAATGCATACACAAACAGAAAAGAAAATAGGCTTACATACTCTGTTTGCAGAGGCATAACACAGAGAGTATACAGGCCCAAGGAAAGAAATGCTTTGCAATTCTCTGTTCGTAACTGTTTGAAATAAATTGGTGGCAATTAGACATGCCTGATGTCCTCTAATAATTCCACTGGGTTAAACAAATTAATAAACTGGAATATTTAGACTTAACAATAAAGATATATTTTCTGAATGTTGCTTACTGCCAAAAAATAAATATTTGAGAGCTTAGGATCTAAAAGCTGCAAGGTTAAAAAAAAAAAAAAATGATGGTTTCCAAGATGGCAGAGCTGGTTAAGATATAAAGTTCTCAGTGTTATCTTTCATCTGTTCTCCGAGATCCCTGCTGCTAGTGCTAAGGTCACAATCAGTCACAATCCGTGTATCTCTCAAGCATCAATGAATGCAAGGATAGAAATAGATCCTTTGAAACAGAAGGGCTTTACCCTGACCCACCCATCCAACTCAAGAATTCTACAGTGTCCTGGGATTCCTAGTGGCCCACTGACTCTTTCATCCCAATGCAGGGGGGCAGGTTCAATCCCTGATCAGGGAACTAGATCCCACATGTTGCAACTGAGACCCAGTACAACCAAAAAATAAATAAAATAATAAATATTTTGTAAAGTTTAAAATAAAAGAATTCTATAATGTCCCCAAAGGGAAGTCACCATATTCTTCTGGAACACTCATCACATCTTGAGACAGCTCTTCCATTAGCTCATCTTTAGTTGGGGGTGGATTTATTGAATATGAAAAGAGTCACGTTAGGAAAAAGATTTTGACATTTGATATACCTCTGTACCCACCTGGAAGCTTAGGTTTCTCTGATGAGTCAATCAGTGTAGGCAGAACAATTCTGAAGGGAATATAAATATGTGCCAGTGCATGTGATACAGAAAATGTCCAGAAGAGAAATGTTTCCACCGGGGGTATCTACCAGTGGAGACTGGCGCTTGGTCGTTTCAGGTTCTGTACACCACATGACTAAATAAGCAAATAAAATGGGGTGGAAGGGGGAGGGTTGACCATTTCAGCTGGGGTCACTGATCCTGGCTGTTAGGGAAATAGCTCTGCTTCCTGAGACAGGCTGGAGGAATGTTCAAAACTAAAGTGCCCTCCTTGTACTTCCCCATCAAATGGTGAAAATTAACACAACTAAAGCAACCCCAGAGAAACAGAAGGTCACCCCAGACTCACATCCTCAGGAATAAAAATCCTCCACCAGGTAAAGGATGCTAGCAAAGTAATGCTCAAAATTCTCCAAGCTAGGCTTCAACAGTATGTGAACCAAGAACTTTCAGATGTTCAAGCTGGATTTAGAAAAGGCAGAGGAACCAGAGATTAAGTTGCCAACACCCATTGTATCATAGAAAAAGCAAAAGAATTCCAGAAAAACATCTACTTCTGCTTCATTGACTACACTAAAGCCTTTTACTGTGTGGATCACAACAAACTGTGGAAAATTCTTAGAGATGGGAATACCAGACCACCTTACCTGCCTCCTGAGAAATATGTATGCAGGTCAAGAAGCAACAGTTAGAATGGGACATGGAACAACAGACTGGTTCCAAATTGGGAAAGGAGTACATCAAGGCTGTATATTGTCACCTTGCCTTTTTAACTTATATGCAGAGTACATCATGCGAAATGCCGAACCGAATGAAGCACAAGCTGGAATCAAGACTGTCTGGAGAAATATCAATAACCTCAGATATGCAGATGACACCACCCTTATGGCAGAAAGTGAAGAGGAACTCAAAAGCCTCTTGATGACAGTGAGAGAGGAGAGTGAAAAAGTCAGCTTAAAACTCAACATTCAAAAAACTAAGATCATGGCATCTGGTCCCATCACTTCATAGCAAATAGATGGAGAAACAATGGAAACAATGAGAGACTTTATTTTGGGGGGCTCCAAAATCACTACAGATGGTGACTGCAGCCATGAAATTAAAAGACGCTTGGTCCTTAGAAGAAAAGTTATGACCAACCTAGACAGCATATTAAAAAGCAGAGACATTACTTTACCAACAAAGGTCCATTTAGTCAAAGTTATGGTTTTTCCAGTAGTCATGTATGGATATGAGAGTTGGCCCATAAAGAAAACTGAGCACCAGAGAATTGATGCTTTTGAACTATGGTGTTGGAGAAGACTCTTGAGAGTCCCTTGGACAGCAACAAGATCAAACCAGTCAGTCCTAAAGGAAATCAGTTCTGAATATTCATTGGAAGGACTGATGCTGAAGCTGAAACTCCAATACTTCGGCCATGTGGTGCAAAGAACTGACTCTTTGGAAAAGACACTGATGCTGGGAAAGATTGAAGGCAAGAGGAAAAGGGGCTGACAGAGGATGAGATGGTTGGATGGCATCAGCGACTCAAAGGACATGAGTCTGAGCAAGCTCTGGGAGTTGGTGATGGACAGGGAAGCCTGGCATGATGCAGTCCATGGGGCTGCAAAAGGTAGGATATAACTAAGTGACTGAACTGAACCAGGTAAAGGCAAACCAAGTTATGGCTGAGGGCAAAGCAACATGGAGTAATAAATATTAACTGTATTCTTATATTTCCCCTTGTTGGTGAGTTATGTTATATAAATGTATTGCTAAATCTTTCTCCTCTCCCTTTCCCAATATATATTGTATATAGTCTCTGTTGATATATTTTATAATTTATCCAGGGTAGGGATTCCCTGATGGCTCAGACGTAAAGAGTCTGCCTGCAATGCGGGAGACCCGGCTTCATTCACTGGGTCAGGAAGATCCCCTGGAGAAGGAAATGGCAACCCACTCCAGTATTCTTACCTGGAAAATCCCATGGATGGAGGAGCCTGGTAGGCTATAGTCATGGGGTTGCAAAGAGTGAGACACGACTGAGAGACTTCACTTTCACTTTCCAAGGCATTAAGAAAAGAATGTGTTTAAATTAGAATGAACAGCAAACCAAAATCCTGACTATAGAGCTGAATGCAATCCACTGAAACTAGGGGCTTCCCCTTTTGAGGAGCGAGGCTGTGTTCTGCAGGCTGGGGGTTTAAGGATGGAGGAAGGGTGTACACTGATGTAGGGCATCCACAGAGTGACTGCGGCGAACATTTATCCTTTCCTGGATCTCTCAAACAGCTTCTTCTCACTTGGATAATTCCCCCCATATAAATCTTACCTCCCTCATCGGAAACAGATTTTTTAAATGCATTGAAATTTTTAATCCATTTCAAAATGCATTTTGAATTCATTTCAAAGATACATTTGAAATTTTGAAATTAATGTAAGTGTATTAAAGTCTACCAATCAGAAATACACATGCAAGACTTTGTTTTGAAAGCAAGTTTTCCGGAAAAAAAAAAAAACAAACAAAGAACGTCCAGGGAAGCAAAGGTAGCTGGTTCTGAAGTCAGTGGTGATGGAACCGTCTCCTCTGTCCACAGCAGAGTCCCTGTGTTTTGCCTGCGGCTCCACTACCGGTCGAATCTGATCTGTGGTTCTGTGATCTGTTGTTCCTAGCAGCTCAGCCTAGCTTCTCCAAAAATTCTGCAAATTTTGAAGAGCCTTTGTGAATCCCTTCCCATGTAAACTAGCTAGAGAGGATTCTATTGTGAGAACTAAGACATCTGATTAGTATAGAAAAATTCAGTAGCCATGTGCCTAAGGCAATTTGTTTTGCCTCTCTCAGACTCAGTTTTATCATCCTTGAAAAATTTCAAGCACTGTTGTAAAGACTAGAAATAATACAAAATGTCTTATATTTTTTTAAAAAAACATTATATTATGGCTTATTATTTCATCAAACTATCAATTCAGTTAGCTGTTCACTCATGTCTAACTCTTTGTGACCCCATGGACTGCAGCATGCCAGGCTTCCCTGTCCATCACCAACTCCCAGAGCTTGCTCCGGGATGAACCCAAGTCCATTGAGTCAGTGATACCATCCAACCATCTTATCCTCTGTCATCCCCTTCTCCTCCCGCCCTCAATCTTTCCCAGCATCAGGGTCTTTTCCAATGGGTCAGTTTTTCACATCACATGGCCAACGTATTGGAATTTCAGCTTCAGCATCAGTCCTTCCAATGAATATTGGGACTGATTTCCTTTAGGATAGACTGGTTGGATCTCCTTGCAGTCCAAGGGACTCTCAAGAGTCTTCTCCAATGCCACAGTTCAAAAGCATCAATTCTTCGGTGCTCAGCTTTCTTTATGATCCACTCTCACATCCACACATGACCACAGGAAAATCCATAGCTTTGACTAGACAGACCTTTGTTTGTCCTTTGACGTTTTTCAAAGTATATCCCTAATCTATTTCTTACCATCTGATCCACAATCATCATCATCTCTCATCTGGACTATTTCCATCACTTCCTAATTGATCTTTCTTTTTCTGCCCCCCCAACCCCCTACAATCTAGTCTCATTCCAACAACCAAAATGACCCAGTCACAATCAGTTCCTATCACTCTTCTGCTCAAAATGCCCTAATAGTTTCCAGTTTGCCTTCTACTAAAAATTTCTTTTAACTGTGTAGAAGCCCTACATGACCTGACCCCTAAGAGCCTGACTGATCCCTTTCACAGGATATGCACCCTCATTCCTCAGGCCCCAGTACTTTCTTTTTTCTGGCATACTCTTCCCTGAAACATCTGCATGGTTCATTGCCTCACCTCCTCCAAGTCTTGGTTCAAATGTCACCTTGACGATGAATCGTACCGCCACCATCCCACTTAAAACAGTAAACCTCTACAACATCATTAAAGTACAGATTTTGTTAAAATTTCACAAAATTTTATGCTTGTGTCCATTATTTGTTTTCATACCTTATTCAAGATCCCCCTTGTATTTAATTGCATTGAGCAACTTCAGCTACATGCAGCAAATTCTGGTAAATACTCTTTTTATTTTTATTCTATTACAAACGTTTTCTCATTTTCCTTGTTATGGCTTCTTAGATGCAACCATCATTTAAAAGTGGACATTTAACTTCCACATACATGGGATTTTGTTTAAAGTATCATTAATATTATCATCTTGATACTAATTTCTCGTTTAAACACTTCTTCTGTGCAGTCACCCAAGGTGTTTTTTTCAGTCTAACTTTGAGGCTTTTGATGCCTAAGTCGAAGATCTCTCTTGGTAAATGTCACACCACACTTGAAACCATGTGGGTTGTTTTCGAATATCTTTAGATATTGATTTCTAGTATAATTCCACAGTGATAAGAGAACAGACTTTATATGATTTTAGTACCTTTAGACCATGACAATTTTGCACTTTTTATATCCCTGGATGTGTTCCAGTGTCTCCTAGTTTACAGTCTATGGGAACTTGAATAGAATTTGTATCCTACTGTTGTGTGAAAATTTTATAAATATTAATTATATTGAATTGGTTCACAGTGCTTTTCAGGTCTACTATATCCTTCTACTTCTCTGTATATTCATTCTATTAATTTTTGAGAGTTTGACATTGAACTCTCCAACTAAAAATCTTTTTGTAATTATTTGTTTATTGGCTGTGCTGGGTCTTTGTTGCTATGTGGGCTTTTTCTCTAGTTGCGGTGCTCAGGCTGCTCATTACAGTGGATTCTCTTGTTGCAGGGCAGGGGCTCTAGAGCACAGGTTCAATAGCTGTGGCACACAGGCTCAGTGAAGAGCCCACGTGCATTGGCAAGCCGATCCCTTACCGCCGAGCCACCAGGAAAGTCCTCCAACGAAAAATCTTAATATACAGTGGAATTATATGTAACCTTGTTCTGTATTTTCCAAGTCTCCTGAAAATGTGTTATTGTACTTTCATAATTTAAGGCAAATCTTTAAAAAAGAGAGAGAGAGAGAAAGAAAGAAAGTACTCTAGGTTATGCCTCAGGCCCCTGGGCAAAGAGGTGAACAGGACCTTCCTTGGTCAACCCTTCAACTAGGCAGTTCCTCTCCTACAACCCACCCAAGAGACATGCACGGGAATGTCACAGCAACCCAAACTGGAATCCGTTCAAATGTCATCCATGGACATATACATACATATCTACCAGTGGGATGCAATAGAGCCTACTAAAGCGTGAATCCTGGCAACTCAGCGCTACAAACGTTCAGTGTTGGCTGAAGCTGAAGGAAAGCAGACCCAAGCATACATATGCATGAATTCATGCAGATAATGTTCAAAATCAGGCAAAACAGAGTAACAGAATATAGGTCAGTTCCCCACCCCCCAATAACAGGAGGGTTGACATGGAACTACCTATGGAAAGGGAGCATATGGGAACTTTCTGGAACAGTGGGAAGCTTCTATATTTTTACCTAGGTGGTAGTTATGTAGGTGTGTACATTTGTGAAAACTGAGCTGTACAAGATGTGTGCATCTTATGTAAATTATGCCATAATTTTTAAATTAATTAATTAAACCTCCCCACCCCTAGCACTCCTCATCCTGATCCTTTTTTTTTTTTTTCTGTAGCACTTACCACATTCTTGTGGCTTCTCAGGTGACTTAAGTGGCAAATGCAGGAGACACAAGAGACACAGGTTTGACCCCTGGGTTAGGAAGATCCCCTGGAGAAGGAAATGGGAACCCACTCCAGAATTCTTGCCTGGAAAATGCCACGGACAGAAGAGCCTGGTGGGCTACAGTCCATGGGGTCACAAAGAGTCAGACACGACTGAGCGACTAACACGCATACACACCACAAAGAGACTAAGAATATACGTACAAGAATAACTGGGACTTCCCTGGAGGTCCAGTGGTTAAGACTCTGCACTTCCAATGCCAGGGCCACGAGTTCCATCCCTGGTGGGGAAACTAAGATCCCACATGGCATGGCCAAATTTTTTACAAAAGAGAAGAATGGTTGTCTTGCTGGACCACTGCATCTAAGCTGAGTAAGAAAGGAAGTGAGATGGGTGTGATATGTATGAATAAGTGGTAAGGCCAGAGAATAAGGTTTTGGTGAGATCAGAGGATTGCTTGAAAGGAAATACAGGAGTAAATGAGTTGAAAGGTTAGGAGTGATAACTGTCAAAAATTTAGATTTGGGAGGCAGTATGGATATAGTAGGACAGTGTGACTGAAGACTAGTCCTACTTAGGACTAGGTGGAAATGGAGTGGAAAAAAAGATATCATGGGAGCTGAAAAAAAGTTCAGGTATGTGATGGGTCATTTCTGTGGTGTTACAGTTGCCAAGAATGACCACAGAAGGAGCAGAGAAGAAGCACTGCAAGCCAAGTGCTGTAGTTATTAGTGAAGGAGAGAGGTGTGGCAAATGCCAGTAGCAAGTTGGGGTGAGGAGTGGAAAAGTCTGACAGCTCTGAAGAAGCTGGTTTGTTTGTGGTCAGTTAATGGAAAAAAAGATTTGAATCAGCAATAGAGCACAATTAATCTAACCCTACTTCAGGACTTGAAGAACACAGGTATGGAGAAAACCAGCCTCGAAGACATATAGGGAGACATTCTACTGAGGGAGTGCAAGAGGAAACCCAGTTTCAGTTAAGGCAAGACATGAAGAGAGAACACAGAGGGACTGAGCTGTAGACAGCACAGAGGAAGGGGCAGGAGGGCAGGGGAGGGTCTTCAGTCCTAAGTGCACAACAGAATCACCTGGGGAACTTTTAGAAAATGAAGCCTGTGCCGCAGACCCCCTGAAACACAATCTTGAGGGTTGGCTGCGTGTGGTGATCCTGTTATACGGACAAGAATGAGAACTACTGGATTCAATGATTAATGAAACAGTAAGAAGATAAATGACTTCATTTTCTGATGGTAGATGGATGTCAGGAACATGATGGGGTTGGTCCTAAAAGCACTGGTGATGGGTCAGTATTCTCAAACACTGCTAAAGGAGGTGTGGACTGGTACAAGACTTCTATAGGTCGGTAATTCTATTTCTAGGATTTGTCCCAGTCTCCACATTATTAGCAGAGATGTCCACAAAGAGATAGGTACAGAGTTATTCACTGCTGTGTTATGAACACACCAAGAATGAAGATGTCAAGCATACATTATGAAACTAAGTAAATAGATTATAACAAAATAAAATAGCTGTTAAAAAACTTAGGACATGATTTACTGTCATGAAAAAGGCTTGTGATATGTTAAATTTTTAAATATATTAAATTTTTTTTAAAAAACATGGTCTCAAATTCAAACATATGCTTACTTTTATACACCTACACTGCCTGCAATGCAGGAGACCCTCATTCGATTCCTGGGTCGGGAAGATCCCCTGGAGAAGGGATAGACTACCTACTCCAGTATTCTTGGGCTCCCCTGGTGGTTCAGCTGGTAAAGAATCCTCCTGCAATGCAGGAGACCTGGGTTTGATCCCTGGATTGGGAAGATCCCCTGAAGAAGGGAAAGGCTACCTACTCCAGTATTATGACCTGGAGAATTCCACCAGGGGGTCGCAAAGAGTCGGACATGGCTGAGCAACTTTCACTTTCATTCTATATACCAACACAGATGACAGACTGAAGGAAATTAAAAAAAGAAGGTATCAGTGTTTACCTCCAGTAAGTTCAAAGTACTAGAGATAATTGTCTTTTATATTTTCTGAATTTTGTGCATTTTACACTGAGAGGGAAAAAAGACATTTTTGCTTGGGGGGATTGTTTAAAGAAATGTGTTTACAATGTAGTCCCAATTCTCACTGTTCACAAATGGAATTTGGTCTGTCTGACCCAATCTGTTTCTGGTGATAGGAGTATAACATAGGCTTTGAAATATAAATAAGAAAAATCATCCAAACCTTGGAAATAAGCAAAAGACAGTACAGCATGTACTTTCAAAGTTCTACTGGGGCATTGTTTAACATGCCTGCCAAGGGTATTTTTTAATAGAGGGTAGTGGTTCTCAAAGTGTAATCTAAGGACCCCTGAGATTTCCCAAGACATTTTGGGACTCTGTAAGGTCCTCCCTTTCCAACTACATAAGTGTGAGGTCAGATTTTCCTCATATACTTCAACCAAAACAACATACTGCAACATGTGAATGAAGAAATTGATATAAGAATTCAGCTGTCTTCTGATAAGCCAGTTTAGTGTTCTTTTTGCCAAAGTGTAAAAATGCCTTTTTTCTGAAAACATATCTCAAGTTATTTTTCATTTAAAAATGTTAATAGGCTTGTTCTTCTTATTTTTAAAATATGGTTGACCTTTGGGACTTCTCTGGTAGTCTAGCAGTTAAGACTTCACCTTCCAATGCAATGGGATCCTTTGTCAGGGAACTGAGATCCTACATGCCTCATAGCGAAAAAAAAAAAAAAAACAGAAAACAAAAAATATTGCAACAAATAAAGACTTTTTAAAAAATAATGGTCCACATAAAAGAAAAAAATCTTTTAAGAAAATACAGCTGACCCTTGAAAAACATAGATTTGGACGTCACAGGTCTGTTATACAAAGATATTTTTCTGTAGGGTCTTCCCTGGTGTCTGAATGGTAAAGAATCCATTCTGCCAAGCAGAAGCAGCGGGTTCAATCCCTGGGTTGGGAAGATCCCCTAGAGAAGGAAATGGCTAACAACAACAAATTTTTCCGTAGATACCAGCTGCTGTGCTACATAATCTGTGGCTGGTTGAATCCAGAGAAGCAGAACCCAGGATGAAGGGTGGACTCTAAAGTGATTCCTGGAGTTTTGACTGTGGGGAGGGTGGGTAACCCTAACCCCCACCTTGTTCAAGAGCCTACTATAATATTTAAACATTTTTGTTTTAGTGTCAAATAAGGTTAATACTGATAGATCACTTGGGATCCTCAGTTTTTAAGAATATAAGGAGTCCTAAGAATAAAAGTCCTTGAGACTCACTAACCTAGAGGTTTGACTTTGCTATTCACTTTAGAAGGCTTAGATCACTCAGCACACTCATTTCAAAACACCCTTTCTGGTAGACTACGTAACTCCTGTTCCTCCAATTCTGCTTCCAACCAGCTTTGCCACCTTATCAGCTTCCTCATTCGGAGAAGGCAATGGCACCCCACTCCAGTACTCTTGCCTGGAAAATCCCATGGACGGAGGAGCCTGGTGGGCTGCAGTCCATGGGGTCGCTAAGAGTCAGACACGACTGAGCGACTTCACTTTCACTTTTCACTTTCATGCATTGGAGAAGCAAATGGCAACCCACTCCAGTGTTCTTGCCTGGAGAATCCCAGGGACGGGGGAGCCTGGTGGGCTGCCGTCTATGGGGTCGCACAGAGTCGGACACGACTGAAGCGACTTAGCAGCAGCAGCAGCAGCAGAGGGATCAGAAGCACAAATTCCTATCCCAGAATGGGCTCTGGTGTCCCCCCATCCTCCCTACTGCCTCAAGCCCTGTGCTCTTTTAGTTGTACATTTTATTTCAAAGGAAAAAATATTTTCAATTGCCAAAGGGGAAAAAAACACCAGAAGTTGATCACCCTACTACGCATTAGGAAACACTTCTCAAAATACTAAAATATTAAGCTCCAGTACACATCAGAATGATCTGAGAGGCCTATCAGAAACAGATTTGAGTTCATTAGTGTGGGGCAGGGCAACAATGTGCATTTAAAACAAGCACTTCCAGGTGACTGATTTAAAAATAAAACCATACTTTGAGAAACCAAGACAATTAAAACCACTGCTAACTGACTGCCTCTGTTTTTCTAAGAATCACCCATGTATCCTTAACATCTACATGCCAAGTCCTTCTACATGGTCTGTAAAAGGACTTCACAATCTGACCAGGGTCTTCACAACTTTCTCTCCCACCACTCCATCCTTCTCCACCCTACAACCACCTCCTACACTGGAACCCACTGCTGCACTCCTCCTTATTGTTGACCTCTTTCCTTCTCCCTTGCCCTGCCTATGCAGGACTGCTTATTCTTTACAACGGTGCAATAGAGAGGGTTCGGTTCAGTTCAGTCGCTCAGTCGTGTCCGACTCTTTGCGACCCCATGAATCTCAGCATACCAGGCCTCCCTGTCCATCAACAACTCCCAGAGTTCACTCAGACTCACGGCCATCGAGTCGGTGATGCCATCCAGCCATCTCATCCTCTGTCATCCCCTTCTCCTCCCGCCCCCAATCCCTCCCAGCATCAGAGTCTTTTCCAATGAGTCAACTCTTCGCATGAGGTGGCCAAAGTACTGGAGTTTCAGCTTTAGCATCATTCCTTCCAAAGAAATCCCAGGGCTGATCTCCTTCAGAATGGACTGGTTGGATCTCCTTGCAGTCCAAGGGACTCTCAAGAGTCTTCTCCAACACCACAGTTCAAAAGCATCAATTCTTCAATGCTCAGCCTTCTTCACAGTCCAACTCTCACATCCATATATGACCACTGGAAAAACCATAGCCTGGACTAGACGGACCTTAGTTGGCTAAGTAATGTCTCTGCTTTTGAATATGCTATCTAGGTTGGTCCTAACTTTTCTTCCAAGGAGTAAGCGTCTTTTCATTTCATGGCTGCAGTCACCATCTGCAGTGATTTTGGAACCCCAAAAAATAAAGTCTGACAGTTTCCACTGTTTCCCCATCTATTTCCCATGAAGTGGTGGGACCAGATGCCATGATCTTCGTTTTCTGAATGTCGAGCTTTAAGCCAACTTTTCCACTCTTCACTTTCACTTTCATCGCTATCTAGACTCTAAAGCCAGTACACCTGGCTTCCAATCCCAGAACTGTTTGGTAAAAGTGGCCAACCTCTGAGTCTCAGATAACTCCTCTATCAAAGACTGTTTAAATAGCCACCCCAAGGTTATTAGTACGTCAGCACCAGCGGTATTTCGTTTAGAGGCTAAATGTATTAATTTGGTTTTCTTACCTCCTGTAAAACCTTCAACACTAATAGAACTAACAGCTCTCCCCTCTGTTTTAAGCAGTGTTAGCATTCCTAGAGACACAATGAATATAAGAACTCTAAACTCCTTACTGTGCAGGTCTATAAATCCAGTTCTGTAAGAACTTAAAAGAGTAGACACTTAATTTGAAATGACTTTTTACAACTGGAGTTTCAGAAATAAAATTCGTGTCAGTTTAAGTAATCACGCACTCATTTTCCATAAATACTTTATAAATTTATACATTCACACACACACACAGAGCAGATACTTAAGAAGCTGCATTAAATCAGTATAAGTTCTAAAGATAATCCAAATCCCTAAGGGTAGCCTACCCTCACTTCCTCAGTTACGATTTTTTTAGTTAATAATCATGTTCCTTATTTTGAGGTCAAGGTGGAATAATACAACTACTGATACTTAGGGTCCATAGCTGCCACATGACCCCCTTGCCCATCTACAGCAGATGGTATAGCTCATCTATAGTGGATGTTTAAGTACAGAAGGTGGGTGAAGGGATGCAGTTGCCCAGTCCAGCCCATGTTCAAATATTCTGAGCATTTACCATGTATAAAAAAATACTAGACAATATGAAAGGCTAAAAGATGCATGAAGTATAGTTTCTTCTTTCCAAGGAACTTAGTCCTATTGAGGAAAGGAACTCCTGATACTGCTTTTCTCCACAATGACTATCACCCTCCAAGAGTCATCATGGTTTTTCTCTTCAGAAAGCAGAGGGTGTAAGATTAAGAGTAGGTATGATTTGTAAGACAGATGCACATTTACAAATATCATCCCCCATAAAAGGGATTCAAAAGAATGTCTATGAGGATTTTATGTTCTCATCCTATTCTCCTAACAACCCTGAGAGGTAGGTATTATCTCTATTTAATAGATGAAAGTGAGGCTCAACTGTTACTAAGTGTTGGCCCAAGTTCACAAAGCTTGGAAGTGGTGGTGCTAGGAGCAAAGCTGTTTTAACCCCAAGGTTCATCTCCTTTTCCCCCCCGAGTTTAAATTCAAGTATTCTTCCAGCTCCAGGTCACCCAAGCATTTACAGAGTCTTCACATTTTTTGATTGGAAAGTCTAAACTATGACATTTTAGATGACCTTTCTTGCTCTGTCAGTAGCTACAGAACCATTTTACTCAATGACCACATTCTTTGACATACAAACTTTCAGAAAGTTTAAAATTGTTATTTAAAATAAGAGCCCAGGTGGTACAGTGTAAAAAATCTGCCTGTCAATGCAGGAAAATTTGGGTTCAATCCCTGGGTTGGGAAGTTCCCCTGGAGAAGTAAATGGCAACCCACTCCAGTATTCTTGCCTGGAAATTCCATGGACAAAGGAGCCTGGTGGCCTACAGTCCATGGGGTTACACAGAGTCAGACACAATTGAGCACACACACAAATCACAGTCCAGATAACCCCCACACCCTATCAAAGTATAGACAAGCTTCAGGAAGTAGTCATTAGTCAACTGGCCAAATAGAGCCAGCAGACAGACAAACAAAACGGAGTACAAATTTCCTACAGTACCTGCTTCCCAAGCACCCTCCACGTATCTGATTCTCTCACCAATCCTGTGGTAGGGGGGAGAACAGCACAAAAAGTAAGATCCAAGGTCTGGGCTCTCCCCACAAAACCCCATCGACCCTCAGAAGGGTCAAAGCCACTGCATGAGCATTGAAGAATTACTTAACAGCCCAAGAAAATGTCAGTGTTGTATGGGGAAAATGTATAATGTACAGGGTAATTCTATTTTTGTGTACAACAAAAACCATGTTTTATACATACATAAAGATGTGTCAATAAGCACAGGGCAAGTTTTCCATAGCACACACACCAAATATATGGTTACCTCTGGCACATACAATCAAAAGGACAAGAAGACTTTCACTACTTAATTAATACCACTTTTTAAACGTGGTATTATGGGTCATTTTCACCTTGCTTCAGTATTAACAAATTCTTCTCCAGCTTTAGTAATTTTAAAATGCAGGTAAGACAGTTTTGAGTTATGAATATCACTGTCTGTCTGAAACTTTCCACGGACTCAAACCCCTGGTGTGGAGTGGCAGAATCCTGGTTCGCAAGCCTGAGACACCCGAGACAGCTTTTTTTAAGTGGTTTCCTACCACACGACGGTTGAACAGAAAGTACTAATGTATGTGCAAGTGCTTGACTGACTACACGAAGGCTGTGATGCCCCCCTTTCTCCTAAGCTTGTTTTACACTCCTCTTCAGGCACTTTTGACCCGGTCAGCTCCTAGCTTTCACTGAAGAATGTTAACAGGAGCTGTATTGCCCTCAAGTATGTCAAGGGTAGATCAATTCCTCATCCTAAATTACAGCAAACTGCAAATCTGGAGAGGAGAAATTCCTAAAATCTGATAAAAGACTTAGGTAGAGAAGGTGGCATTTCTCTGTCCTGCATGAGAAAGCCCTCATGTAGCTTTGTTTGCCCCAAAGCCAAGAATTCCCCAAAGTTAAGTTCCCTTTCTGACAGAGGCTCCAGACTGAATCCAAGAGTCATTTGATGAGTACATTCTGGCCAAGTAGATGGCTGCCAGGAACAGCTGCCAGCTCTCCAAGCCGACGTTCGCCATCACCTCACAACTAGGACACAAATGGAAAAATATTTAGGTGCACAGAGCAATCCTGGTCAAAGTAGGAAAAAAAACCCTAATGCCAAGAATGAAACTGCTGAAACCTAAAAATGTGTGCAACAGACCCAGGCAACCCACAGTGGCAAAGAAACAGCTAATCGGAAAGCCAAAAGACTAAGCAACTGCTTAAAAACTTTCTATAAGCCCATTTTGACCTTAGGGAACCATTAACAGTAACATTATAGTGCTTTCTGCAATTTTATGATATATTTATTCCCAATAGGTTCTTAACCAAGCTAAGTCCACCCAAAAAATGTTTAACCCTGCAATAATCAAACAATGTAACAAACTCCAGCAGTAGTCACACCTACACCAAGAGTAACTGCTCAAGCCGCCCAGTTCTGGAATAAAATGACTAATTAAAGTTCACCAAATAATATAAATTCTCAAAAATCACTGCTACTCCATTTCACAAGCAGAATATACTTAGTCAAGCAAGGATGACTATTTTCATGAGGAATATATAAGGCATACTCAATAGTAGGGTCACAAATTTTATCTCTTCCATAGAAGTAAGTTATTTATATCTCAATGGGGAAGACAGTTTGCTTTAAAAAAAAAAAAAAAAAACAAAAAACCCTTGTAATATAAATTACTAAAAAATTTTACCACAGAAAATATACTAACACCAAAATTATTTCAGGGAACAGTTTGAATTTGTCTTTAATCCCTTTTACTGCTTCTTAACAATATTCAGTCTTCCAGCTGAAACCAAAGTACTTTCTTGGAATCCTTAATAGAATTGTTATCTTTGGGAAAAATACTCTTTCCAACAAGAAATATTAAGAAATCCAATGGTCTAGATTTCACAACTCTTTTGTTAAAAAAACAAAAAACAAAAAAACAAAACAGTTACCTGTGTCTCTTTAATTTCAGAAGAATTGCTATTATACAACAAACTTTTTATTTTTTCCATTCATAAAAACAGTCCACAACATTCATAAAACATAGTAAAATGAGACACTTTTCAGGTGGATTCTCTTAAAGAACAGATGAGTTGGTAGCAGTTTAATAATAGATGGAAACAAACACAATCCATATAAAAACAGGATTTGAAGCGGGAGGGGGGAGATATATACCAAAGTAAATTTTGAGCTTTCGGCCATGCAACTCAACATCTGAGTTCTCCATTTAAAAACCAAACTAGGTGCTTTAAACAGGTGTTCACAGAAAAGGCTACAAAAGTACTGCAAAATGTTAGCCTTACATACACCAGAAAAAAGAGAGAGAAATGAAAATTAATAAATCCCCTAGCTAATCACAAGTTTTCCCTGACAGAGACAGACAGAAAAATAACTGTTTACAAGCTTAGCTTCGAGGTACAATGGCTTACAGCTCTCACATGGGTGTTCCTCACTCATGCTCTTTTTAGTATAAACAAATAGGTTTACGTAATGGAATACATATTTGAAGAATTCCTTAAAAAAAAAAATCACAAGTTCCATTTTATATATGCAACAAATTTTTAATTATGTACTGAAAATAAATTACAGAAAATAACTTTAAAATGCAACAGAGGACAAAGTCACAATAAACATTCCCATTGAATTCCCTCGAGGGTGGGGGGTGGGGTGGGGAGTGAGACTGCAGTGCTCAAGAAGATAAATATCACAAATATATCAAAAACTTCAAATTGTCTATGCATTCATACACTGACATGAGCCACAAACACTCCTTCACAGGGACTGTACTCATTAGCCTACCACAGAACCAGATTTTGCCATAAACTACAAAACTTTTAATACAAAATCGTATTTATATATTTATAATTCATATACATGCCCTATCTGTGATTTTAGAAAATAAAAGCTACACACTGTACAGACACTCTTAACTCATAGCTGTAGGCAACATTTTTGGATGGAATTTCTCCCCCAATAAAATTAATGGCATATTTTATGTACATGAAGGCTAAACTGCATAAAGACAGTTTAGTTTCCCAGATATGCATCTCGTTTTAGGGCAGGTTTATAAATTTAAAAAGGCAAGACAAATGTACACTTCAGAATCACTTTCTTAGCTACAAGAGTTGTCGTGTAATTTCTGTGAAATTTCTGATACATGCATTTATGTAATACTGGTATTGAAGGCAGTAAAGCAATATATACTTTTAATGTCGTGGCTCAATAAAGGCTTCATTGTCATTCCAATCTGAATCTTGCTACAGTGATTCATTAACTTCTCTAAAAATTAAAATTTCAATGGGACACTGTGTTAAAAAGACTCTAAATAGATTTCTTAAAATATTTCCCTGAAATATCCTTTTACATAAGACAAATTTCACTAACATCAAAGAAGGGAAAAAGAAAAAAAAGAATTAAACATGGCACCAGTGTGCATGATAAACTAATGCTCCTCAGCCAATCATCATGTCTCAGGAGCCATGAACAGAATGCTTAAAACCAACAAACAATTTCACACTCTGTGGCAGCCATCTGTGAAGCCAGTTATACTAAACTACTTCTACAGTTGATTGTAAACTTTGGTTTATTTTTATTTGAGTTCTCATTGTACAGCAAGCATGAAAAAAAGGGAGAGTGGAGTCCATGAGGAGATGAAGTGTCAGTCTGTCTTTAATCTGGCATGATGAGACACCTGGTCAGTCAGGCCTGCTTTGATAGAGTTTGTTACAGACTGCCTTATGTTTTCCTCCATCAAATTATCACCCAGGGGCTTCAATACCTGTGGTATGAGAAATGTGCAAAACAAATAAAAACATGAGGTAAAAAAAGAGTTACATATAAAAATAGATATAAAAAATTCAATTCAAAGCAATGAAGAAAATAACCAGGAATGTGGGAAATAAAAAGATGCTTCTCCCAAAAAAAAAGTTATGATGCTACAAATAATGCAGTTAGACATTTTATAATGTAACAAAAATTACTTTCCTCCTATTCAAACCATTACAATTCCTATGAGATGGATGTGCAATTCCATACCCTATATGCAGCATCAAATCTGGTATGTATACAGCATTTATGCAGACCGGCCCAGACGGTCCTGCTTATTGTCCTACATGTATAAGTGTGAACACTTCAGATAGGGAAAAAAGTTAAAAATACTGTCTAATTTTTCTTCTTGTTATTGTTGGATGACAGTCTCTGTCGCTGTGCTGACGAAAGAACACGATGAACCATTCGACGTCTAGTAACTTCGAACAGTTTGGAAAACACCTAAAACATGGAGTGATTCGTTAGAAGAATGATTCAGAGGGCCTTGAACTTAAAGAGTTTAATTAAGACTATAAAAATTTGAGACTTCATAGTTTCTCACCTTCCTGGGACTCCTCTGAAGCAAAAGAAAAGAGAAATGCAAAAAAATTTAGACAAGGTTTGTTGACACTGCACAGACCTTCCGCCTAGTGATCATCTTACCTCAACTGTACTAAAAATACTTGTACACGCTTTAGATTCTTCCACTGACTTGTTTTGTGATAGTGGCACCTCTAAAATCCTAGAATCAGCGCTGTACTGGAGATGACTGATTTTCAGAAGACTCTGTACAATTATCAAAATTCCATGTGGCAGAAAATTAATAATGATTCAACACTTTTAAAGTAGATACTATTTTAAGTGATGCTGTGATAGCTTTTTTTTTTTAGGTTGTGATAGCTTTTAATCCATCTTCTGTCAGAACATATCAGAGGAATATAAAGAATGAACTTTTTAAAGATATAAAAATTTAATAAATATCCAGACATAAGGTTCCAAATCAGATCTGAATAGAGCATTTCTCTAAAGAAATATAAAATGGAAATTAATATAGCAGGTCACTGTATAAAATAGTAACGACATTATTAGTAGAAAAATCAGCATCAATCAACTTCTTCAGTCTTTGACTTTAAAACCAAAACCAGCATGGACCTGCATTATCTTAAATCTTCAAAATAAGCCCAATACTTCATCGGCCCAGAAATGGTATCTGAAAACGCCTTTCATATTGTCCATCAGTAATAACTGTAGCTTTCATTCTTGATATGATGCTCAGGTATTTCACGATGACCATTTTAATGACAATATCCTTAAGTGGAATTTTCTGAACACAGGCAATTCCAGACAACAGTTGGCTGATACACAAGGCTTTCCTTAGTAGATACTTGTCAGGCCCAACTTTGAATTCTGGTTTAAGGTAAAAAATCATGATTTGAATTCTGGTTGCGGCAACAGATTATGATTAAGAAAAGCTGGCTCCCTGTGGTACTTTGCTTTGCTCATTAGCATTTCCATAGTACAGAAGTAAAAGATTATTTGCTGTAAGAATTCCCTATAAGATTGTTCTTTGTAGTAAGTACATCAGTAAACCACTACTATCTTCATGGAAGGCAATGAAGACCTGAATATCACCCATTTTTCCTGGAATATAAGCATGCATTGCTTCTTATCAACCCTAGTAAGAAACTTCAAGGGAACTGCACTTCCGAACTTACTTCCTTACCTTCATTACTCTTGCACTGATATTTTCTTTTCTCAAAAAAACAAAAAAAAAGGGGAAAATCCTTAAAGACTCTGGTCCTGCCCACTTGTCTGGTATAATCAGGCCTATAACTAAGAAACTATCCAGAGTATTACAGATATAAGTTAACCAAAGCACACTAAAACTTTCAAGGAAAAAAAACTTCAGTTTATACTTTATATTTGGATTATGCATCTAAACAAAACAGAAAATATCCTTTTGCCATTCTCCATATAAAGAAAAAGTAGGTGTGGAAATATTGGGGGTGAGGGTGGGGAATGGGGGACTGGAGGAGGGGTGGGGAGCCACAAGGATAAGATTAGTCACTGAAAAACCAAAAGAGAGATACCAACCTGTTCCCATAGTGTTTCAGCAATCTGATCGATCATTGTTCCAATTTCTCTGAACTCCCCAGAGTATTTAACATATGCCCAAGTACAAAGAGACGTCAGTGCTAACCCCATGACAAGGTTACACAAGACGGCTATAGAGTTTAGGCCAACGAAGCCAGTCAGTCCTGAGATTATATACATAGCAAACATGACCGCAAACAGTGTGGCAGGGGTACGAGCAGCATAGAAGATGTTTTTGCCATCATTGTGCTTTATAAAATTTGCATAGGTTTCTTCAATTTCAGCCTCAAGCTGGTCCTGATAACGACGGCAGAATTCATCTCCACCCATTTTTTTCACTGAACGAAACTGTTTAATCGCCACTTCCTTAAGATCCAGGTGTTTTCGCTCCAGATCTGAAGGTGCAATGTAAGGCTTGTCCCCACCACATACCTGTGCAGACAGCAGGACAGATTACATGCTGGAAATAAGTCACACTTGAAAGAAATTCCCCATCAGTAAAGTTAAACCACCTACATGATTTAGTTTTAAATTTGTTTGTAATACTCCACACTTCATCATAATCTATGCATTTCTTATATATTTAACTGACTCAGGCAAAATAAATTTTCCCAATTAACTATATACCAATAAAGACAAAAAGAATTACACTACAATCTGTATTGATGTCAGCTGACCCAGCAATACACCACAAAAGACTGCTGGCAAGAAAGTGTGTTAAGAGCTGTAACACATAAAAAAGGTACTTGAATATTTGAATTAGCAAGCTTAGCAAAGCAATTGCTATTGGTCTTAGGACAATGTTACTAACATCAGAAGCTACTGATAATAGCACTCTGAATCATGTGTCAAAAAATATTTTATTGTGGTCTATGTAAATAACTTACTACTCTCATCCTGCACTCTAACGATGGAAATTATAATCTTAAGTTTATTTTCAGTAGAGATGATAAAAGAAGATTTGGGAATGATGTAACATGACAATGTATAAGGAGTATGAATTGGTTCAATGATTTTAAATATAAAAATCTTCTCACTCTAGTGTCTAATATAAATGTTAGTCACAAACCTGCTCCATACTTTTGCAATAGATCTCTCTTGCTCCTGCTACTGCAGCAAGATTATTAGCTTCAGCTGTTGCCTAAAAAATAAAATAAAATGTGCCAACTTTATGTGAAATAACTGATGACTATAAATGCTTAAGACAATAAATTATGTACAGTGACCAAGTCTGAAAATGAAACAGAAAAATATTATCAACTTCCAGTTTTCCTTTCTAATGGAGGAAACACTAGTAAAAATGATATAACAACTGCTTCTAATAGGACTACCTGATTAATTTTGTTTTGCTTAGATTTGTTAAAGTGGGTTTGTAGAATAGAACACATATGCCCAGGAAATTATAAGAGAATTAAATAAATACAGCCCTAAAATATGTCCCGTCTCCAGGTGCAAAGAATCAAGGGTTACTCATATGGTCCTCTCTCTCATAATCAGTATGACACAGGATACATTTTTAAATCCACAAAACTGTTTACTACATGTATTTTATGAAAAAAGTTTAATCCACTATAAAACTGGGAAATTGCCCAAAGTAGCAAATTTTTAAAAAATGAAACAGGTTAAAATAACATTGTCCCTAAAGAATACCTTTTTTTTTAAAGAAAGAAAAAAAAGAAAACTATAGTCACTAGAAGTAGCTGTCATTCATTAAAGAGAAAATAAGCCTATTTCAAACAACATTCATTGTCAAAGACCCAGAGAACAGAAGCAGCTTGGTTCAGCATGGCCCACACCAAGCTATCTTCTGAAACAGAAATTTTCCTACACTTCTTGAGCAACTGAAGAGAAAGCACCAAGGACCTTCATTTCTATGAACTGTGTGTGTACAAGGTCTGCAATCTGTAGTTACAAAAACTCAAAAACTTCAGGACCCATGCCTTGAGTATCTAAAATGTATTTGCATGCAAAGAAGCACCACCCCATTTCCAGCATTTCTCTCTAAAGCAAATTTTTTTTCTACCTCATAAATAAATGTATGTACAATGCACACACTACCTGAAGCATGGACTTTGGATGTGGAAGTTCCTCTCCTTGATAAATTTTAATGTAAGCCTAAAAATACAGAAGACTCATTATACTGATAGGTTATGCAATTTGGCTCCATATCGCCAAAGAAAAATCATTAGATAGAAAAATGATTCACACTATTAAAAGGAAAGTCTAAGCTTTAAAAATCATATACTCTCATTCCAACGAAGTTAACCCTATTCTCAACATTATTAAAAACGTGTGTTGCTAAGTAATATCCTAGAGAAATATCTCTAAATGTAACTCCAACTTGGCAGAAAAGTTGTTTCATATTTAAAGTTATATATAAAATGCTATCTACCCTATGAAAAGAAATCCACAATTCTCTCCTACTGCCAAACTGCCAATGTTTCAAATAAATATGTAACAAAACATTTTAACTCAGTATTTTACTTTGATCAGATTAAAGTATATTTCAGTTCAAGAGCAAAAAAAATTACCGAATTTGTGGTTTAAGAGTAAGAAAGATGAAAATTTTTAGGTAAGTTCCATATAGGAATCTTTCATCTCAACTTTCATCTGACTCTTAAATTATTTCATAACTAAACAAAGACAGTATGAAAGTGATCAAGTGTCCATTAAATAACACAAAAATACACTCTTTCATTAACTGTGTTTTCCCATCCATCTACAACTACTACAAATAATTACAACCCTCAACAGTGGCCTTCCTCTGGCAAGTAAGCTATAAAGACTAGAGAGCAGAGGGGGGGGAAATAATCTATGAATAATTTACTTGAGCTCAGAACCCAGTTTTGGTAACTTTCAAAGGCTCTCATCAAGTACTCAGACTCTGAGACAAGGTTTTTTATGAGAACTCAAGATGCAGAATTATGCTCCCAATATCTATTATTATTTTCAAATGATAAGAGTGGTATTATAATATTATGAATGGTTCTTCTCTGCATATCAGAGCTGGAGAAAAAGTAAGATAACTGTATAAACAAATAAAATTACTGTGTAGAAGATACGTGTTACAATCTGCTATAATCTTCAATATTCTAAAATATTGATACATCCAATTCAAGGCAAAAAAATACATTATAAATTTTACTTCATTGTTTTAAAATACAGATAAATTTTTATACCATACAGATGAGTTTTAAGTCAACTATATTTCTAACTTACACAAAGTCATTTAATATAAGTATTTTCCTACCTTAAAGTATTCTACAAGATCTCTACAAGTGACTTTAGATCCACTTATCTCTTTTTCTACCAAATTTTCTGGGGCAAGGAGCAATGGAACCAGATTTCGAAGCTCTCGTTTAAACTCTTCATCAATATCTGATGGGCATGAAATTAGTCAACATATTAGTAAAATAAAAAAAAAAGAAGAAGAAGAAGTAAAGTCACCATTGGTAAGAGTTAATGAGATTCTGTTTTATAGAACAAGAGTATGATACTTAAGTATAGATTCATTTCAAAAAACTCATCCAAATCTGTCATACTGACACATCTCCTAGGAAAAAATATAATGCCCCCACCCAACTCTGTACCCCATTTTCTTCATCTTCCAATAATTCTGTCAGCTTAAATAATAAAAAACTGTGAACTATCAAAACAAATTCCACATCAAGTATTTTAAGTCAACTATCCTTTCCAAATGGCAGGCAATTCATGAAACTGTATTAAATATTAAAACTAAATTTTGTTTTTCTAGCCATACTGTTAAAGTTTTGTTAGTCCCCAAGTCTTCTGCTATCATGCTCAAAATAATCCTAAAACATACACAGAAAATTATACCATCACCCCGAAACAGACTTAAATCTAATTATATCAATACAATACATTGGTAATGCTTTTTAGCAGACTGCAATCAGATGAAATACTGAAATGTTCTTAGTCTTCAGTGTTTTTAGGACATCAGTGCTGAGCAACAGACATTAAAAAATATGTTAATCAATATGCTAGGTGTTTGCAACAAACCAATGAAATGGAAAGCTACAAAGACCACACAGAGCACTACAATCACTTCATTAACAATGCACTGAAATATCCTCCAGTATAAGAGAGAAATTTTAAGGAACCATATATATATATATATATTATTTTTTTTTAACTTTCAGTCTCTAAAACTTCAGTTCTGATTTTAGCAAGAATGGGAATTCCCACCTTTCAATCTCCCATCAAAACTAGGATTAGTTGCAACTTTAAGACCAGGATGTGGCAAAAGGAAGCAACCAAGATTTGAGAAACAATTGTGAATGTGCTTCCTTACATTCTGCAGCTCTTCATGTTGATTCTGTTTTACCTGGAGGTAGGAGGAGACAGGGTAAAGGAGCAAACAAGAGAAAAACAAATTTTTTTTAAAAAAGTACACACACATACTCACAAGCATGCACAGTAATTCAAATGCTACTCCACATGGGTGTTTTTTGACAATATAAAATTTTATTAAAGACCCATTTCTAACCATTGGGTAAGACCCACCTCCTCTCCTAAACCAAGAGATTTTTTTTCCCCGTTAGCTACCAGAGAGAAAGTGAAATTCCGAATCTGACTCTTTGCAACCCCATGCATTATACAGTCCATGGAATTCTCTAGACAGAATATTGAAGTGGGTAGCCTTTCCCTTCTCCAGCGGATCTTCCCAACCCAGGAATCACCCATGTCTCCCACACTGCAGGCGGATTCTTCACCAGTTGAGTCACAAGGGAAGCCCATTAGCTACCAAGGATATGAATAAATACAAATAATAATCAATCATAATATCTAACACCAGAACAACAGGTGTGACTGTGATTTATAAACCCGTCTTTAAAGTACTTATAATGGCAAAGAGAAAAACAAAGTACTAATCTGCCTACAAATAAAAAGGTCAGCCCTCGGGCAAAACAACAGATAAGGTGAAAACTACCAGTACAGTCTAAAGAACTGTAAGATTTCAGCACTCATCCCAAGTGATTACTTATGACATATGCTAGTCATCAGTTTTCTGCAGAAGAGAAACTGCTATGTGTTTTCTGGAAGAATATACTATAGTTAGATTTTTAATAACTACTTATCCCAATATAATTCACATATTCCCTCCTAAACTCTTCTCAAAAACCATTCTAAAATACATGTACTGTTAGTAATCAACAAAACCTGGAAACTACCCAAATCTCCATTGAGAGTAGAATGGAAAAATTATTGTTATTCTTACAATGGAATACTGAATATCAATGAGAATAAGGGAACTAAACTACAGGCAACAATCTGAACTAATCTCAGAAACGTAATACTGGGCAAAAGAAACTGGACACAAGAGAATACATATCATGTGTGATTCCTTTCATAAAAAGTCCAAAAACAAAGCCTCATGAAGGTCTGAACAGCAATGAAGGGTTTGGGGACCAGGGGGAGTTAGCAGACAGAGGTGGGTGCTTCTGGGTCATTATATGGCTATGTTCAATTTGCACAAATTCACCAAGGTGCATACTTATGGTCTGTGTACTTTTCTGTATCACTTTAATAATGTATTTAAAAACCCCTTTGTCTTTGAAGTCCATAATTCTGAATTTAGTTAGTATGCCTAATGTACTTCGTGTTAATTTCTTCTGAACAAACCAAAGAAAATGCTGATGAATGAAAATCTTTGACAGTCTAGAAACGCCTTTCATATAATCTAAGAATAAGGATTTGGTTTTAATCTCAGTTTAGGATCAAGAAAAATTATATTATACCCTCAGTCTTTGAATATGGTTGCAAAACTAAATTCATCCTTCCACAGGGAAAAAACAAAAGTTTATTACCCCAAAGAAAGAAATCTCCTATTTATGAATAAAGGGATTTTTATACATCTTTTATTGATGTCAGTAGGCGGGTAGTATTTGACCTGAGGGTTTCCACAGGAGGATACCTCTAGGAATAAAGGATCATGGTGGTGAGTTTATTTTCCAGGACTGCCTTGGTATGGCATTTTGCATGGGTCAGAACAAGAGTCTGGATATTTGAGTCCTATTATAGTTACTGATAATGTGTTAAATAAACAAAGGCAAGTCACTTTTCTGGATTCCAGTTTTGAGGTGTGTGTGGAACTGTGGTTTTGGAGAAGACTCTTGAGAGTCTCTTGGACTGCAAGGAGATCAAACCAATCCCTCCTAGAGATCAGTCCTGGGTGTTCACTGGAAGGACTGATGTTGAAGCTGAAACTCCAATACTTTGGCCACCTCATGCGAAGAGCTGACTCATTTGAAAAGACCCAGATGCTGGGAAAGATTGAGGGCAGGAGGAGAAGGGGACGATGGAGGATGAGATGCTTGGATGGCATCATTGACTTAATGGACATGGGTTTGGGTGGACTCCGGGAGTTGGTCATAGACAGGGAGGCCTGGCGTGCTGCAGTTCATGGGGTCGCAAAGAGTTAGACACGACTGAGCGACTGAACTGAACTGTGTATAAATGCTAAGCTAGATAAAATGTTTAAGATCCCTTTTCTAGCTCTCTATATGCTGCCACTCTATGAGGCAATATTCCTTGGAAAGAAAGTCTCACATCATTTGCGTTCAATGCATGCACACTAGATTATCCATCCTGTCTCAAATGTTCAGAAGCTCAGCTGGGCCAGAAAGAGACATGCATGCAATCTGAACAGATCAAAAGGTTAGTCTACCTCAAACTCTTATCCTGTGAATATTGATTTATTGAAATGTCCCTTCAATATGTCTCTGGAGAAATATCTGTTCCTTAATTTCTATTCAAGGGCATTTCTACTGTTCTCTTTCTCAGGAGTGCTACCAATTTATACCTCATCAATTATGTATGGGGTTACCTAGGTTAACCAGGGATACTCTATTTGTCCCGATCATACTTAGACATTGGTGGTCTAAGCAGCAGTCCAGGCAGCCCACTCCTTTGCCTGACTCGGTGCTTATGCTCTCCTCTCTCAGAAATAGGGACTTACCTGCAATCTCTTTTCAAGGAATTGTTTGCCACCTTCCAAACCATATGAATGTTCATAAGGATAACTCCAGTCTCGAATCAAAAACATTAATGTCTACAGAAAAAAGGAAAAACATAGAATCATTTCTTATAAAATTTTACCAAAAATTACTACCTTAACAACTGAAGCATCCCTTACTCCCCAGAAACAATCCTTATCAAAAGTTACAGCAACCAAATGGTTTACTACTAATCATAGTTATATCAAGAGCCTACTACATAAACCAGTAACACTCCCAACTCCTATCCAAGAATCTACATCCACTTGAGAAACTTACTCTATATATTGTCACCACAAGTAATAACACAGGGATTTTTAAGAAGAAACAAAAGACGTATCAGGGTATACAGATCATAATTTTAAGCCAAGATTGTATAATTAAAAGACCAAATAATTCACAGAATTTTGTATTCTTACATGCTTAGGTTTCTCAATTCAGCATTATTGATGCTTTGGGTCAGATAATTCTTAGCTGTACACACTTGTCCTATGTATTACAGGATGTTGAACAGCATGTCTGGTCTCTAAAAACTAAATACCAATGGTATTAACTTCCTCCCCAAAACTGTGATAACCTAAAATGTCTCCAAATATCAGCAAATGCCATTTGGGTGGCAAAATTACCCCAGTTCAGAAAAACAGATATAGGCAAAATAGAGTACATTTTATCATATACAAAAAATGACACCATAACCTGTCTAAATATTTCATGAAAGTAATCACTTGAGCCAGGCAAGACTGAGGCTGAATCAGTGTAAACCCACTGACAGTAAGAAGCACCAGTGATGCTTTCATGTAAGGGAAGACTTCACACACGGATGAGCAAACAGGGTGGAGTCATTCTTACCTACTGTAACACAACTAACCAAGTAACACTATGTCAACTTATAAACCACTTATTTCAAAAAAGAAACTATCTAAAATTAGCTTTTTTCTTTTAAATCTCTGTAATGTTAAGACTCCAAAGAAGCAATATCAAATTATGCTTCTCAAATAACTCCACCCAGATTAATTTCTGACTTAATATTCTGCATCTAGCATTTAAAGGTAATGAAAAAACATGAGGGAGAGACATAATAAATTCTGAAACTTTTCTATGAATCAAAAATGAACAATAACAGGTCTAACTTCAACTTGTAATATACTCCCCCCACACACAAAACCAACAACATGGCAGTAGTTTATGATGTATACAAGAAGTTCACATGACTATCTCAACTCTGGGAATTAACACCTAATTAAGAGAAATGTTATTAACTTCTTTAAGTAAAAATTCTAAGAATCAATCTATAATCATTTGTTCTATTTCCTATCTTGTAAATTGCTACTGTTAAGTTGGTAACGACTCTACCATAAATTAGTTTCAATTCCACTGGATCTGTTGCTAAAAATGAGTTTGGCATAATGTCCTTATGTCTTCAGAAATACAAGATGACAGCTTTTCACAGATAAATTTCTTTTAATGATAAAATACTTAATTTACCTGAAATGGTTTCTGGTAGATTTCTTCCATTGCAAGTCTGCCGTATTCTGTAAATAACTATTAAATCAAATTATTTAAAATAATGCCCCCAAAGACGTTGAAAGAAGACATCTGTAAAGCTGTTCTATATCAGAGCACTAGATGTCAGGGCCTTTAAAATCATTTGAAAGCCAAGCATTTAATTTTTAAGACCAAGTATACATCAAAATTTCTTTTAGTTAAGAAATCATGTATCTGTTTAAAATCATATAATAGTCAATCTTCTTACAATATTATAGATTCTTGGTGTAAAGTAACAATAATGTAGGAATTAAATTTTCAATACTTTGGCATACATTCTTTGAGACATACATACTTGTAAGTGTTGAAGATCATCTTCCTGAATATTTTGAGACAAATTATATACCTGTTAAAACAGAATATGGTTTTCATTAGTGCTTTACTTTGAATACCCATCTGTGTGTAACTTTACTTGTGGTAATGAAGGCTATTTTATACCTGAACACATATGAATGACTCGATCATTATCTTAACTGGTGATGAAAAGGATTTCTTTTTCCCTAACTATAAAACATTAAGGGGGGAGCAGTGGTGGTAAACTATGTAAAAATCATGAATACATGCATATGGGGCCAAGAGAGCAGCAGACCTTTTTTTAAAGTATATGTAGTATATTTATATTGTACGTTTACATACTTACACTTAGGTAGTAAGTTTCTTTAATGTTACACCATGTTTTTTTTTTTTCTTAAGTATAGGATTTCCCCAATTATTTTTCTAAGTGAATGTATGTGAAGGGCATAGTTCTACAAAGATCAAATTCCTCCTTGGAGCATTCACAATATATATGGGTGAATATATATATCACCCATATATCATGGGTGCCTCAACTACCATTGACTCTATCTTTTTACTTAAGCAAACTCAGTCTAAATAACACGAAAATTTTACCAGACTGTAGTAGCTGTTTTAAAAAAAAAACACACAACAGTAGGTGGCACTCTTGCCCTTTCCACAAATTTTTAGGAGGCTTTCCAAGCCACACAGACCAGAGCTGATAATGGTAAGTTCAGTAAGTATAAATATCAAATAGGCTAAGTTTTCAAACTGAGTACAATGACATATAATCTTGTATGCTAAGTCACTTCAGTCATGTCCGATTCTGTGTGATCCTATGGACTATAGCCCGCCCGGCTCTTCTGTCCATGGGACTCTCCAGGCAAGAATACTGGAGTGGACATCCCTCTCCATGGGATCTTCCTAACCCAGGGATTGAATCCGGTCTCCTGCATTGCAGGCAGATTCTTTACCATATGAGCCACCAGGGAAGGTCTTATAATTTATTAAGTGATTTCTTAAGTGCCTTTGGTTGGGTTTTTTTTGCCTGTTGGAAAGAACCCCCATTATACCGAAAAAAAAAAAACTTAAAAATTGCTAATTTAAATACTGATTATATTTGAAAAGTAGCTTTTCAAAGAATTATGATATATTATACATTTTATAGCTTCTTTATTTGAAAATTACTGTTTTTGCACATATTTTTGAAGGAATGTGAAAAATGCACAGTTATCAAAAACAGAATTTTAGAACTAGAAGGAGCATTGAAGGAGCATCTGACCCTAACTTTGTATTGTCCATGGGTAAAACTGAGACCCTTTGGGTCCAGTTTGGGTCCAGAATCCTGTTTGCTGAAAAACATGGAGAACTCATGGCTCCTGACCCCTTTTCTCTCTTCAGTCCCCAAGTCTGGGGAAGGAGTGTTCAGTTCATTGGGAGATGGACCAATGTGACCTGGCATTCTGGAAATGGAATGGTTTGGGTGGGGGCAGGGGAAAGGTAAGAAGAACTGGGTTTGAGACCTAATATCTGTGGAGCATCAGGGTACCTTCTGAAACCATTATACCCTAGAATGGAACCGCAAATACCTCATCCATGCAGAATTTTAGAGGCTTTGCGAAAAATCTGGAAAGTGCCACTGGCCAGTGGGAATTAAAGGGATGTGTCTTGGGACTGGAGCTGTGCTTAGGGAGGATAATGAACAGTCAGACTTGACTACCTATCTACCCACCATGCAGGTTTCTGAGTGGATGCAGGCAGCACCCCAGTGCCCCAAAATTCCACCATGAGGGATTGCTCCTTTTTGTGAGAGGGGCATGAAGGTCATTTGGAAAAGGAAATGGCAACCCTTTCCAGTATTCTTGCCTGGAGAATTCCATGGACAGAGGAGCCTGGCAGGCTACAGTCCATGGGGTCGCAAAGAGTTGAACACAACTGAGTGACTATCACTCACTCAAGTACTCGCAAGAAAGAGAAACTGGAGAGAACATTCACTAGGTACAGTCCTTCTGAATCAAATCTTTTAAGAGGTCAACTAGGCCACCAAAGGAGAAAAGTAGTAGGTGTCCATAGTTGCAGCCTCTGCTAAGAAATAACGTATCTAAGAAAACTGGGTTACTCCAAATATAGAACAAGCTATTCTAACCACAAAAAAATGCCGATCAAACTTAATCACTTGGAGGTCAAGAAAATAAACAGCCACTATAAGCCAGCAAACTTAAAATTATTTTCTCAGCTAATTTCAAACAGGTACTTACAAAGAAATTAATGATTGAGGTGGTTAAACTCTATTTAAACTTAAAATCTGAGAGCATGACCAACCTATTCTCACTGATATGGGCCTTAGCGTTTAGAAAATAGGCCCAGATCCTTTCATTGTCAGGGCCAGGTTATAAACAGCAAAGAGAAAAGATTTGTTTACTGTAGACCATTAGTACTTAGTATACCACACTGTATTTAACAAGATGCTCAACAATTATTTTTTGAAAAAATAAATGACAAAGGGATCAATCTGTCATTAGCCTATCAATCATATAACTTATATAATAAGGAAGGACAGAAATCTGGCCTCAAGAATCAGGAAAGACGCAATAATAAAAAATAATTTCAGGGACTTCCCTACAAGTTCAGTGATTAAGACTCTGTGCTCCCAAGACAGGGGGAATGGGTTCGATCCCTGGTTAGGGAACTAAGATCCCAAATGCCAGTCAGTTCAGCCTTAAAAAAAAAAAAAAAAAAAAATCAATCTTTTTGATTATTTAGTTTACAAAGCACTTTTTTATGCATTATCGCATTTGGATTTCATTTCTGACTGCACATAAAACCACATTATGAGACAGTCAAGCAAAGCAAGAATTTTCATTTTACAGTAAGAAAGTGGCTTTAAGTTTCCAAAATTAGGCCTCTCACTATCATAAAGTTAAACAAACAACAGAACACCACGGTATATAAGTTTTAGGACAGAGAGCTTATAATTTAAAGCAAGTCAGAGAGTCAGCTAATCTGAAGGGCTATAATGTGATAATACAAACACAAAGATGCATTTTCTGGTTGCCTCAGGAAAATGGCAGTTGTGCCACCCTGTAAGATTGGAGGAAAAAAAGTAGAACATATTGGAAAAGAGAGATTCTGAGGGTCCCCAATAATATCATTTAGTTTATAGAGACAGATATTTCCATCCCTATAATAAAAAGAAGCCCCTTCTCTTTTATCTCATAATAATATCCAAAAGTTGTTTCCACTGACAGCTAAATACTTCGAATTGAGGAAGGAGATGGGAACTTTAATCGAGACAAGTCATACATTCCAGATACTAATAGAAAGCACAAAAACCAAGACACTGTGACGGTATCATCTATAATCTCTCATCAGTAAGAAATATTTCTTACCTCAGAAGAGGCACATACTTTTTAAAATATTTGCAAATACGTATCTCGAAACATCACCACCAGCTGGACCTAACCACCATACTTCAATAATTCTTTTTTCAGCCAGAGAAGTATCAACCACAAATGAGCTCATAAAAGGGAAAGTAAAAAAATACAAAATGACCTGTGGTGGTTTAATTCAGTCCAATCAGTCTAAATTATACAGAAAAAAGATGGCCTAGCTCAAAGAGACTAGAACTTGACAAAACACCAAACACACCTAGGGTACAGCATAAGTGAAAGAGAAAAGAATTTTACTTCTTTCTAAGTGAAACAGGTGCTATCCTAGATTATATAAACATCACTCAGGTTTCCTAAGTTACATAGGACCCTAGTTTATTATATAAACATACCTCCATTCATTCAAATAATCAAGTACTAGTTGCCACGCACATCAAGTAGAAAACTAAATTTAATTACTTGATTTTGCTGTTTGGTTGATTTAGCCAAAAAATAAAAATATACTCTACATTTTACTGTATCTGGCAGCCACAGTATCAACTGAATATCCTAGAATTCAATTAAGGATAATATACAATATATACTCCTTAAAGAAAAAGAGCATTGATGCTACAACAAAATACCAAAGGCATTGGCTGTTGGTTCACTGCTTCCCTGGTAAGCACTTAAAAGTACGAAATTTCACACTGTAAGCCAGGACAGCAGGCACAGAAATGTAAGTGAGCGTTAAGAAATGTAAATAGTTTCTCTAATTTTAATCCGTCTTTTCTTCAATCAAATGGCATTCTGAGGAAGAGCAAAGGTACTAGAGTTCTGTGAACTGATCATGCTGGAGCATCCCTGCGTCTCACCTGAACAGAGCTAGTCATGAGAACTGATCATGCTAGAGCATCCCTGCGTCTCACCTGAACAGAGCTAGTCATGGTGCTCAGAGCAAACACTGTAGCACAATCCTTGATCGTCGACTGGCTGTCAAAGGCACCCTGGGTATCCATTAGCAGCACAGCCACCTAGGAATTTAAAAGTTAGAAATACTACGTAAAAACTCACCGACAGTGATTTATAAAAGTCAAATATAAAATGGTTACTATAAAAACCACTAATTAAGTCAAGAAAAGTACATATCTCACACATTTTGACTTAATAGTCCACATGTTTAAGTTATTGGATAATAAGATAAGAGTTCTGCATTGTTTTGCTCAAGAAATAAGGAAGAAAAAATAGTTAAAAAAAAAAAAACTCTAAAAAGAATTTTACTTTTGTTCCATTAGGTCTCTCGATCACAAACACTTCATTCCAGACTTGTATGCCTGTTGTTTCTCTTTCGCAACCACCTCGCCATGTAAAGCCAGTCAATGGTTCATTGTTTCCACCAATCCAACTCTGAGAATCCTGTTGAAATCAAGCATAAATATAAAATAAAACACACAAAAATAAGAACTCAAAAGGAATGTAGGAAATCACCCACTCTTTACAACATTGTAAATCAACTACACTTCAATAAAAATTTTAGGAAAAAAAGAAAGAAATCATCCACTCCTTATTTTATATATAAGGACGGTATATCCAGGGAGATAAAATATACTGTAACATTACACAAGTAGTTACAAAAACAAATCCCACATCCTTCACAGAGGGACCTGAACCTTCTCACATCTGCTCCCATTTTCACACCCTAGGCTTCTAGATAAGTGGGGTCACACCCACTTTTCCCACTTTGGAAAGACTTCCTATGTTCAAAATCATAAAAATAAGATACCAGCTATTTTGACACCTCCTTCTACAAAACCAAGTTCCAGACAGAATGACTGTCAAAACAGCACTGCTCTCTTAGAATAGCTTATATACTAAAATGTTTTCACACTGCCTTAATCTTCTCTTTAAAAAACATCAACTTTAAAAATAACCACAAGATTTGTATAAAATCCGATTCAAACAATCCAACTGTAAGTCTTTTTCAAAACCAAAAGGGAAATCTGAATCCAGACTGGGTATGGTATTATATGGTGCTAAGTTGGGGTAAAGATGATTGTGTGAGGTAATAATGGCTTTGAAGTTGTACTACTAATAATAAAGTCTTATCTAGTTAAAATAAATAAGTAAAAGGGCAGAGAGGAAAACAGATGAAATAAGACCAGGAAAATGTTGGCGGGTACACTGGAGTTCATTATATTCTACTATTTTGGGGTATATTTAAATTTTTCTATAATAAAATGTTTTAGCACATACATTATGGGACTAAACTGTTGTAATATTATAAAATTATATGAAATTTAATATACCATAGGCTAATTTATCTAGAAAATTAAATCTAGAATATGATAAATGAGTTAACTGTGACATATATTAAGAGCCCTCTACTTTAAGTATATTTAAAGCCCATATATCCTTTTCTCAAAGTACCTTCCCTCACAGGAAAAATTCCTTTGTTTCAGAAATACTTCTAATAAGCTTTACTACATAGTCCAAAATAGATAACAAAGGTCCAATTAGGGGTGGAGAAAGATGTATAAGGTAGACTTAATGAGGAAAAGGCGGGAGACAAAAGTGTTGCCCAAATTATCACTACTTTATATAAAGATCAGTCTTAAACATCAGTGGGCTTCCCTGGTGGCTCAGATGGTAAAACACAAACCATCTATAATTATTATTCCACAGAACTCCATCCCCAGTTGTTACCAATCCTATCACTTACAAAATTCTCTTGGACTCTCTTCACTTTCAGTACCTTCAACTTAAGACCCTCATCCTCTGCTGGTCACAAGGCTGACACATGGTACAGCTCTATTTATACTATATACTACAGACTTGTGCTTCAAGAAGCACCCTTCACAGGGATCAGGGGATTAACAGTACACCCTAGATAAGCCCAGTTACGGTCTTGCACTGACTATACTTTTTAGATGCTCCAAATCACCTTGAACCTCCCTGTTGTACCCTCCAACCCATCCTTCCCAACTGTCACTTAATGTTCTCAACAAGAAATCTAAAATCATGCCATGGTCCCACTAAAAAGCCATCTGTGGCTCCCCATTTCTTTACAGGACCATCTGGAGACGTGCTGTATACAATCCACCTTTAATTTACATTTCCTATCTCTGCTCCTTATGTCCCCCCAACACACACACCTCTTCCAGTTTGTCCCACAACAAAAAAGGTCAATATTCCCAAATACATAGGTTGCTTAGCATCTCTATACCTTTGCTCAATCTGCTCTCAGCCTGGACTGAGTGGGTGGTCAGGAAAAGAAACTCCAACTTTTCTGAACTCTTAAAGCCTATTATTGACAGTTCAGGTGGCTCCCTTTAAATGGCTTTGCACTGCAGTTCTTGTGTAAGTATTGTGAGCACTGGCTATAAACCCATCTGATTTACAAAACTGTTTCTACCAAAATGCCTTCCATATTCTAGGTCCTCACACATAGCACCTCATTCCCCAAAAGTGTCAAAGTGATATTTAATGAACTGATTCAACCTACACAAGTAACTTAAAAGAATTTATCCTATTAGAGAAATCTACTTTTATTCTACATATTACTTTTTACTTAATTACTTAATTTTACTTATTTTTTTCCCTATCTCTTCTATGAGAATTTAAGTTCCATGAAGAAAAAAAGTCTTGTCATTTTTTCCCTCTCAAAACACAGGATAGTATCCCCAGAACATAGAATAGTGCCTGGCTTGCAGTAGGTACTCAAAATATTTGCTCAATAAATACGTCAAATTTTTTAAATTAGTAAGCTTCAACATGTTCCTTTTTGCACATGGGTAAGAGAGATGGAAGAAATAAAATCCTTTCAATCACTGCTAGAAATAATACAATAAGAGTAAAACTGAATTTTAAAAAGTACAGATGACTGAAATCATAAGCTAAGTAAGATGCTTGTTAACCTTACTATCTCCAAAAGAACTTTAAAAAGAATTGGTGTCTCATTAAAAAAGATGTACTAACTATATATTATCTCTTCTTGGTTTACCCTGTAATGGAAATGTTTACTAAATTGCTATTGTTCAGTCACTAAGTCGCCCAACTCTTTGTGACTCCATCCACTACAGCACATCAGGTTTTCTTGTCCTTCACTATCTCCTGGACGTTGCTCAAACTCATGTCATTGGGCTGGTGATGCCATTCAACCATCTCATCCTCTGTTGCCCGCTTCTCCTCTTGCCCTCAGTCTTTCCCAGCATCAGTCTTTTCCAATGAGTCGCCTCTTCACATCAGATGGCCAAAGTACTGAAGCTCCAGCTTCACCATGAGTCCTTCAGTGAACGTTCAGGGTTGATTTCCTTTAGGATTGACTGGTTTGACTCCTTGATCTTCAAGGGACTCTCAAGAGTCTTCTCCATCACCACAGTTCGAAAGCATCAATTCTTCAGCAATCAACTGTAGCCTGCCAGGCTCCTCTGTCCATGTAATTCTCCAGGCAAGAATACTGTAGTGGGTTACCATTTCCCCTCTAGGGTATCTTCCCAACCCAGGGATCAAACCTGGGTCTCCTGCACTGCCGGCAGGTCCTTTACCACTTGAGCCACCACAGCTTTCACTATACAGACCTTGGTTGACAAAGTGATGTCTCTGTTTTTTAATGCGCTGTCTAGGTTTGTCACAGCTTTCCTTCCAAAGAGCAAGCATCTTTTAATTTCATGGCTGCAATTACCATCTGCAGTGATTTTGGAGCCTGAGAAAATAAAGTCTGTCAATATTTCCACTTTTTTTCCATTTATTTGCCATGAAGTGATGGGACTGGATGCCATGATTTACTTTTTTGAATGTTGAGTTTTAAGCCAGCTTTTTAACTCTTCTCTTTCACCCTCATCAAGACACTCTTTAGTTCCTCTTAGCTTTCTGCCATTAGAGTGATATCATCTGCATATCTGAAGTTGTTGATATTTCTCCTGGCAATCTTGATTCCAGCTTGTGTGCTTCCTTCAGCCAGGCGTTTCGCATGATGCACTCTGAATAGAAGTTAAATAAGCAGGGTGACAATATACAGCCTTGACATATTTCTTCCCTAATTTTGAACTGGTCCATAACTCCACATCCAGTTCTAACTGTTGTTTCTTGACCGGTACACAGGTTTCTCAGGAGGCAGGTAAAGTGGTCTGGTATTCCCATCCTGTTAAGAATTTTCCAGAGTTTGTTGTGATCCATACAGTCAAAGGCTTTAGCGTAGTCAATGAAGCAGAAGTACTAAATTGATCAGTCAATAAAAGAATGAGAGAAAAGGTAAATCAGAGAACCTAATTAAAACCAGTTAAGTTTTGACATTTCAAAACATGAAATTAAGAAGTCTTGTTATTTCTCTAACATACTGAACACTGGTAAATTTAATAGTCATTCAACAAATATTTATTGAACCCCTACTGTGTGCCAGCCACTGTTCTAGATTCAAGGGACAGAGCAGTGAAAAAGAACAAACATCTCTGCCCTCAGGAGGATGCTAATGAATTCGAGAAGGAGCCTCGCTCATAACAGATACCGTCTGCTGTCATGAGTAGAAGCAAACTTAAGAACTTGAAAAACAGTACCTGATACCATTTATTAATACAGGGACAAAAACTAAAAATTTAAAAAATTATCTTAATCCTCCAGTTCAAAAAAAAAAAAAGCTTACTGAGTAAGTCCCAGTTGCAAAAGGCATCTCAGCTGAAAAGACTTGAACTTTGAATGTAGTCAAATATTACAGTGAATAAACAGAAATCCTTGCCAAAAAGACTCAGCAATATAATTATCAACAATAAAGAACCCCTACCTGCTCTAAACAATAAGAAACAAATTCTTATTTCACCATAGGAAAGATAACATTCTCTAGCAATGGAGATCGGAGAAGGCAATGGCACCCCACTCCAGTACTCCTGCCTGGAAAATCCCATGGATGGAGGAGCCTGGTGGGCTGCAGTCCATGGGGTCGCTAAGAGTCAGGCACGACTGAGCAACTTCACTTTCACTTTGCACTTTCATGCATTGAAGGAGGAAATGGCAACCCACTCCAGTGTTCTTGCCTGGAGAATCCCAGGGGCCAGGGAGCCTAGTGGGCTGCCATCTCTGGGGTCGCACAGAGTTGGACACGACTGAAGCAACTTAGCAGCAGCAATGGAAAGGGCAATGGCACCCCACTCCAGTACTCTTGCCTGGAAAACCCCATGAATGGAGAAGCCTGGTAGGCTGCAGTCCATGGGGTCACTAAGAGTCAGGCACGACTGAGCGATTTCACTTTCACTTTTCACTTTCTTGCACTGGAGAAGGAAATGGCAACCCACTCCAGTGTCCTTGCCTGGAGAATCCCAGGGACTGTGGAGCCTGGTGGGCTGCCGTCTATGGAATCACACAGAGTCAGACACGACTGAATCGACTCAGCAGCAGCAGCAACAAAGTGAAACAAAAGCTAGGTAAATTTGCACACTGAGTTGGTAGTCCAGCCAGGTCTCCTAACTTCAACAATGGGCATGCCAGAAGATAAAGGTGCATTGAGAAGCCGTAACAACTCAACACAGCTATAAGGAAAATGAACAGAAGGATGAAATTAAAGATCCAAGTAACTGTACAACAAAACAGCAGATCCTTCGAGCTATGAAGCATTCCCCATAAAAACATAACAGATAAAAATCTTAATCTGTATAAACTAGTACCTAACTTAGGAGGTAGATTATTAACACCAAACACCAAACGACAGAATAAGCTAATACTAACATTCTGACCACCAAGCATAACTTAAAGAGTTTTCATTTGAATATGTAAGAATACTCTGCAAGTCCGAGAGCAAATTAAGAAACATTAGACTTTTAAAACAATTTTAAAACTGTCTAACATCTTACCCATCTCCTCATCCAACTCTTCCCTTTTGGGGCTGGACAGACAGATAACATAATGACTGACCTAACTCACAAGCTCAGACAAAGGACAACTGTATCAACTTAGCTACACGTGAAAGAAGAATAAGTTTAAATAATCTTTTTTTCTTATGATTCTGGTTAAAAGGTGACCTTGACCTGGAAGACACACTTAGTAAAATAAGCCAGATACAAAATAACAAAATTGTACGATTATACTTACATGAAATATCTAGAGCAGTTAAACTCATTGAGACAGAAAGTGGGAAAGCAGTTATCAGGGGCTGGAAGAAAGAGTTTATTGTGTACAGATCTTTAGTCTGGGAAAATGAAAAAGTTCTGGAAATGTATTGGTGGTGATGACTGCACAATAATATGAACAATCTTAATGCCATTTAAATTGTACACTTAAAAGTGACTAAAAAGGTAAATTGTTATGCATTTTTTAACCACAATTTTTCAAGTGTACTTAAGTGCTACTAGAACAGGAAAGGGAAAACACTTCTAGTTATTGATGTTTGGTGTTGAGATCTGACTTTATAGCCTTCCACTGGACTTCCAGTCTCAGTGCTCCCATGTATAAAGCTAATATAAAAAAGCATATCAGCCTCGCAAGAAAAAGCTCAACATGAAAATCAATGACCTTTCTTTCTTTTTGATCAGAGAATCAAGGTCACAGGGCAAATTGCACACTGAACTCTGGAGACAGGCAAATACAAAGAATTGCAAGCTGAAAGTCAGTTTACCAGAAGCAGAAACTGCTAGAGCAAACTGAAGAAACACTTAAATAAATATGGACAAACTGCTAAAAGCTAAAAGAAACTAGCTTGAGACCTAAGAGCTCTTCATTTTTACCACAAGAAGTTCCCTGAGGTTCTCTCTTTCTGTTTGTTTTGACCCTGCACATGGTTTGCGGAATCTTAGTTCTTCAACCAGGGGTTGAACCCAAGCCGTGGCAGTGAAAGCATTGAGCCCTAACAACTGGACCACCAGGGAATTCCCTGCAACCATTTCCAAACACACAGAGGGGCAAGCAAGCCCTGAGAGCAGTCCCCACTAACGAAGGCCAGCCCTTCAAGGCAAACTACCTGATCAGAGCTTTATCTAACCCTGGGAAAGTCCAATTCATCAACTCCAGTTCCCTCTAGCCTTCCTGTTTCAAGTAAAGGGAGAAAAAAAATTTCTGAAGGTCATAGCCCAGGGACTCAGGTCCACTTACAAAACTGAGATTTAATCATAAAATGATAAAGCTCTCCTCATGCACACATTACCACCACATCAATCAGTGGATTACAACTGACACAGCGGCAAGACACAGATTCTATTTAAGGAGTTCTTAGGGAAACCCAAGGACAATGGAAGTGGGACAGAATACTGAAGTCTCTGGGATCTAAAGCAGCAAACACTAACCACATCTTTGAGCTAGAACTAGATTAACAAAACTTCACAGTAAAAGCTTAACTCTCAGTTCCTATTTTCTGATAGTTCACGTCTGATAAGTACAAGCCATGTACTTTCCTCAAAAGTTGAGGAAAAACAGACTGATGAGACAAAGCAACCTTAAGAATCAAACTCAGGTATGTTGCAGATTTTGAAATACTAGACAGCAAATTTAAAGTAACTAAGGTAAATATCATAAAAGCTCTAATTTTAAAAAGTGGAAACCGTGCAAAAACAAGTAATGTAAGCAGAGAGATGGAAACTCTAAGCTAGAATCAAAAGAAAATGCTAGATAGAAAAATACTATTATAGAAATAAAGAATACCTTTAATATACCTGGGCTTTCCTTGCGGCTCAGCTGGTGAAGAATCCGCTTGCACTGCGGAGACCTGGGTTCAGTCCCTGGGTTGGGAAGACCCGCTGGAGAAGGGAAAGGCTACCCACTCCAGTATTCTGGCCTGGAGAATTCCATGGACTGTATAGTCTCTGGGGTCACAAAGAGTTGGACACGACTGAGCGACTTTCACTTTTAATATACTTATCCACAGACTGGACACATCAACAAAAGAATCAGTGAACACTAAAATGTATCAACAGAAACTTCCCAAACTGAAATGCATAGACAAAAAAGGATAAGAATAACAGAAGAGACTATTCAAGAACTGTGGGACAATTACAAAAAGGTATAAATAGGTATGGCTTCCCTGGTGGCTCAGTGGTAAAGAATCTGCTTGCAAGCAGGAGACGTGGGTTCGATCCCTGGGTCGGGAAGGTATACTGGAGGAGGAGATGGCAACCCACTCCAGTATTCTTGCCTGGAAAAGCCTATGGACAGAGGAGCCTAGTGGGCTATAGTCATAGTCCATGGGGTCATAAAGAGTCGGACATGACTGAGTGACTAAACCAGTAAGTAGGTATAATGGGAATACCAGAAGGAGAAGGGGAAAAGGCATAAAAGAAACATCAGAAGTCATCAATTCAGTTCAGTTGCTCAGTCGTGTCTGACTCTGCCACCCCATGGACTGCAGCACACCAGGCTTCCCTGCCTATCACCAACTCCTGGAGCTTGTTCAAACTCATGTCCATCAAGTCTGTGATGCCATCCAATCATTTCACCCTGTGTCAGCCCCTTCTCCTGCTGCCTTCAATCTTTCCCAGCATCAGGGTCTTTTCAAATGAGTCAGTTCTTCACATCAGATGGCCAAAGTACTGAAGTTTCAGCTTCAGCATCAGTCCTTCCAATGAATATTCAGGACTGCTTTCCTTTAGGATGGACTGGTTGAATCTCCTTGCAGTCCAAGGGACTCTCAAGAATCTTCTCCAACACCACGGTTCAAAAGCATCAATTCTTCGGTGCTCAGCTTTCTTTATAGTCCAACTCTCACATCCACACATGACTACTGGAAAAACCATAGCTTGACTAGATAGACCTTTGTCAGCAAAGTAGTATCTCTGCTTTTTAATATGCTGTCTAGGTTGGTCATAACTTTTCTTCCAAGGAGCAAGTGTCTTTAATTTCATGGTAATAATGGCTGAGAATTTTCTAAAATTAATGACGAATACTAAAGAACAGATCTAAGACAATCAGATAACACCAAACAAGATAAATATCAAAAGACCTATACCAGGCGTATCACAGCCTAACTGCAAAATGACAAAGACTAAAAGGAAACCCCAAAAGAAAACAAAGCCAAAAACACATATCTATAGATGATCAAGGAACGGTAAGAATCACTTTGGACTTCTAGTCTGAAACCATACAAACAGGAAGAAAATGGAATGAAATATGTAAAGTGTTAAAAGAAAAAAGCCACCAACCTAAAATTCTGTATCCAGTAAAAGTTATCCTACGAAACTGAAGGAGAACTAAATTCTTCCTTAGATAAAAAATGAAGGATGTTGTCACCAGTACACCTGCCTTGCAAGAAATGTTAAAAGTTCTTCACACAGAAAGAAAATAACACACACTGGAAACTCAAACATATATATATATAAAAGAGTATCAGAGAAAGACAAGAAAATCTTTTATTCTTCTCTTAATTCATTTAATAGACAACAGCACATCCAAAGTTCTAATTGCGACAATGTATTAGGCGATTATGGTACATACAGAGGACTGGGAATAAGATACCTGTACTACCCATAAAGCAGTATACTAATATTCTAAAAGCAAACTTAGATCAGTTGTAAATGTATATTGCAAACTCCAGGCAATTAGATTTTTTTAATGTTTAAATAAATATAATAGATACACTAAGAAAGAACAGAATGTGGAATCATATAAAATAGTCAATTAAAGCTAAAGAAGGCAGAAAAAGAGAATAAAAAAGAACCAAGTATAACAAGTATCAATAATCACTTCAGACATGCATGACTGAAATAAACCAATTAAATGAAAGAAACTGTCACTGGATTAAAAATAAATCCAACTATCTGCTGTCCACAAAAAAACCCAGTTTAAACATAAAGAAAAGGAATGGAGAAAGACATACAATGCTAACACTAATCAAATAAAAGCTAGAGTAGCTATACTAATTTCAGACAGAGCTGACTTTAAGACAAGGAAATTATCATTATAAAGAGTGGTAATACATAATGATAAAAGGAGTCATTCATTTCTCCAGAAAAACTTGACACTCTTCAATGTGTATGTGCTTAATAAGAAAGCATCAAAATATATGAATTCCAAGGAGAAACAAGAAAATCCGCTATTACACTTGGAGACTTCAACACCCCTCAATCAGTAATTGACGGATCCAGAAGACAAACTATCAGTTCCCTGATAGTACAGTTGGAAAGAATCCCCCTGCAATGCAGCAGACCCTGGTTCAATTCCTGGGTAGGGAAGACCCACTGGAGAAGGAATAGGCTACCCAGTCCAGTATTCTTGGGCTTCCTTTGTGGCTCAGCTGATGAAGAATCCACCTGCCATGTGGGAGACCTGGGTTCGATGATTGGATTGGGAAGATCCTCTGGAGAAGGGAAAGGCTACCCACTCCAGTATTCTGGCCTGGAGAATTCCATGGACTATACAGTCCATGGTTGCAAAAAGTCGGGACATGACTGAGCGACTTTCACTTTCAAAGATACAGCTGAACTAAACAGCACCAACATTAAAGCAGATCTAACTGACCTTATAGAATCCTTCATCCAACAACGGAATACACATTCCTCTCAGTCTCATACACAACATTCCCCAATAGAATAGAACCCTGGGCTTTAAAACACACCTTAAAATAAACTTTAAAGAACAGATCATACAAAGCATGTTCTCAGACCACAAATGAATTAAACTAGTGACCAATAATGTAAACATAGTTGGAAAACCCCAAAACAGTAGAAGTTTACACAACACACTTCTAAATAACACATGGGTCAAAAAAATCCCAACAGAAATTTTTAAGTATTTTGAACTAAATGAAAATGAGAAAAACAACTTATGAAAACATGTGAAATGCAGTGACAGCAATGATTAGCAAAGAATTTATAGAAATGGGTGCACATATTAGGAAAGAGATCTAAAACCAAAACTAGAAGAATAATTTAATCTAAAGAAGCAGAATAAAATTACAGCAGAAACCTTAATAACACTGAACATAAGAAAACAGGATATCAAGGCAACAGGAAAAAAAAAAATCAAACCAAAGCTGGTCCTTTAAAAGATCAATAAAATTGTTTTCAACGAGAAAAGATAAATTAAAAATATGAGAAATCAGAGGAGTCAAAACTACTAATTTCATGGACTTTAGAAAGATAATAAAAGAATATTAAGAACAATTCTATGCCCACAATTTTGATAACTGACTTGAAGTGGATTGATTATCTGTAAGACATAACCTAGCAAACTCACATGAGAAAAAAATACATCATCTGAATAGGTCTGTATCTACTAATGAAATTTAATCAACAATTAATAACCTTCAAAAAAAGAATGAACTAAGTTCAGACAGTTTCACTGCTAAGTTCTTCCAAACATTTAAGGAAGAAATGATACTAGTTCTCCCTCAACTTTCCCAGGACATAGAAGCAGAGGGAATACTTCCTAATTCCTTCTATGAGGCCAGTGCTATCTTAATATTAAAACCAAATGAAGACATTACAAAAAAGAAAACTAAAGACCAATATATTTCAGGAATATAGATGTAATAATACTCAACAAAATATTAGAAAATTGAATCCAACAATGTATAAAAAGAATTATATACCACAACTAAGTGGACTGTTCTAGGGATGCAAGGCTAACTGAACATTCAAAAAATATGATCCATTTCATTGAAAAAGTGAGAGGATTCCAGAAAAATATCTATTTCTGCTGTACTGACTATGCCAAAGCCTCTGACTGTGTGGATTACTACAAACTGTGGAAAATTCTTAAAGAGATGGGAATACCAGACCACCTGACCTGCCACCTAAGAAATCTGTATGCAGGTCAAGAAGCAACAGTTAGAACTGGACATGGAACAACAGACTGGTTCCAAATTGGGAAAGAATTACATCAAGGTTATATATTGTCACCTTGCTTATTTAACTTATATGCAGAGTACATCATGAGAAATGCCGGACTGGATGAAGCACAAGCTGGAATCAAGACTGCCAGAAGAAATATCAGTAACCTCAGATACGCAGATGACACCATCTTTATGGCAGAAAGCGAAAAAGAACTAAAGAGCCTCTTGATGAAAGTGAAAGAGGAGAGTGAAAAAGTTGGCTTAAAACTCAACATTCAAAAAACTAAGATCATGGCATCTGGTCTCAATCACTTCATGGCAAACAGATGGGGAAACAATGGAAACAGTGACAGACTTTAATTTTGGGGGGCTCCAAAATCACCGCAGATGGTGACTGCAGCCATGAAATTAAAAGACGTTTGCTCCTTGGAAGAAAAGTCATGACCAACCTAGACAACATATTAAAAAGCAGAGTCATTACTTTGACAACAAAGGTCTGTATAGTCAAAGCTATTGTTTTTCCAGTAGTCACGTATGGATGTGAGAGTTGCACTATAAAGAAAGCTGAGTGCCGAAGAATTGATGCTTTTGAACTGTGGTGTTCGAGAAGATTCTTCAGAGTCCCTCGGACTGCAAGGAGATCCAACCAGTCAATCCTAAAGGAAATTAGTCCTGAATATTCATTGGAAGGACTGATGTTGAAGCTGAAGCTCCAATACTTTGGGCACCTGATGCAAATAACTAACTCATTTGCAAAGACCCTAATGTTGGGAAGGATTGAAGGCAGGAGAAGGGCCTGACAGAAGATGAGATGGTTAATGACATCACCGACTCAATGGACATGAGTTTGAGGAGGCTCCAGGAGTTGGTAACGGATAGGGAAGCCCTGCGTGCTGCAGTCCATGGGGTCACAAACAGTCAGACACAACTGAGAGACTGAACTGATCAAATCAACAGACTAAAGAAAAACCATATGATCATATGAATAGATGCAGAAAAGGCATCTGACAAAATCCAATGTCCATTCATGATTTTAAAAGCAAACAAAAACTGTCTTAGCACACTAGAAAGAGAGAACTTCCTGAACCTAACAATATCTCCAAAAAAATTCTACAGCTAACATCATACACAGTGGTGAAAACCTAGGTGTTTCTCCCTAAAGGTTAGGAAAGCAGTAAGAAGACATGTTCTTATCACCTGTATTGTACTGGAGATTCTAGCCAGCACAATCAGCCAAGAAAAACAGATAAGAGGTACTCAGATTGGAAGGGAAAAAGGAAAACTATATTTACAGATGACATGGTCTTATATATATATATATTTCTGCTTTATTGACTATGCCAAAGCCTTTGACTGTGTGGATCACAATAAACTGTGGAAAAATCTTTAAGAGATGGGAATACCAGACCACCTGATCTGCCTCTTGAGAAATCTGTATGCAGGTCAGGAAGCAACAGTTAGAACTGGACATGGAACAGCAGACTGGTTCCAAATAGGAAAAAGAGTTCGTCAAGGTTGTATATTGTCACCCTGTTTATTTAACTTATATGCAGAGTACATCATGAGAAACACTGGACTGGAAGAAACACAAGCTGGAATCAAGATTGCCGGGAGAAATATCAATAACCTCAGATATGCAGATGATACCACCCTTACAGCAGAAAGTGAAGAGGAACTAAAAAGCCTCTTGATGAAAGTGAAAGTGGAGAGTGAAAAAGTTGGCTTAAAGCTCAACATTCAGAAAATGAAGATCATGGCATCCGGTCCCACCACTTCATGGGAAATAGATGGGGAAACAGTGGAAACAGTGTCAGACTTTATTTTTCTGGGCTCCAAAGTCACTGCAGATGGTGACTGCAGCCATGAAATTAAAAGATGCTTACTCCTTGGAAGGAAAGTTATGACCAACCTAGAGAGCATATTCAAAAGCAGAGACATTACTTTGCCAACAAAGGTTCGTCTAGTCAAGGCTATGGTTTTTCCTGTGGTCATGTGTGGATGTGAGAGTTGGACTGTGAAGAAGACTGAGCATTGAAGAATTGATGCTTTTGAACTGTGGTGTTGGAGAAGACTCTTCAGAGTCCCCTGGACTGCAAGGAGATCCAACCAGTCCATTCTGAAGGAGATCAGCCCTGGGATTTCTTTGGAAGGAATGATGCTAAAGCTGAAACTCCAGTCCTTTGGCCACCTCATGCGAAGAGCTGACTCATTGGAAAAGACTCTGATGCTGGGAGGAATTGGGGGCAGGAGGAGAAGGGGACGACAGAGGATGAGATGGCTGGATGGCATCACTGACTCGATGGACGTGAGTCTGAGTGAACCCCGGGAGTTGGTGATGGACAGGGAGGCCTGGCGTGCTGCAATTCATGGGGTCGCAAAGAGTCGGACACGACTGAGCGACTGATCTGATCTGATCTGATAGAGAGAAAACATTTAAAAAGTCCACTACAAAGCTACTGGAATGAATAAATGAGTTAAACAAGATTTCAGGATAAAAAATCAATATAAAAATATCAATTGTATACTTACAACGAACAACCTGAAAATGAAATTAAGAAAACAATTATATTTATATCATCATCAAATCAGGAGTAAATTTAACAAAAGTATAAAAAATACAAACTACAAAACATTCTCCCCCCACAATCTGGATTTATTTATTTAAAGACGACCCACATAAATGGAAAAACATGCCATGTTCAAAGATCAAAGTGCTTAATATTCAGACAACATTACCCAAACTGATCTTTTAGATTCAATACAATCACCAACAGAATCCCAACTAACCTCCCATAGAATCAGGGAGACAGTAAATAAGATTATAGTTCCTTAGGGAGAGAGGCTGGGAGAAGAGGTTATAGGGGATAGGTGGGTTAACAGCTTAAAAGGTACAGGGCTTCATATTTTTCATTCTGAGATGGTAAAAATGTTCTAAAATTTATTGTGATGATGATTATATAACTGTGAATATACTAAAATCATGGGACTGTATACTACAGGTTTCAAGTAGATGAAATTATATATTATATATGAATCATACCTCAATAAAGCTGTTAAAAGAAAAACAAAGTATCACATACACTTAGTACATGAACTTAACAAGAGACTCCCAGCCATACAAAACCCACCCTGTAACACTACAGAAGTCTAAGAGGAAAGAGAATGGTCCACTGGCAGTTCTGTTAAATGTCCATATACTACTGCAATGTGGCATAAATTGTTATTTTAACTTGCTTCTTGACAAAAGGATTACAGTGAACATTCTCTAAAGCATCTATAGAAAATACATCCTATTAACTATAAAAAGAAACGTTGCAAGAAAAAAAAATGTCTTAAGAGAAAAAAGAAATCTTGAACTAGAACTCATGAGTCAAACATCAAAATTGTCCCAGGGGGAATAGGGGAATGAAGCAAGGAGTTATTAATTACTTAAAAATTTCTTTCTCCTCCAAAAAAAGTTAGTATTAAGGAACTTGAAATCTATAAAACTGTTTTAACTCCCCAACTGTTTTAAAGCTGGTGTTTGAGTAATTAGTGCTCATGTATAACAGTATTATTACTTGAGATATTCTTCAAAAAATGACCTCATAAAGTCAATTATTTTAGAGAAAGTAAACTTTCACTTGCAAGAACAAATACTTTGGAGTAGGAAAAGGTCTACTGGAAAAAATAATTAATGCTCTCTCAAGTACAAAACTGAAATAAGTGATAACATAGGTATAATACTTTTGATATCACAAAACAGGCAGTACATACATTTGGGGCTTAAAGCTAGAAAGGTATTTCAAAGGCTACAGATGACAAAACATTTTCAGGGAACAAGTACAGAAACGCAACCAAGAAAGGCCCTCCTAAAACATGGCAATAAGGACTTTGAACAACGTATTGTAGCCTCCTCCACGTCATCTGTTTCTGATTCCTCTGGCTTTGGCAACATTTGGTGAAGCCTTCTAAGTGAAATTACACTAATTTTAAATCTGCATATGAAAGAACAGAAATATATAATTCAGAAATCAAGGGGGGAAAATCTAATATGCTAACAGAAAGAAAGTAGTCAATAGTCCACATAACCTCTATACCCAACTCTTTAGCATATTTTCAGCAGACAAAATTAGACCACCGATTTTTATTTTTCCTTACCGAATCTTAAAACTCTGACCAAGTTCTGCCTGCTTCTTACAGAAGCAAAACTAGTAACAATATCAAATTTTCAATTTCACCAGTTTGTTACATAAGTTATATTCAGTGTATCACTTGGAATAGGTGAAATATTCAAAAGCAAATTCAGTTAAAGCAATAATTAAATGAATAAGCTAAACTTCTACATCAAATCTGGCAATTTTATGAGCATATGAACCCGAACAAAGTGATGCCTTAAAATTTTTTAAATGCACATCTATTAGAATGGCTAAATGACAGTATTGTTTTATAAAATGTAAAGGAACTGTAAGTCTTTACACATAGCTGATGGGAGTACAAAATTGGTAAACCCACTATTGAAAAAATTTTGATCCTAACATTCCTACTCCTGGGTATAAACTCAACAGAAATAAGTGCTTACTTCACCAAGACTTTTATAAGAACATTCATCATAGCTTGATCCATAACAAACAAAAATTACAAACAACCCATAAGACCGTTAATTCAAATTCAGATCAGTTCAGTCACTCAGTCATGTCTGACTCTTTGCGACCCCATGGACTGCAGCACGCCAGGCCTCTCTGTCCATCATCAACTCCCGGAGTTTACCCAAACTCATGTCCATCGACTTGGTGATGCCATCCAACCATTTCAAACTCTGTCATCCCCTTTCCTCCCGCCACAAATCCTTCCCAATATCAGGGTCTTTTCAAATGAGTCAGCTGTTTGCATCAGGTGGCCAAAATATTGGAGCTTCAGCTTCAACATCAGTCCTTCCAATGAACACTCAGGACTGATCTCCTTTAGGATGGACTGGTTGGATCTCCTTACAGTCCAAGGCACTCTCAAGAATCTTCTCCAACACCACAGTTCAAAAGCATCAATTCTTCGGCACTCAGCTTTATAGTCCAACTCTCACATCCATACGTGATTACTGGGAAAACCTTAGCCTTGACTAGATGGACCTTTGTTAGCAAAGTAATGTCTCTGCTTTTTAATATATTGTCTAGATTGGTCATAACTTTCCTTCCAAGGAGTAAGCGTCTTTTAACTTCATGGCTGCAGTCACCATCTGCAGTGATTTTGGAGCCCCCCAAAATTAAAGTCTGACACTGTTTCCATTGTTTCCCCATCTATTTGCCATGAAGTGATGGAACCAGATGCCATGATCTTAGTTTTCTGAATGTTGAGTTTCAAGCCAACTTTTTCACTCTCCTCTTTCACTTTCATCAAGAGGCTCTTTAGTTCTTCAATTTCTGCCATGAGAGGTGTCATCTGCATATCTGAGGTTTACTGACACTTCTCCCAGTAATCTTGATTCCCAGCTTGTGCTTCATCCAGCCCAGCATTTCTCATGATGTACTCTGCATGTAAGTTAAATAAGCAGGGTGACAACATACAGCCTTGACGTACTCCTTTCCTGATTCGGAATCAGTCTGTTGTTTCATATCCAGTTCTAACTCTTGCTTCCTGATCTGCATATAGATTACTCCAGAGGCAGGTCAGGTGGTCTGGTATTCCCACCTCTTTCAGAATTTTCCACAGTTTATTGTGATTCACATAGGCAAAGCCTTTGGCATAGTCAATAAAGCAGAAACAGATGTTTTTCTGGAACTCTCTTGCTTTTTCCAAAATCCAGTGGATGGCAATTTGATCTCTGGTTCCTCTGCCTTTTTTAAAACCAGCTTGAACATCTGGAAGTTCACGGTTCACGTACTGCTGAAGCCTGGCTTGGAGAATTTTGATCATTACTTTACTAGGGTGTGAGATGAGTGCAATTGTGCAGCGGTTTGAGCATTCTTCAGCATTGCCTTTCTTTGGGATTGGAATGAAAACTGACCTTTTCTAGGCCTATGGTATCTTCATCCAATGAAATACTATTCAGCAATTAAAAAAACAATTACTGATACATGCAACAACATGAATCTCTTAGACTTAATATAAAGTGAAAGAAACCAGACATGAGCGCACACTTTATAATTACATTTATATGAAATTCAAAAGTAGACAAAACTGATCGATGGCAATTTAAGTCAGAACAGCAGTGGCTCCTGAGAGCTAGAGATAGTAGTAACTAGGAGAAAGAACAAGAGAGCCTTCTGGAGTGCTGAAAATGCTGTTTTTCTTTATCTGAGAGGCAGTGGTCACAAAAGTATAACTCAATGAAAATTCACTGGCTGTACTAAGGCTTACATACTTTGCTATATTTTACACCACAAAATAATAATAATAATAAAAGTGACCCTAGGAAGAAACTTATAAAAGCATTATTCTTCCTCTACATACATTTCTTTCTTAGAAAGCACAAGAAACCAAGTTTTTTTTCATAGATTAACATTTCCAAGTCTTAATCTCAGATATTACTAGCCTTAGAGAAAAAAGTGAAACCAAGTTCAACATCCCATATACTGATCCTGATATAGTTGTGCTTTTGGCAAATTATATGTAGCAGCACATATAATCCTTAAAGACAGTTCCTACTCTTGATCTCTGGAAGAAGTTCTGGGAGCAGCTCTTAAAATGGAAAAGAATAAAAACTATAGATAACTCCCCTTAAAGTGCCACTAGCAATTATGATACAAACAGTCAAAACTCATACTTATTAAGCAAAGATACCAGTGGGCAGCAAGAAAAGTTATCAGGTATGTACTCCTGTCAGTCTCTTTCACTTTCTCAAGTAAACAATGAAAAGTAAACACTTACAAAAGAACAATTGAGGATAAGTATATAAATGGACCAAACATCATTTTACATAATAGTTTTTAGAATAAAGGCTTTGGCGTCAAATTGGCTGGCTTGGAATCCCAGCTGTGCCACTTACTCTGAGTTTCATTCTTCAACTCCAAGCTGAAATACTAATACAACTCCATAGTGTTACTGTGAATACTGCTACTGCTGCTGCTAAGTCGCTTCAGTCGTGTCCGACTCTCTGCGACCCCATAGACGGCAGCCCACCAGGCTCCTCTGGAGAATCCCAGGGACAGAGGAGCCTGGTGGGCTGCCATCTATGGGCTCACACAGAGTCGGACATGACTGAGCGACTTCACTTTCACTTTTCACTTTCATGCATTGGAGAAGGAAATGGCAACCCACTCCAGTGTTCTTGCCTGGAGAATCCCAGGGACAGAAGAGCCTGGTGGGCTGCCATCTATGGGGTCGCACAGAGTCGGACACGACTGAAGCGACTTAGCAGCAGCAGTAGCAGTATTCACAGTAACACTATGGAGTTGTATTAGTATTTCAGCTTGGAGTTGAAGAATGAAACTCAGAGTAAGTGGCACAGCTGGGATTCCAAGCCAGCCAATTTGATGCCAAAGCCTTTATTTTAAAAACTATTATGTATAATATCTATTAAATGCTTAGTAATCAGAATACCCAGAAATCAATAAAGATTCAAAAACTGTTACGTGAAAAGATAACATGTGCCTCCTCATAGAAGAAAATATCATCTACGAAATGCTCTTGCCAAAAAGTCAAATCTGAGTCTGATCTAGGTTCAACCAACAATTTACAGGAAATTCATAAAACAAAAGAACAAGAAAACTGCACCAATGGGGTAAAATCAGCAAACCCAGACTGGGAAACTCTGTAAGACCAACAATCACATTTTTCAACAAATAAATTTACCAAGAAAAAGAAATGGAGGAAAATCTTAAAAGAATTAAAACCACTTTTTGCTAAAAATTATTAAGTACATGGGCATTCACTGTCTACTTTCATACATTAAAAATTGTTCACAAAAGTTTTTTAAAAAATAAGGAATGATTAAAAATAAATTAAAAAAATAAGAAACACTTAAAAAGGGAAGCAACTCTATAAAAGATCAAGAATCCTTACCTAGAACAGCTCCCATTACTTAGTGTTCAATATATCCCCAAAATTAAGTTTTACTAATTTAATTCTACTACATTAAGTTTCTACCTTCCTAAACTGATTCTTGAAATTGGAATCACTTTTATATGACCACTTGATCAACATTTTTCTAGCAATTCCTACTGACTGTTAACAGAGTAACCTACTTTTCTTTGGAAACATGTGATTCAAAAATCAGCTTACTAAAACTTATTAAGATTATCCATTGACAAATGGATAAAAAAAATGTGGTATAATCATATAATGGAATACCAAAGTAACAAAAACAATGGACTATCACAGATGCAAAAACATAGGTAGTTCACAGATATGTTAATGAATAAACCAAACATAAACCCATATGGTATGATTTCATTCATGTGAAGTTCAAAAACAGACAAAATTAGCCTGTGGTGAGAGTTCAGAACAGTGGTTACCTTTGAAGATATTAACTGAGAAGGCTACACTGTGTATTAGTTCAGAAATAACAAATATGACACATGTGTGGGCTGCTACTCCCCCTCTGAACAGCCACTACTAACTGATCAGAGATCAAATAAGAAACTGCACCTAAGGTGAAACTTGCTAGACAAGTGATCTAAGTTTCCTTCCCCTTCTAACGTTCTATCTGTCACCTACGTGGAATCAAACACACTTGCAGTGAACAGCCAGACACAGATAGATACAATATACACAAGCTAACTTAAGAAGTTAGAGCCTCAAAATACAGAAATTCATCATCTTTAAATGTAGTTTTTCTTTCTTTTTTTTTTTTTTTTTTTAAGAATAAGTCATTATACATTTCTCTATTTCAGATGTAAAATTCTGGAAAATAATCAAGTGGAAAAACTTTACTGTATCTTTCTCAACTCCCAATTTCTGCAAAATAGTGTTCTTTAACATGAACTATATCCTTGATACTCAGGTGTATTTAAGTATGCCTGAAAAGATTCCTAGAAAAAGAATTCTGAAAAGCTTCCTGGAAAATCAACTAGGAATGTTTGCCTTATTACTTAATCTCAAGGCACATACACAGCCAGTTACAGATTTTACACAGAATTCGTACAGATGAACACCATGACAGATGTTCAGACAATTACATAATTCTAAGTGTTACTTCCAGCACCTTCACGTGGCCTTCTGAACATCTAGCCTCTTCCTATAAAGCCGTTCCCCACTAAGTGTTCCACTCCAAAATTTCAATTCCTCCTTCTTAGTTCCTACCAAACTCTCATTCCCTCAGCCCAACTTTCAACTATTAGAAAAATATTCTGACTCAAGTCGGGGAGAAATTCTTTTTTTTTTTTTTTTTTTGCTTTTTTTCCAGGGAAGAAAGTTGAAGTCAGGGAAAGGGAAGGAAATAACAATTGTCTGGAAAATAACAACTGTCAAAAAGTGAAAATAGAAAGGGTGATTCATTAGTCAAAATAGAAAATAAGTGCTTACTATGGGCCAATTACTGTGCCAGGCACGAGAGACATGGTAATCAAGATAAGGCCACTCCTGACAGAGGTTACACTAGCCAGGAAAAATAAGTAACTAAAGTAGTATCAATGCAACACATGACCTGAGCCATAGAGTCATAACATAGTCTTAGAATCATGGAAGGCTTCCAGTGAAAAAATAAGCCAACAATACAGCAACATTTGAGAGATAATATGGCATAGTCAAGGAACTGCAAAAACTACAGAGGTAAGGAATGAGGCTTAGAGATCATGGAAGGCCATGGGAGTCACTTTAAGGAACTGAATCTTACCTCAAAAAGAAGAATTCTCTAAAGGAGACTTATTTGAGGAGCATAAGTATACCTTTTCAGAAGTCTCTATCAGCCTACTTCACCCATTACTGCAAAGGTGATCAAGAAGGGGAAGGTGTGAGGAAATACAAAACAGGCGAGACTGAACAATACTCAGGAAATTTAAAGTACACTCAGACATTCTGAGTTAGAGTTACAATGCTCGGAACACATTGTACACAGGTGCTCAATCATATGCCTCAATATGTACTACCTGCAAAGAGGAATTATGGAGATGGGAGATGAAGAAGAATCAAGAGCTCAAACAAACTTACATTACTGTCTTAACTGAGAAGTCTTATCAAGAACTATATTTTTTAAAACTAAAGATACAGTTCTTACTGCTTTTTATCTATTATTTTTAAACAAGACTGGTTGGTAATTTTTGTGTTTAACTTGGTTCAATTTAAAAGACACTATTCACCTTGTTATACATATATCTAAGCATGAAGTCCAGCAGAAATGATTTCCCTTTACGGAAAGCTCCTGCCACAGACACCACTACTATGTTTAGGTCTCGTATGTGTTCCTGTAGTAATATCTGCTCCAAAGCTTCTTCATCAAGCTCAAAGTTATGGTCATCTTCATGTGCAAGGACAATCTGTACTGGACATGGTTTCTTCATAACCTCATCAGAGTTTACTAGGTCATCATCTTCATAATTCTCACCTAGAGTTAAAAAAGAGAGAAACAGGTTACTTTAATTCCTGCATTCTGAACTTTTTCCTAAAGGACCACAACTAAAGCAATATTTCAAATAACTTCTTCCCCATTATAGGTCATTTGGAAATAGTTACAAAAGTGATGCTCAAATGCATACTGAACGTCTCACTCCCTCTGTAATATTAGGACCAAGAATACCAGTCACTTTCCTACTATATATACAGATAAGCAGCAATACTAAATATGGCCTCAATTAAGTCTTAACAGCTAAATGTGAGCAGCACTGTTCGTGAACACTGTATTCAGCCATAAACAACTCCTGCTACTGGATGCACACAGAAACTATCAATTTCACCTAATAATTCAGATTCCATTCTTCCCCCTAGACTCACCTGGAAAAATTCCAAGTTACAAAGACTAAAATATATATATTTATTTATGTGTGTGAATATATATAAATATATACATGTGTGTGTATATATATATATATATAATTGTTAAGATCCTAAAAAGTTTTCCAAAATGGCATATGATAAAGCTAATGGGTCCTAATTTAATAAAAGTTACCTAAAAGAATAGCCTTCCTTATTAAAACAGAGCACATGATTAATGTTTCAGTGGAAGACACAAGAAGGACAATTAGTGAGGGACAGAATTTCGTTTGCCTCTAGGACCCTTTCTCACCAAACACCATAAATACCCTTTCAAAATTACAAAACTCCTAAGAAACAGCTAGCTCAGTTGGTAAAGAATCTGCCTGCAATGCAGGAGACCCCAGTTCAATTCCTGGGTTGGGAAGATCCCCTGGAGAAGGGAAAGGCTACCCACCCCAGTATTCTGGCCTGGAGAATTCCATGTCCTATATAGCCCATGGGGTCGTAAAGAGCAGGACACAACTGAGCGACTTTCACTAAGAAACAGCTACATAAACTCTTTTGTTCACCCAGCACACAACAAGAAGTTAACCTTTGCAGAAGAACTTTACTGAATAGTGGTGGAAAAGTAACAATCCTAAAGTTTAGGTTTCTATTTTGTTCCGTTCTGTTTTTTTAAACCCACCGAATAGCTAGTGGTGGCCCAGTGGTAAAGAACCTGCCTGCCAGTGCAGGAGATGCAGGTTAAATCTCTGCACAGGGAAGATCATCTATCTGGTAAAGGAAATGGCAACCCACTCCAGTATTCTTGCCTGGGAAATTCCATGGACCATGGAGCCTGGCAGGCTACAGTTCATGGGGTCACAAAAGAGTTGGACACAACTTAGCGACTAAACAGCAAATGGCTAGTTTCAGAGGCTATGTACCATAATACCTTGTCTGCCTTTCTTCCCTATCAACTGCTTGATCCCACTAGTACACTCCTGGGGGATCTTATCCTTTTCCCACATGAGTGTCTTTAAGAGACTCTCCCCCTCAAGCTTGTCTAAGTGCCAGTTTCCAATCTAAGGAAATATATAGCATCTACTACGTTCAACCCAATGACAGCCTCTCCTCTCAGAGGAGGAGACAGCCAGTCCACTGCGGAGTGGCTCATTATTAGTGTGCCAATATCAGTCCACAGAGACACTATTCTCAGAGCAAAGATCACACACCCACTTTAATGAATTTTTAGTCTCTTTACAAAAAGAAACATCTAGCTTATGTGATTTCCAAAGATTATTAGAGACTTCAGGCTTCCCAGGTGGCAAAGTGATAAAGAATCCACCTGCCAATGCAAGTTCAATCACTGGGTGGGAAGACCCCCTGGAGGGGGAAATGGCAACCCACTCCAGTATTCTTGCCTGAAATATTCCACGGACAGGACAGCCTGGCGGGCTACAGTCCATGGGGTCACAAGAAGTTGGACACAAGAAGTGGAGCGACTGAGTATGCACGCACATTAGAGCCTTTACCTTCACTTTATGAGCCACATTTAATGTACAAAGTAAAATCAACACTATTTCAAAAGGTGCTGCAAACAGTAACAATACAAAGACCAAGCAATTTCAAAGACTTAGGGTGGCACTAGTGGTAAAGAATTTGCCTGCCAATACAGGTGACATAAGAGATGCAGGTTCGATCCCTAGGTCAGGAAGATCCCCTGGAGGAGGGCATGGCAACCCACTCCAGTATTCTTGCCTGGAGAATCACATAGACAGAGGAGCCTGGCGGGCTACAGTCCATAGGGTCGCAAAAAATCAAACACGACTGAAGTGACTTAGCGCACACACACACATACACACATACATAAAGACTAAGCAATTTCAAAGAATTTTAGAAAATAAAAGAAAGCAATATTTAATTAAAGAGGATATTACCACTGCTTGTTCCAATGCTATAAAGATATAGCCAGGTATGCTATCTGAATGCACAAAAAAAGTAAACTTCCCAGGAAAAGTCTAACACAGTTAAGTGCCAATTTAATGTATCATTAGGTGAGTCTACATAATTACCACACAGTATGCAAACTGTGTGATTAAAACCGTCTAAGCCTAATTAGTAGTTAAGAATGAAGCAGGAAGCAAAACTGTCTAGATATATGTCTTTTAACTTCTCTGTGCCTGTCTTCTCATCTGTAACATGGGGATAGTCACAGCACCGACCCCATTAAGTCATCAGGATTCAATGAGTTGAAATATGCTTAATACATAGTAAGCATTATATGTGCTTGTCATAAGGTGACAGTAAATGGCTCAGGGGTAAAGAATCCGCCTGCCAGTGAAGGAGACACAAGAGATGAAAGTTGGATCCTTTAGTCCGGAAGATCCCCTGGAGAAAGGAAATGCCAACTCACTCCAGTATTCTTGCCTGGAAAACTCCCATGGACAGAGGAGCCTGATAGGCTACAGTCCACAGGGACGCAGAGTCAGACGTGACTGAGCACACACTGCACTGTAATTTTAAAATAATCAATCCCATAGGAGAAGCTTTTATTTGCAACCTTAGAATGCTAAATCTCTGCAGTGACCTTTAATTGACCAGTGTCGCTATGTAACATCACCATCTACCCATTTGCAGGTACACACCTGAGGCCTGTCCATGATACATTTCTCCTTTTCCATACCCCTAAATCTAACCAAGGTCCTAAATCTGTCTTCACTCAAAATCTCTACTGATACCATCCGTATTCTCATCACCACCATCTGTCAGGGAAATTAAATAAATAGTCTTGTTTAGGCTTCAGAGACAAAGCAAAGTAGGCCTCTGACCTGGCTTCCAAACTGCCGGGACACTGCTTGGTCTGTGAGTGACCTAGAGTGACTGCCTGCTGTGAGTGCAAGAGTTGCAGACAAAAGGGGGGAAAAATTTTGAGATGGCTGAGCCCCTGAAGTGGGCCTGGCCAACCAAGCCTCAGGCTTAACAACATTCCAAGTTTTACAAGACAAAACAAACAGCATTAACAGGAAACTAGGCTTGCAATTGGAAAAGACTCTGATGCTGGGAGGGATTGAGGGCAGGAGGAAAAGGGGATGACAGAGGATGAGATGGCTGGATGGCATCACCGACTCGATGGACTGAGTGAACTCCGGGAGCTGGTGATGGACAGGGAGGTCTGGCGTGCTGCGATTCATGGGGTCGCAAAGAGTCGGACACAACTGAGCGACTGAACTGAACTGAGGCTTGCAATTTGGTCACAGATTGATTATGATATCAGTGTGCATCCTGGGATTATAAATGGGAACCCCAAACTGCAATCTTTGACATCTCACCCACAGAGTGGACCCCTGGGACCTTTTCCCAATTGGGACTCCAGATGTGCTGCATCACGAGACTTTCTAGAGTTGTTTAAGTCTGGATGTTGGTTAAAACCAATTAGGTAATGTATCTTCTGCTCTATTTCTCTTTTCTTTTAATGTTAGTATATTCTTTTAATGTTAGTATATTCTTTTAATGTTAGCAACCTAGATAGCATATTGAAAAGCAGAGATATTACTTTGCCAACAAAGGTCCATCTAGTCAAGGCTATGGTTTTTCCAGTGGTCACGTATGGATGTGAGAGTTGGACTGTGAAGAAAGCTGAGCGCCGAAGAATTGATGCTTTTGAACTGTGGTGTTGGAGAAGACTTTTGAGAGTCCCTTGGACTGCAAGGAGATCCAACCAGTCCATCCTAAAGGAGATCAGTCCTGGGTGTTCATTGGAAGGACTGATGCTAAAGCTGAAACTCCAGTACTTTGGCCACCTCATGCGAAGAGCTGACTCATTGGAAAAGACTCTGATGCTAGGAGGGATTGGGGGCAGGAGGAGGAGATGACAGAGGATGAGATGGCTGGATGGCATCACCGACTCGATGGACGTGAGTTTGAGTGAACTCCGGGTGTTGGTGATGGACAGGGAGGCCTGGAGTGCTGTGATTCATGGGGTTGCAAAGAGTTGGACACGACTGAGCAACTGAACTGAACTGAATGTTAGCTAGATGATTCTCTAATAAATATTTGTATTATTTATTTATATATAATGAGTGGCTTATTTTGTTTAATAAATCCTTTAAACTTGAGACAAAAGTGAAAGCAAAAACACCATCCTAGCTCACTTAAAGTGGAACCAAACTGGTCTCCATTCTCGCCCCCTTCTCCAATCTAATCCTCACAGAGTAGCAACTACTAATAATATTAAATGCACTAGTGATTAAGTTACTCTCATTAAAATCACTGTTACAGAGGATTAACAGCTAAAATCGTACACGTGCCTCATAAAATCCTGTTCAATTCAATTCAGTCGCTCAGTCATGAACGACTCTTTGCTACCCCAAAGAATGCAGCATGCCAGGCTTCCCTATCCACCAACTCCTGGAGCTTGCTCAAACTCATGTCCAACAAGTCGGTGATGCCATCTAACCATCTCATCCTCTGTCTGCCCCTTCTCCTACCTTCAGTGTTTCCCAGCATCACGATCTTTTCCATTGAGTCAGTTCTTTGCATCAGGTGGCCAAAGTATTGGAGCTTCAGCTTCAGCATCAGTCCTTCCAATGAATATTCAGGACTGATTTCCTTTAGGATGGACTGGTTGGATCTCCTTGCAGTCCAAGGGACTCTAAGTGTTTTTTCCAACACCACAGTTCAAAAGCATCAATTCTTTGGCGCTAAGCTTTCTTTATGGTCCAATTCTCACATCCATACATGATTACTGGAAAAACCATAGCTTTTGACTAGACGGACCTTTGTCAAAGAACCCTGTACTCACTGCCAAATCTCTCCTGCCCCATTTGGTGCTATTTTCCCCTCCGTAAACTACAAATAGACAAGCTAGCCTTTTTCAGAGCCTTATGCCACTAAGCTCTTTCTAGACTCATATTTCACCTTGCTATTCCTCTGTGTGGAATGCTCTTTCCCATGCTGTTCCCCTAATTAATTCCTTACGCCTCAGTTTAAACGTCACTGCCTCATGAATGTCTTCTCCCAAGGTTTCCAGTCCCCCCACAAGCCCCCACATTCTATGCACCCGTCATTTGCATATGTATGTCAGTGCTCATTTATTATATGCCCCCTAGATTAGCAACCCTTGCGGAACACCCTCAGCTAGTTTCCCACTGTAACCAGAAAATAGAGGGGGAAAAAATCTAAGTTCCTGATCACAGCCTCCACAGTTCTGGGCAATCCAGCCCTCCTGCTGTTCCTTGAATAGGCCAAACCTGTTCCCTACCTTAAAATCTTTGTCTTGTATTCTTCCCCATCTGGAAAGCTCTGTCCCTGGAAATTCAAGTGGCTTGCTTCTCCATCATTTAGGTGTCACTGCAAATGTTATCTCCTCCATGTGGCTTTCCTTAATCACTCTGTCTAAATTACAGATCCTACCCATCACTTTAACAGAACAGGGTTTTTCTCCCCCAGAGCCTTTTTCAGTATTTAAAAATGACCTTTTTTCATTCATTTACATGTGTACATCATCGCTCCCCCTCCTGCATAGAAGGTGCAGGCCACCAAAAGAAGGATCCTAATCACCCTGTTGACTACTCTTGCTCTTAGCATTTAGAAAACCGCTTGGCACCTAGCAAGTGTTTAATAAATATTTCTTGAAGGAATGAAATGTACATATTTTACTCAGGAGTTTTACACATGCCCCTTCCCACCCATTTTATAAGGAAATTTAACAATCATATAATTAGTTTGGGGAAATACTTCTAGCAACTCAAGAGTAGTATATTTATCACAAAAATCACAAATAAAAGTACAAAGATCTAACAACACATTTTAATTAAAAAGACCCTGGAGTAAGAAATGGCAACCCACTCCAGTACTCTTGCCTGGAAAATTCCATGGACAGAGGAGCCTGGTGGGCTACATACATACATGGGACCACAAAGAGCCAAACACAACTGACCACGTACTCACGTGCACAATTAAAAGAACTCAAAACCAGTAAGTGCTAAAATATCACAATGACCAAATATGGAGATTGCTGATTTTGTTAAAACCAACAAGTAGTCTTATCTTTAATGTAAAGAAAGTCTTAGTTGGTTTCTTAAAAATAAAAACAAAAAATAACCATCTGGCAGGAAATCTTTGTTATCTTGAAATTTCACCTAAATTAGTTGGCTACAGTAGCCTGTTTTCCTTTAATATCATGGATAAAGATAGATACTACAGATACACAGGCAGCGTATTTGTCACTATTTCTAGTCAACAGATAATAAAAGGAGGTGTCACCAATGCTGCAAAGATATTCTGGAGCACAGTCCCATGGCTCAGCTAACTTCACTCCCACCATACTTGCTAGACCAAGTCTGGACTACATATAGGCAAAGTATTTCATTCACAAATACTGATTTAGGCCACTGGAAAAAAAATTAAGAATTATATGCAAATTTATTTAGACTACCTGTAAATATGAATAGTGATCACCTACAAGCGGAAGTCTTTTTAAATTTAGCATTACTTAAGATTTTACGTAACGTAACGTGTAACATGAAGTTGCTCAGTCGTGTCTGACTCTTTGCGACCCCATGGACTGTAGCCTACCAGGCTCCTCTGTCCGTGGGATTTTCCAGGCAATAGTACGGGAGTGGATTGCCATTTCCTTCTCCAAGGGATCTTCCCAACCCAGGGATCGAACCCTGGTCTCCCGCATTGTAGACAGACGCTTTACCATCTGAGCCACCAGGGAAGTTTTTAAACTGAAGTTAAATTCTATGTGGAGAATACTGATTTCAATTTCCACTTTTCAGTACTAAGAGATTGCTGGGAAAGTAGGTTTCAGCCCGCCAATATAGCTTTCCTAATATACTTAACCTATTTGCTACAAATACTTAACCTATTTGCTACAAGGCCTACAAAAAAAAAAAAAAAGACACTACCTTTGTTTAAAAACAAAAGTCAGTATTTACCAAGGGTTGGGGAAAACAGAGATGAGTAGGTGGAGCACAGAGGAATTTTAGGGCTATGAAACTAATGTTACAGATATGTCATTATACATTTGCCAAAACCCACAGAATATACAACTCCCAAAAAAGTTGAAACCTACCGTAAACTCTGGACTTTGGATGATAATAATGTGTCAATGAAAGTTTGCTGACTATAACAAATATACCACTCTGGTGTGGGATATTGATAGGGCTGCAGGTGTGTGAGGAAGTGGGGGGCCCAGCATTCTTTGTGCTCTATTTTGCTGTGAACCGTTTTAAACTGCTCTAAAACGTAAAAGTCAATTATTAAAAAAAAAAGACACCTATCATTTTGCTTTTTTTTTTGGCCGTTGAATCATACTTTATCTTATATTTGCCAAACTCATACATTCAGTACATATTCCAACAGGAAAAGTGACACTTCAGGACTGACCTAAGTACATTTGAAAACTTCAAGCTTAATTAGAAGCTATACAATAAAAGGTGCTGTAAATCTACATTACAATAAAATGCTACTAGCATTAGGTTACATCAACCCAAAACTAAACTTGTAGAAAGAGAACCAAGTAAAAAGTATTTCACTTTTCAGAAGCAATGAAAGTATATTTTATTACTCACATTCCAAATAAAAACTTAAAACAAATTTTTGTGGAAAGTGGCCTGGACTCAGTGCATTTAGTCTATTTACAAAAATTAGCTATTCAACAAAAGCAAAGTGATATTTTGGTGTCTGGTATTTATTGTCCAACATCCACACTCTGTAACAAAATAAAAATAGTATATAAGTGCTCAAAAGTTTATTTCAGCACATATTTTAAAAGCTTTAAAGAGGTTATATCATGGTAAATCTATTTCTAGATATTTATTACAAGAAAATAAACAAAGATACTAACAAAGATATACAAGTTGGTTTATCAGTGTTATTTATGGTAGGGAAAATTAATGCTGAATGTCTCAAAACTGGAAACTGGCCTAATATTTTAACTACATATTGACATATTATGCAGTTTTAAAACACATATACACATTTAAGAAATTAAAGATATCTTTAAGACTGGTATAAAATCACCAGGAAAAAGGCAGATCACAAAGTAGTACAAATCTTCCCCAATTCTGTTTTGCTTTGTTTTTAAAAACACAGGCTCACTTGGGAGTTGCAGTGGGAGACAGAAACATTTGAGGCTTCTTCTTTCAGTCATTAGAATAACTGCTACCAGACTGGCCCTCTGCCACAAACTATAAAACTAAACTAAATATACAAGGCATCTTTTTTCAAGCACTGTACAACAGAGAGAAGAATCCTTGGGAAAAGATCACACCCCCCGCCCCCCCATCCACAGCCACTCTGCGCACGCACACATACATCCATCCACGGCCACTCTCTGCCTAGGAACAATTTCCTAAACTAGAGTGGGGAACCAAAGCACAAGCAAAGATCTGAGTTCAGGACTACTAAAGGCAGTGGGATGGGAAGCTGTGAGGCAGGACAGAGAAAAAGGAACTATGCAGAAGTATTCATTGGAAGGACGGATGCTGAAGCTGAAGCTCCGATACTTTGGCCACCTGATGTGAAGAGCCATTAGGAAAGACCCTGATGCAGGGAAAGGCAGAAGGCAGGAGGAGAAGGAGCTGACAGAGAACAAGATGGTTGGATGGCATCACCAACTCAATGGACATGAGTCAGAGCAAACCAGGAGATGGCGAAGGACAGAGAAGCCCACCATGCTGCAGTCCATGGGGTCGCAAAGAGCCAGACACGACTGAGACTAAACACCACCAACGCAGAGGCAGAGCCCAGAAGTCCCTGGCCAAGGGTGATAAGCTTCCCAGGCACAGGAGAACACACTACACAAGGCTCAGCAAAAAGCAGCAACCACAGGGTTGCAAGAGCAACAGAGATACCAGAAGTCAAACTGTACTGGGACGCTGTGACATTTTGGCCCAGCCACTGTGGGCAGAACACCTCAGGCAGAAAGCTAAAACACCAGGAATGCCATACCTTAGATTCAAAGCCCATGCTTATCTATTTTAAGATCTACTGAAGATTCACCCAAACAAAGCCTAACACTAAGACCTGAAAAGAGAGGAGACACTTCAGAGATTTAGTATCCCCAAGTTAGGAGGATTTCCTCTAAGCTTTCTACAGAGTCATACTAAAAAGATAACAAAGTCAAGCCTATAAAAGGTCAAGAGCAATTCGTAACTGAACTTTGAGCCACAACACAAATCAGACAACAGAATCCAGAATCTCCAGAATGCTAATGTACAATTAAAGAACATGATCAGAAATCATCAGAAATGCAGAGAAGAAAATGTGGCCCACAGTAAAGAAAAAAAAAAAGCAGCTGCAGAAAAACAATCCTGCAGTGGCCCAGATGTTCAACAAAAGCGTTAAAGAAGACATTACAAATATGTTCAATAAGCTCTTAACAAGTGAACAGTTAGGGAGTTTCAGCCAATAAATAGATGAATAGAAAACAAATGAATATTCTAGAGCTGAAAAGTACAGTATTAAAATGAAATATTCACTGGACAGACTCTGGCCACTGATGAGAAAGAACTGACTCATTAGAAAAGATCCTGATGCTAGGAAAGATTGAAGGCAGGAGGAGAATGGGACGACAAAGGATGAGATGTTCAGATGGCATCACCGACTGGATGGACATGAGTTTGAGCAAGCTTGGGGAGTTGGTGGACAGGGAAGACTGGCATGCTGCAGTCCATGGGGTCGCAAAGAGTCATACATGATTGAGTGACTGAACTGAACTGAGTCAAATGTTACTAAATTTGGTGTCAGAGACTTAAAGATCCAAAAAGCAAACCTCAAATAGGGTAAACACAAAAAGAAAACCACATCAGTCAGACTGCTAAAAACCAAAGATAAAGGGAAAATTTTTAAAGAAATGATGTGGTGAAGAAAGTGAAAGTCACTGAGCTGTGTCCAACTCTTCGAGACCCAATGGCCTATACAATCCATGGAAATCTCCAGGCCAGAATACTGGAGTGGGCAGTCATTCCCTTCTCCGGGGGATCTTTCCAACCCAGGGATGGAACCCAGGTCTTCTGCAGGATTCTTTAGCATCTAAGCCACCAGACAGTAAAGGGAATAATTCAAATGACTACTTTTCATCAGAAGCAATGGAAGCCAGAAGACAAAAAAATAATATCTTTAAATTAAAAAAAGAATGCCAATTGAGACTTCTATATTCAGAAACTATTATTGAAAAATGAAACCAGTATATAGACAATGAGCAAAAAAGCTACACAAATTTGTCACCAGAAGATATGCTTTACATGAGATGCTAAATGATGTTCTTCATTCTTCAAGCTGAAAAGAAATGATACCAGATGGAAAGCCTCCTCACTCCTTCCTATAGTATCCAAAGTAGCAAATAAATGGATACAAAAATAAAAAACTGGTTGTTTCCCCCAAGTAATGTCCTTAAAAGGTAATTGATCATATAGAACAAAAATATAGACTGCAATGTGGGGTTTATAAAGTATGTAGAAGATTTTTAAAAATTATGACAAATAGTCAATATTCTCATTTTGACTCAAAATCAATGTTTTAAAATTAAGGCATATACATTTCTCTTTCACACTGTCTTTGAAATTCACTGTGTATTTTACACTTATAGCACCTTTCAACTCAGACATTAAATGCTTATTAAAAATACATGATCACTCAGATTTCATAAAATTTACAACTCAATAAGATTCACATACACAAAGTGTTCCCAACATAAGTTTTCCAATAACTGAATCAAATACCAAAAAATCACTTTCCATTCATATGTAAACCTATACTGACAAAATTGTTTTTAAAACATAAACTAAAATGAAAATTTAAAACTCATTTCTTTAGTCACAGTATCCATTTTGCTTTAATACGCATATCCTTGACTGAGACTGATCATTTTTCTATGCATATTTGTTTCCTCTTGTATGAACTGTCTATTCATAATCTAGGCAGCTTTAAGAAAACACATAGTCATAAACTGTAACCCAGAAGTTACTTTAACTCTATGTTTAGTCGCTAAGTTGTGTCTGACTTTTGCGACCCCGCAAACTGTAGCCCACCAGGCTCCTCTGTCCATAAGATTTCCCAGGCAAGAATACAGACTGGATTGTCATTTCCTTCTCCAAGGGATCTTCAAGACCCAGGGCTTGAACCCACGTCTCCTGCTTGGCAGGCGGATTCTTTACCACTGAGCTACCAGGGAAGCCCCTTAATTCAACAGTAGCAAATTATTAAATGCTTAAACAGTATATTTTGCAGACAGTTTTTTAAATTCAAAAACAATCATGTGCTGCTTGCATATTTTAGAGCACAGAGGGGTACCTTGTATACAACACATAATTTAACGCTGAAAACTACAAGATTTAGTTGATGTACAGTTGCTTGCATAATATATCAGTGATTTACTTCTTACAGAATGCTCAGTCAAGAATGTTTCGTTTCAATTTAACATTATAAAGCAAACTGTGTTTTTCCCATTAGAATAATTGTGGTTCTCTCAACTGAATGGGGTTAAAAAGCTGGAACTGGCTGTAAACACACAACAGAACTAGTTAAAGTCCCATTGCTGCCTCTCTTACAGACATACAGACAAAGCCTCAGAAAGAAATGGTTCTATTTTCAATAACCCTACTCTGCTTCCATGACCTTTATTACAATTAATATTACCACAATCAGGGTCAAAATTCAAATCTATAACTATAAACACTGTGAACAACTCAAAATTAAGGATCATCGGCTAATGAGCTGAGGTTAATAACCCAGCAAAAAAAATCGGGAGTCAGTGCTCAACATAAATACATACTCTGCTCTCTGCTTTTTGTATATTTTCTTCAAACTCTGGAACTTTTTTGCTTTAACTATGATCTCAAAAAAAAATAAAAATAGTAGATCACCCAAAAAAAGTCTTAAATAAAAAAATTGTCACTCTAGAAATAAAGGATGGCATTTAAATCTACAGAAGTGAGATATGAAAGAGTATGAGTTATCTTTCAGGTTCAAACTATCATGTTCAACAAAATACAGTTGTGAAAGACAAGAAAATATAACTGAAGGCTGCAGAGATCTGTAGGTCAATGTAGTCACCACTCAAAATAGTTCAGCTACAAAGCACTTTCAAAGTGGAAAAAGCAAGTAATCACTGAAGACATCTGCTATTCAAAGTTTTAAAGAATCACCAAGAAAAATATGAAACAATTTTAACATTAATTTTGGAAATAATTATAAGATCTTTGGAATAATGCAGACTTAACTTGCTAAAGCAAATTCTACCAAGGAATGAAGGACTCCTGACTTGCACTTTATCTTGCTCTTAAGAAGAGGCTGGTTATAGGGAATTCCCTGGCAGTCTGGTGGTTAGGACTCCATGCTTCCACTGCAGAAGACACGGGTTCGACCCCTGGTCCATCTAATAATTCAGCAACCCTAGTTTAAGAAAAAATATTCCTTAAAAGGTTGTAGTAGCAATAAATATATAATCATTATTATTGTTTAGTTGCTAAGTCCTGTCTGACTCTTTTGCGACTCCATGGACTGCAGCCCACCAGGCTCCTCTGTCCATGGGATTTTCCAGGCAAGAATACTGGACTTAGGTTGTTATTTCCTTCTCCAGGGGATCTTCCCAACCCAGGAATGGGACGTTAAGTCTCCAGTACTGGCAGGTGGATTCTTTACCACTGAGCCATCAGGGAAGCCATATGATCATTACTAAGTAATAATACATTCATTTATTTATTTATATGTTACGTGTCTAGTTTATATTCTTAATCAATGCCTGAAAAATTTTTGTCCAATTTTCTTTTCATTTATTTTCAAGATCAAGCACGATATAGAAAGATTCTCTAAAACAAAACTCAACTGAAAATAAAACACACTTACAGGAACTAATGATCTGACTTAAGACTGTTTATCCAGGAAACAATTAAGTAGTAAGGTCTTGAAGAAAATCCAGGTAGTCTTCATTCCCTAGAAATGAGGACTTCAAAAGGCAACAATGCACGAAGACTACTAAGACTACTGAGTCAAGACTACTAAGATAACTGAGTGAAAAGCAAAGGGGATAGATTACAACGGATAGATTAACCCACCCTTAACATCCAAAGCGGAGAAGACAATGGCACCCCACTCGAGTACTCTTGTCTGGAAAATCCCATGGACGGAGGAGCCTGGTGGGCTACAGACCATGGGGTCGTGAAGAGTCGGACACAATTGAGCGGCTTCACTTTCACTTTTCTCTTTCATGCATTGGAGGAGGAAATGGCAACCCACTCCAGTGTTTTTGCCTGGAGAATCCCAGGGACTGTGGAGCCTGGTGGGCTGCCATCTACAGGGTGGCACAGAGTCGAAACACTAAAGCGACTTAGCAGCAGCAGCAACATTACAAAGAGACAATCAAAAGTTTCATGGACATCATGCGAAACACCGGGTTGGATGAAGCACAAGCTAGATTCAAGACTGCCAGGATATGCAGATGACATCACCCTTATGGCAGAAAGCAGAGAAGAACTAAAGAGCCTCTTGATGAAAGTGAAAGAGGAGAGTGAGAAAGTTGGCTTAAAACTCAACATTCAGAAAACTAAGATCATGGCATCCGGTCCCATCACTTCATGGCAAACAGATGGGGAAACAATGGAAACAGTAATAGGCTTTATTTTGGGGGGACTCCAAAATCACTGCAGATGGTGACTGCAGCCATGAAATTAAAAGACGCTTACTCCTTGGAAGTAAAGTTATGACCAACCTAGACAGCATATTAAAAAGCAAAGACATTACTTTGCCAACAAAAGTCTAGTCAGTCAAAGTTATAAAGTCAGTCTAGTCAAAATTATAGTTTTTTCAGTAGTCATGTATGGATGTGAGAGTTGGACTATGAAGCAAGCTGAGCGCTAAAGAATTGATGCTTTTGAACTGTGGTGTTGGAGAAGACTCTTGAGAGAGTCCCTTGGACTGCAAGGAGATCCAACCAATCAATCCTAAAGAAAATCAGTCCTAAATACTCATTGGAAGGACTGATGCTGAAGCTGAAGCTTCAGTACTTTGGCCACCTGCTGTGAAGAACCGACTCACTGGAAAAGACCCTGATGCTGGGAAAGATTGAAGGTGGGAGGAGAAGGGGACGACAGAGGATGAGATGGTTGGATGGCATCACTGACTCAATGGACATGAGTTTGAGTAAACTCCAGGAATTGGTGATGGACAGGGAGGCCTGGCATGCTGCAATCCTTGAGGTTGCAAAGAGTTGGACGCAAAGAGTTGGACACAAAGTGACTGAACTGAACTGAACTGTGATGTATCAGAAACCAAAAGATACCACCAAAGACATATGTTTGAGGAAAATTTTTTAAAACATCAAACTGATCAAGCCTCTAGATCTAACTATGGGAAAGAAAAGAGACACATTCACTACCACCACAGAGATGGAGTCAGAAAACAAGAATATAGGAAATTTCACTGGACAAGCAAACCTGGACAAACAATTGAAAAAATAAAGGCGGGAAAAAAGAGAAGGAGACTTAAGAGCCGTATCAACCAAAGGCAGCGAGGGGGCCTTGTTCAAGCAAATCAACTACTACAAACCTGAAGCAATCAGGGAAATATGAACTCTGGATATGTGGTATTAAAGAATTATTTTTCTAGCATGGTAATAGTACCAAGGCTGTTTCTTTAAAAAGCTTTACTCTTTTAAAGACACAGAACATTCATATAATCTGTTATTTGCTTCAGAGTAATCTGGTAGGGAGGCTGGGTATGGAAAATAGATAAAAGAAAGTGGCCATTATATTGATCATCGTTTAATCTTGGAGATGTTTATACACAGGTTTCTAACGTTGTTCTCTTCTGTACATATCTGAAATTTCCCATAATAGTAAGCTTTTTATGTGGTGAGGCTAATAGTCTTTATTAGGAAATGAAGTAGATCTAAGTACAAAAGATAGAAATATAGACCAGAGCTATTAGAAGTGAGAAAAGGTCTCTCAAACTGTACTTCTCAATGTTTCTGCTACTTTCACAGCACTTTAGTGACCAGGAGGGGCAGGATGGTGCCATGAAAGATTAAAACAAAAAAGGTAATTCTGAGTATCTCCAATAGTGACAAATTCACTCCTTTGTGAATCAATTCCTGTGAGTCCTCATCACACCAAGATCTTATGGTTAAACAATGAATATTTTTTTAAAAGAACTCAAGAAACAGCTTTCTTAATTGGAGAGGGGGACATTTTTAAACTCCTTACAAGTGTTTACGCATAAAGAGAATATATGAATACACTCCCCAGAATGTCAAGAAATTTTAGGGCATTCAAGTTCTAGTACAGATGCTGAAAAATTAGCCTCCATATTTAAAATTAAATCTAATATATCACTCACAGGGGCTTTAGAGATTATGCAGCCAAACTCACTCATTTTTAAGACAAGGAAAACACATGATTGGACCACCGTGTGGAGAGAGACCTGACTGTGGTTTTATTTAGTGTTATTTTCTCTACATTAGTGTTTCTCAAACTTTTTAAATGCATATGAATCACCTGGCTCTTCTTGAACATTCTGATTCAGGCAACCTGGGATGGGAGGCTAAAACTGCATTTCTAACTCCCAACTTGATAATGTTGTGATGCCAACATTGACGGTCCTCTGAACAGAACAGAGTACTGATGATCACGGTATTGTACAGGTATTTAGAAGGTAAAGACCATTCATTTTATTTCATGTAGCATTCAGTGATGCTAACGTTTTCAGTAAAGGAAAACAGGTTTTCAAGCTATGCTATAATCCTCCATTTTCCTGAGAGACTGCTAACCACTCTAGCTGAGCTACTCTGGATGCTGTATAAAGTGAAAAGAGGTAGTGTACATAGACACCCCTACTTTCAAAATATAAATATAGAATTTTTTCTAATGTGTTAATATGATATATAGCGAGGGTTGAAAAGTATTGGCCTGGAGCCATCATCAATCACCTGGTGAGCGTCTAATAGCAGGCTTCCCTTTCCCTGCCCAAACAGATGCAGCCCAGAATAAGCATACTGACAAAGACACAAACTTGGACTTCAAACATTTTTAAGAAGAGAAGTAGCTATTAGCCAAACAGGTACCACAAAAAAGAGTTTAACAATTTGCTCCTATAAAATACTGTTATTAATAACTTAAATTTCTCTCCTATAAAACTGGAACTATGATGCAAATGGTAAAAATGAAAACTTTAAAGACTCCAGGAGACCTTCCACTAATGTCATACATCAGATACTTTCCCCCATCAGCTTTGCCCATCTGACCAACAAGACCATCCTAAATCACCAAGCTTTAAAAATACTTTTAAAGAGCATATACAGTAGTTCATATTTCCTTCCTTCATTACTCTCAAATCATGAGATAAACAAAAAAATGTTTTCCTGTAAGACTCAAACATTATTTCCCACTTGTAATCTACTGTTTCCACAGTAACCGGCAGTGATGACATAGAATTTTTGCTGTTTCCATTTAAAGAATACTGAACAACCCACTTCAGTATTCTCGCCTGAGAAATGCCATGGGCAGAGGAGCCTGTCCATTGGGTCGCAAAAGAGATGGACACAACTTAGCAACTAACAACAAGACTATGCTAAAAATATTTTCAAGAATGAAGGATATTTTCTTATTGCCACTGCTGCTTTAAAAATAGGATTTAAAAAAGATAAAATTAGTATGCCCAAACATTGTTAATAAAAGACAAGGTAACTAAAAGTTATTGTATATACAGGGTTTCTCTGGGAGACAAAAATGTTGTTCAGTCATGTTTGACTCTGCAACCCCATGGACTGCAGCATGCTAGGCTTCCCTGTCCATCACCAACTCCCAGAGCTTGCTCAAACTCATGTCCATCGAGTTGGTGATGCCATCCAACCACTGCATCCGCTGTCATCCCCTTCTCCTCCTGCCTTCAGTCTTTCCCAGCATCAGGGTCTTTTCCAATGAGTCGGCTCTTCACATCAGATGGCCAAAGTACTGGCTTCTGATTTAAAACTGTTCATTATATACTCACTTCTAATTTAAAACTGTTCATTTTATCAAACATGATTTGACTCTGGTTGGCTTTTAAGTTTATATAAAACAAAGTTGACTTTCCTCAATATGGAGGACTTAGATTATTCCCCACATTGAGCAAACAATAAAATCTGAATCTATTAAAAAAAATGAATAAAAATGTTTTTATGCATTTATCTAAATAGAGGAAAAATGTAAAATAGATCACAAAATATATCTCTCAAAGTTTATCATCAAATATTAACCAGCTCTTAAAGCATACATTTAAATATACATGCATATACTTTAAGATTACAAATTTTCAACTGAAATTAAATTAGATTATTTTTTAAAAGGTGGCAGTTTATGAAGTGAATTTTGTTGACTAGCTAAGAAATGCTAGAATAAATAATGGCTTGGGAGGCTCTAAGCAACAAGACAGAAATTCAGAAAAATTCTATTTAGGTTCTGCAACTTAAGAGTCCTCAGTAGGAAAGGACGTTCCTAAAGGAAAGTCTTACAGAAAATCTCACCCAAGTCACCCCAAGGGGCCTGCATCTTTTGTACCTTTAAAAAAAAAAAAAAAAAAGGATGGGAGACACATTTTTTGTTGTGTGGTACACTATTTTAGAGAATTTGAGTAAACAGTATTGAAACTTTTTAAATTTAATTTTAGATAAGTTATTTACATGCCAGAGGAATTCTTACCCAAATGCACAGAAGAGACATGGTTCCTTTTCAATGGAGGACTGTCTCTAACTGCAAAAAAAATTTGGAACCTGAATATCTACTGATAAATAAAGTATGAAAGAGAATTAAAATTAGTGCATAAGATCCAAATGTGAGAGGTGAAAAATGTTAATCACTCAGTTGTGTCTGACTCTTGGAGACCCCAAGGACTGTAGCCCACCAGGCTCCTCTGTCCATGGAATCCCCCAGGCAAGAATACTGGAGTGGGTTGCCATTCCCTTATCCAGGGGATCTTCCTGACCCAGGGATAGAACCCAGGTCTCCCACATTGCAGGCAGATTCTTGACCATGTGAGCCACCAGGGAAGCCAATGCTATAGAGAAAAATAAAACCAGTCAAGGGAAATGAAAACAGGGGTTGCCATTTTACAGAACAGTCAGGCAAGGCTCCTCAATAAGGAGGCATTTGAACAGAGAACTGAAAGAATTGGGTACTGGGAGAAGGGATATTATTAAGAATTTTCTCATTCCTTGAAATAATTTACTTTACGAAATAATTTTAGATGTTACTTTAGAAGAGAGAAAAGCACTTAGAATGCCTACTCTATGCTAATAACTATATAAGCCTCAAAAGCAGCTAAGAGTTTTCGTATCTGTATGAAGGAGGACACTGAGGTTTGCTTAATGTAAACAAAATCTAACATTTTGAAGTGGTCAGATCACAATGTACACCCAGTCTTTGTAACTGTCAGATCCATCATTCTCCAACTATGCCAAATGAGCATGTTTGTTGAACAAACTCACAAGTCAATTCTTATGTGCTCAAGATCTTTATAAAGTTAAAAAAAAGTTACCAAAAATACAGTTTGTTTAAAAGCAAAGAAGTTTATTTCTCATTTTTATAACAAATCTTAGCATACAGCTATCTTTCTCTTTATTTTTTCAAAAAATTTCCTTGTGAAAACTTAATCATTTATAGTTAGCAAATCATTTATACAGTCCTCCATTAGGGAAAAAATTTTTTCTTCATAACTTCTAGAAGGGCAGGTTTTAATTGAAGACTTTAAAAACATAAGATGCAATAAAATTATACTTTCCCATCTTTGGTAAGATATGCATATATATGTATATGTAAACAAATATGCAACTTACTGTTTCATATTCACTGATTCCAACGATGCTCAGCGATGTGTCATGAAGATTCTCTCAACCTAACTACTTCAGACTAATCATCAGAGAGCAAGGCACTATTGCTAGACACTAGAGAAGTACGGATGTGAGAGTTGGACTGTGAAGAAGGCCGAGCGCCAAAGAATTGATGCTTTTGAACTGTGGTGTTGGAGAAGTCTCTTGAGAGTCCCTTGGACTGCAAGGAGATCCAACCAGTCCATTCTGAAGGAGATCAGCCCTGGGATTTCTTTGGAAGGAATGATGCTAAAGCTGAAACTCCAGTACTTCGGGCACCTCATGCGAAGAGTTGACTCACTGGAAAAGACTCTAATGCTGGGAGGTATTGGGGGCAGGAGGAGAAGGGGACGACAGAGGATGGCTGGATGGCATCACTGACTCGATGGACGTGAGTCTGAGTGAACTCCAGGAGTTGGTGATGGACAGAGAGGCCTGGCGTGCTGCGATTCATGGCGTCGCAAGGAGTCGGACACGACTGAGCGACTGATCTGATCTGATCTGAGAGGAAGTACAATTTGCTACTAACAGTCCTTACTCAAAGTTCTGACACAAATGAGTATAAAGTGACAGTATAACGAGAAAGAGATAATATGGGATTATTTAAACCAGGGTTATCAATGAAGATACCCTGGAGAAGGCTGCATTTCTCTAAGTCATGAGAATCAGATTAAGCTAAACAATTTAAGCTAGGACTTCTCTGGTAGTCCTGTGGCTAAGATGCACTCCAGTGTAGAGGGTCTGGATTCAATCACTGGTCAGAACTAGGTCTCACATGCAGCAACTGAAGATCCTGCATGCTGTAACAAAAATGGAAGATCCCATGTGCCACAACTAAGACCCAGTGCCACAAAATAAAATTTTTAAAACAAAAGAATAAAAAAGTTTAAAAATGCTAAGCATCATCCTGAGGAGAGCCATGGAAAATTCTGAAGCAGAGTGATAGGATCAAAGCTGTGCTGCACAGATAAACTTAAAGTGATGAGTGAGTAAGAAGTATAATAATGAGTCTAAAAACAGGGAAATCAGATATAAGGCAAACGAAGGAGCCTGAGTATAAGGTGAAAAGCTCAAAGTCAAGAGGTGACAGTAAAAATAGAAAAGTGATGCATGCAAGAGCTAGCTAGTTTCAACATCGTTCTTAAGAGTAGGCAACAAATAATACCAAATTATTCCATATTTTTTATAAGGGACATTCTCTTCTCTATAAGCCTTTATAAAGCGACAAAGCACTAAATTCCCATTTCCAAATGTACTGTTGCTACAGTGACTCCCAAGACTTTAACAAAGCAATCAGGAATCCAACAAAACCAGAGTGCGTTGCCTCAATTTAGGCAAATCGTTTAATCATTTACTCTGAAGGCCTCCCAACTAACTCTGCAGTAAGATAAAAGATATTAAACTCATAGAAGAGCTATTGAAATTTGGGGTAACAGGCTAGCAAAGAAGTTATTAAAAAAAAAATACACTCAAGCTTAAATTTCGAATAGGCTTTTCATGACAAATCTCAAACAGGTATGTGTCAAGTCTCTGTAAACAAGACACTACGTTCCACTTTGCTTCAACTCTCAACCTCAGATGACTTATTACAGCAACAGTTTAAAGAAAGGAAAGCAAAGAGTATACTCAAATCCCAACCCTGGCTCAGTGCAGGCAAAATCCTACTAAAAGCAGGGGTAAAAAGGAAGTAGAGCCAAAAGGGACAAATAACCATCTTTCCAGCTAGATAAAATGTGATTAATTTGAAAAAAAAAAAAAAAAAACAACAGGATAAGAGTGTCAAAGGTTCTCACTATCCTCTCCTTTGTTCTTTCACTAAGTTTGGCAATTTTAGAGTAAGTGTCAGGATTTCCTGCGGCAGAGAAATACACACATAATCAAAAATAGCGGCATGGAGCACACATCTTTACAGTTTTTAGGTACAGCTAGGGGGGCTATTCAAAGTTTTTCTAGTAGTTATTCAGTTATTTAAATCAATTCTTTGCTGTACTTGGCTACAGAAAAACTCATATCCTTTCTTATTAAACATGCTCTAACAAATTTGATCTTTCAGTTGCTTCTAATTGCTTTTAAATATTTCAAGCATCCTTTTTAGAAAAATTCTTAGAAAGCAGGAACAAGTACTTTAAAGCTTCCCAACATAAGCCTATCTTTCTATCTTCAAACAAGTGGTATATCCTACAACTCTGCTAAGGACTTCAAGGACTGATAAGCCCAACTTCCCCCAAGTCTTCCTTAACAATATTAACACACTAATTTCTACTTCTGAAATTAGAAACTTCATGATAAACTTTACTCACAAACATGCATAAGGTCTATCTGATCTCCCAACTACATGAAAGCTTTAGAAAAGAGTGATCTCTTTTGCACTTTTCTACATAGGTATTCACTACAAGAAACAGAAAGCCTTTTTATAAGGTGTCAATATAGCAACATAACATCAAGGGGAGAAAAAAGCTAGTTCTTTGTCCAAGGATGGCCCTCTACCTGACTGTCCTACTCCACCTCTTTACCCCCAAAAGAAAAAACTAGCCGCAGCCCCTTCAGGCTCTCCTTTACCCTGAGGAGTAACCCTGTACACTCAATAGACGTCAGGAGCTTTGAAAAATATTATCTTTGAACCTTAAATTTCTAAAGTAGGGTTTGTTTGTTTTGTTAAGGAAGCCAAAGCTTAAAAACGATGGTGATCTGAATCCAGCTCCTAAGTTTGGATGCTTCTACCACCCTACTAAGCACTGAAGCAGATGCCTATGTGAGTGAAAGTCGCTCAGTTGTGTCCAACTCTTTGCAACCCCATGGACTATTATATTATAGTTCAGGGAATTCTCCAGGCCAGAATACTTGAGTGGGTAGCCTTTTCCTTCTCCAGGGGATCTTCCCAACCCAGAGACTGAACCCAGGTCTCCCACATTGCAGGCGGATTCTTAACCAGCTGAGCCACAAGGGAAGCCCAAGAATACTGGAATGGGTAGCCCATCCTTTCGCCACAGGATCTTCCCAAGCCAGGAATCAAACCAGGGTCTCCTGCATTGCAGGCTGATTCTTTACCAACTGAGCTATCAGGGAAGCAGATGCCCATACTTTGGTATTAAAAAGAGATGGGAACAATATCTCACAAAGAATTCAAAACAAAAAAGAAGGAAAAAACCTCCAGGTGTGCATACCTAAATATTCAAGAGACTAGCACTAAGTTACTAAGTTCAGACATGCCATCAGAGATGCCAATTTAAGGAAAGAACTCATATCGAACCATTTTAAGTATTTTTTTTAAATATAGTATTTCGCAAAAACAACCCACAAAGTCAAAAAGCAAACAGGAAAAAGAATTTCTTGTATATAAAAGAACTTTTACAAAGATAAGATAAACACTGACAGCAGGTCAATTACCAAAAATTCACATTCAATTACCATGTTAAAATTTCAATATCAACTGTAATCAAAGAAATGCAAATGAAACAAACAGTGGGATCCCCATTTTTCCCATTTGTTGGTATTTATTTTTAATTAACAACACTCATTTGTGAACAAATGGAGACAGAATAAATGGGTATAACCTTTCTGAATGGATATGCTGATGTGGTCTTCAATCTTGAAACTGTACAGGCCATTTGAACCCTGAAAACTACTTTTAAGACCTTACCCTGTAAGTCAAGATTTATCTAGAAAGATGTTTGGCCAGCATTATTCAGTAAGAAATAACTCCATAATCAAAAGGAAGACTGAACAGATGTGGAAACAGTGACAGACTTTATTTTCTTGGGCTCCAAAATCACTGAGGACAGTGACTGCAGCCAGGAAATTAAAAGGCACTCGCTCCTTGGAAGAAGAGCTATGACAAACCTAGACAGTGATCACTTAGCATCACTTAGTGAACCTAGCATCACTTTGCCAACACAGGTCCATCCAGTCAAAGCTATGGGTTTTCCAGTAGTGAAGTACAGATGAGAGAGTTGGGCCATTAAAGAAGGCTGAGTGCCGAGAACTGATGCTTTCAAACTGTGGTGCTGGAGAAGACTCTTGAGAGAGTCCCTTGGACTACAAGGAGATCAAACCAGTCAATCCTAAAGGAAATCAGTCCTGAATATTCATTGGAAGGACAGATGCTGAAGCTGAAACTCCAATACTTTGGGCACCTGATGGGAAGAGCCAACTCATTGGAAAAGATTCATGCTGGGAAAGACAGAGGGCAGGAGAAGGGAGTGACAGAGGATGAGATGGTTGGATGGCATCACCCACTGACATCAAAAAAACTAAGAACAATGGTGAATTTCGTTCAAATTTCGTCAAAATTTCTCTCCAACTTATTCAAAATTCAAACCCCCTCCCACCATTCTGATAAAAGTGAACTTAATCCAGCTTTTAATCCAGCTCATAAACGCAGTCATTCAAATAGGAAAAGAGCAACTCAATGGGTGCCAATTTCAGCCCTTTACAGAGTTTCGTTATAGGAGGCTTTAAAGTTTCTAAAGTACCTCCACAGATTAACTACTTAGTAATCCAAAAGAAAAAAAGACACCAGCTTGCTAGGGTAGATAGTTCCTTCAGGAAGGAAAAAATGTTATTCCATTCCAAAGGCCATGGAAGTCTACACTACTCAAAATTCAAAATTAAGTCTTGAGTTAAAATACGTACTTTCTTATCACTACCCAAGACTCTTCTATGAATGACGACTACAGAAAGGGGGAAAAAAAGCTTTTTATGGGATTCATGATTAGTGTGGTTTCAAATCAATCACTGTTTCAGGCATTCTTGTGCATACAGACATTAATTAGATTTCGCACCTTTACTGTTTGAAAAGCCAATGTTTTCTACTTGAAAACTGCCATGATTCATATTGAATCCTGAAACTGAAATAAACTTCAGAAGATTATCTGCCACATGATTAAATGATTCTCTAAAATGCAAGTTTATTAAAATAAAGGTAGCTGAGAAATATGTTTATTTTTATCTGATAAAAACTAAACAAAGACTTTTCAAATCACCTATTTTAAAAATTAAATGTTTAGTTCAAAGTCTCATCTTAAATAACCACACATTATAGTAAGTACCACCAAATAGAATGTTTGATACTGAGTTAAGCACTTTAATCACATTTAATAACCCTAATCATGAACACATTATCAGCATTTTATAGATAAAGTTAAAAATTCACCCACCACTCTTGACCACACTAAACTTTCACATTACAGGGGGAAAAAAAGAAACTTTCTGACTGCAAATATACACATATATTAATATAACAGCACAAGTAGTCCAACTGGCATATTCTTACCTATACATTACTGTATCTTACACACAGCTTTATAATTTATGAAACACTGGTACCCTCACCTCATTTGTTTCCCACAACAGCCCTTATGGGATGATTATCACTACTGCGTGTGAGGGGTTTCAAGCTCAGAGTTTAAATGAAGTCACTCAGCTTTTGAGTCCTCATTTTTTTTCCACTGGACTTCCCTGGTGGCTCAGATGGTAAAGCATCTGCCTACAGTGCGGGAGACCTGGGTTCAATCCCTGGGTTGGGAAGATTTCCTGGAAAAGGAAATGGCAACCCACTCCAGTATTCTTGCCTGGAAAATCCCAAGGACGGAGGAGCCTGGTAGGCTACAGTCCATGGGGTCGCAGAGAGTCGGACACGACTGAGCGACATGGTAAAGAAACATTGCCCCCACAATCAGTATTATATAATAAAAAGGCAAAACCATTAGAGAGCCTAAATTAATCTTTCATCAGTTACACATTTCACCAAGTTATTAGTCACCATTTATTTTGATGCCAATCATAGAAATACAAGTTGTACAAATAACTTTACTAAACTGGTAAAGGGAATCCCCTAGATTCTACTTATACTGGCCAGAAGACTAACCCCAACATCTACATTATTAATTCTTCTTTCTACAATATCCACCTTTTCCCTTCCTACTTTAAAATTTCCCACTCCACTTAAGTGATTTGCCCTACCTTTACTTTTTAACTGCTCCATCATCTCATTAGTATGATTTCAGACTTCATTCAACAAAATTTTACCCGGTCATGACTATGATACATGACAATCTGAATGAAAAGAGGCCCCTACCCTCCTCCAAGTCTGGTGAGGAGCACCTCTGAGTCACTTCTGTGACTGTAGACCAGTCTCAATCACTCCCTTCAGCGGCAATAACTTAATTCCTCCAGAGGAAGGTTTTAAGAATAAAATCAAAGCACGATGTTTGAAGTGCTTTATAAAGTATCAAGTATTATCCTGCTGACACTATATCCTCAGGTTGGTCTTTTTTTCTGGATATCCACTTTTAAAGCTATGGAGAAAGCCCTCAATAGGTCTTCTGTATTATGGGTGATAAAGAAGAGTAAAGGATAGCAAGAAACTTACATCAGTAATGAATTGGAGGATCAAGTTTGGTTATTCTATATTCACATCTATCTTCCTAAAGTTAAATAATGCCCCAAAGAGTAAACAATACAACCCCAAAATGGCTAGACAATACCATCACACTTCTTTAAAAAAAATTTTAAAAAGCTGTTTCCCTGCACCCACTCTAGAGAAAAACTCCTTCTGTAAAGCTATAAGTCACTGTTATAAAAAGTCTAACTTCTATTCCCACCCCGTACATTTCTGGCCCTTTGACAGACTGCCAAACAGCTTTACTTACAACTGTGTGTCAAAAAGGTCTCCCAATTAAGCATAAACAACATAAACAATGTGCATAAGATGCATTTTTTAAATGCATCTTACTACTAGGTCTCACAATTTTAAATATGTCTTGAACTCCAGCATCAAACTAGGCGACAGTCCTCCAAGTATACTCTTCAGTTCAGTTCAGTTGCTCAGTCGTGTCCGACTCTTCACGACCCTATACTCTTAGTAGCTGCTTAATAGCGGATAAATGGAAAAGGCACAATTTTGGAAACGGGTCTAAAAATTTCAAGAAACTTACTTTCACTTGTGAGTATTCCAAAACCCTACCCTAAAGTTAAAACAGAGAGGCAACCTAAAAGTGAATTTGAAAACAGGTGCATTCCATTTAAGGACTGAATCTCATTTTAAGTCGTGGTTTATTTGCCCTATAATAAGTGCCTCTTTAATATAAGGCCCCTCCATCTTCCCCAAACGAAAAATCTGAAGGATTTCAAAACACTTTACTAAATATATTTAATCACATCCACAGATTCTTATCATCCTACAAAGTCAACGGAAGAGTTCCTAGGTCTTTTATAAAGGTCTTACAATCCTAAAAAGAATAAACACTGAAGAGACACAGCATCTTCCTAAGACTGAACTACAAGAGCAGCACCTGACTCACCCCAACTCTTCAACTTTATCCAGGAAGCAGAGGGAGACAGAGTTTCTACAGCCGAAATCTAACCTGCTCATTCAGAGCCTGTTTGCACACATCTCAGCCAATTTACTTAGTTTTTAATGTAGTAAAGGGTGATTCAGAGAAAATCAGCAGGAAGAGGGACTATTTTGGGCAGTCATTTGATAGAAATGGCTTTCAAGTGAAGGACTAACTTCACAAACACACACAAAAGACAAAAACCTGTGAGTAGCAGACAGAGCATTTAATAAATGATGACCCCGATATATCAAGTCTTAAGAATAGCATCTCTTTTCAATATGCCATAGCCTAAAAACGAGGTTCATAACTGTGAGTCATAAAGCAACGTTTCTCCTAATAAGGCAAGCACATAAAACGCTCTGAAACTACATCTAAAACGGTATAAGTAAACAAACACGTGCACACACATTCCCAGGTCCAAAAGAGCTAAACTAACCAATCCATCGGCATTCCAGAACAACTAATGACTTGAGAATTCCAACCAGAATAGACTTAAGGCATACCTCTCTTCTCTGGTGGCATTTTTTTCCTGCATAAACAGCTCTGTCAAGTGCTTTGGTTGGCAAGCAATAATAACATCAACTTTATTTCCTGTTCCCTGTACCTTAACAAAACTTCCAGTTTGTCCTTACCTCTGACATACGTTCAACACGTCCAAGGGCTAACGTAAATGATAAAATATATTTCACATAAACTTTTCTATTAAAGGGAGTTTTTCATCAAAATGTTTTACATTTTACCTCACAAAACCTTTATCAGACTGTGGAGAGAAACTTGAAAAACACAGTTCATACTTAATATACTTAATAAACTCTTATCTATGTCACGGCCACACTTGCCTAAGCTCAAGCTTTTACTGATTATAAGCCTTGGGAAAACTTTATGCCTTTAAGTACCATCAAAATTCTCAATCAAGATTTCAGGCGTTCAATTCACACCACAGTGAAAGATCAAATGCTAAACTCCTAAAAATAGGGTGTAATGAGTAAGAGAGACACACAACACTCTGCTGCCAAAGCAAGTGCGTCTTCCAAGGGGCAGGGGCGCTCCTTTACCCGTACAGTAGGAGCTCACATTCAGCAAAACCGGCGAGCGAAGGATCAGGTGACTTCACACCACCGACACTTTCAGCCCGACTGGGCCTCACTATGGTCTCAGAACTAGTAAACAGCTCAAAAGCCCAGTTTTGACAATTAAATCTGAACTTGCATCCTAGCCACGCACTACCCGCAGGAATAGGTTCGGGAACTGCGGGGCCCCGGAACCCAAGCCCCGGGACGCAGCCCTGGCCTGCGGGCTGCGGTTCCCTCCTGGAAGGGTGTCTGGAGAGCCTCCCGACCTGGCAGCGAGGTGTCTGCTCCTCCCGCGCGCTGCGCGTCCTCCTCCACCGCCGGGCCCATCACGACCTGGTTAACCCTTCCTCCCTCTCCGCGCGCGAGACACAGGGCAGCGAGTGGCGGCGGGTGACAGGTCGCCCGGGCGAGTCCGGAGCTCCCGAGGACAGAGCCGCGCCGCCGCCGACCTCCCCTCGCCCTGGGTCTGCAGCCCCTGCTCAAGGCCGCCCCCTCAGGTCGGGGCGGACACCGCGACAGCCACGCGGCGGCGGGCGGGCAGGGGGGCCGGGTCGGACGCAGACGCGCGCGCCGCCCGTTCACCCGACAGCTGCGGGAGCCGCGGCCCCAGGGCCGCCTTTTTCAGGCCGCGCGCCGCGGGAGCTCGGGGCGCGGAGGGGGCTAGGCCTGGCGGCCAGACGCGGCGGCGGGAGGAGAGCCGAGCCAGCCGCGGACGACGACCCCGCCGCCTGCGGCCGGTGCCCGCGAGCCCGAGCGGCCCGCGCCCTCTCCTTGCGCGGGCCTTGCGGCCTCCACCCTGCAGGCCCGTACCTAGGAGGGTCGTGGACGAGACGTGGTTAACCCCGGTGTTTGAGTCGCTGGTCCGCCGCCGGCGCCGCAGCCCTTGGTGCGGTTCTTGGCTTCGCGTTACCTCGTCCCCCTCCGCCATCTTGTACCGATTTAAAATTAACTCCCCACTGACGTCAAACGCCGCCGCCGCTTTATCAACCTCCCGGGAGCCGGCGGGGAGCCGGCAGGTCCTAGCGCCGCCCGCAATCTGTGCCTCCTCCTCCTTCTGCCCACGCCCTCCCTCGTCCCGCCCCTCGGCGCCCTCGCTCCGCCTCCTCCCTGCTAGCCTGCTTGCCTGCCCCTCGGTTTTCCCAGGCTTCCACTTCGGGGAGAAATTGGGCGGCGCCCTCACCGCAACCTTCTCGCACTCCCACCGCCCTAAACTCAGGACCACACCCCCCGAGCGCTGTGTAATCGCAGGACTCTCCGGAGAACCAAGTTCCCCCTTCCCAATTCAGTAACCCAATTCTCTTTACGTTTCTTCTCCATAATCGTTGACTCGTGCAACGCAAATGTTTCATACTCCTTTCCTTCTCTCCTTTTTTATCCCCCACCTTCTCCCCCAGTGCTAGTCTCTCCCTCCTTCCCTCGCTTTCCCTCCATTCCCGAGCTATTGCTGGTGGCCTGCTTTTCCTTTTGATCTTTTCTTCGCACAAGTCTCTCATACCGTTTCCCATCTAGAGACCATCCTCTGCTTTGTTTATCATAGCTTCCTTTTACTTGAGACCCTCCTCCTATCTTCTTTACTGCGCATACCCTTGCCCTTCTGCTCCTAGCCCCTTATAGGGTCAACCAGAAAGCGCTGTAATCAGAAAATGAATTGTAACAGGTCCTTTCCTAACTGATGCACCTTCTTGTGGGGATCCAGTGACATCCTAGAGAAAGTTCGGGTCACTTTTAAAAATAAATATCTGCCTGTGCAGGCTTCTGTGAAACATGGTTTCTATTCTTTTGGATCTTTGCCCTATCACCAGCTTCATCAGAAATTCCTTCTCTCTGGTAAAGGCATGTGTCCAGTGTCCAATTGCAGTCTTGTCCTGGTCTTTTCACAGCCTTTCATCTAGCATGACCTCTAGAAAAGCACTGGTGTCATCAAAGCTTGCAGAGTGCCATTCTAGAGGGGGTTTTGTTGAACTCTTTATTCATCTGTTTTCTGTATCAATGGAAAGGGATTTGGAGTTCCTCCTGCACGTGATAACTCTCCATCTTGGCTCAGTGACCCTGGGGCAACCCCCCAAGCCATGAGCCCTGCTTGATGATGGATTTCCTAATTTCCTATGATGGATTCCCTACATTTCCTAATCTCCTATGAGACATCTATTTAATATTGCCCGCAGTCTGCATTATGCATCCTCTAAGGTGTGAGAGAAGATGCAAAGATGAGTTATTTTTGTCATCAAAGAATAAACTTCCAGTTACAATTAGCAATAAACTTAGCACCAGCACGCCCCATCAGGGACCCCTGGGGGGTTAAGGCTGCACTACTAGTCAAGAGACCTCCCAAGCAATGTTGTTGTTGTTCAGTTGCTCAGTCGTGTCCAATTCATTGCGACCCCATGGACTGCAGCATGCCGGGCTTCCCTGTCCATCACCATCTCTTGGAGCTTGCTCAAATTCATGTGCATCGAGTTGGTGATGCCATCCAACCATCTCTCCTCTGTCCCCTTCTCCTCCTGCCTTCAATCTTCCCCAGCATCAGGGTCTTTTCTAATGAATCCACTCTTTGCATCAGGTGGCCAAAGTATTAGAACTTCAGCTTCATCATCAGTCCTTCCAATGAATATTCAGGATTGATTTCCTTTAAGATTGCCTGGTTTGATCTCCTTGCAGTCCAAGGGACTCTGCTGCTGCTGCTAAGTCGCTTCAGTTGTGTCCGAGTCTGTGCGACCCCATGGACAGCAGCCCACCAGGCTCCTCTGTCCACGGGATTATCTAGGCAAGAATACTGGAGTGGGTTGCCATTTCCTTCTCCACCAAGGGACTCTACGACACCACATTTCAAAAGCATCAATTCTTCAGTGCTCAGCCTTCTTTATGGTCCAGTTCTCACATCCATACATGACTACTGGAAAAACCATAGCTTTGACTATATGTACCTTTGTTGGCAAAGTAATGCCCCTAACCAGTGTACTTTCCAGTATTAGACCGTTTACCTCATGGGCCACTACAGTGTGCTGGACAGGGCCCAGTCTCCTGACTCCAAGGAGTGTAAAGAAGCCAAAAGCAAGTACAGTCAGGAGATTGAGCACTGTCCCGTGGTCACCTCAAATCCATAAGTTTAAAAGGCCATCCTTGGGCCTCCCTGGTGGTCCAATGGTTGGGAATTCACCTTGCAATGCAGAGGACACAGGTTCAATCCCTGGTCTGGGAAGATCCAACATGCAGTGGGGCAACTAAGCCCATTAGCCACAACCACTGAAGCCCCTGCACCAAGAGCCCATGCTCCACAAAAAGAAAAGCCACCACGGTGAGAAGCCCATTGCACCACAACTACAGAGTCGCCCCTGCTCACCACAGCTAAGAAAAGCCGGAGGGCAACAATGAAGACCCAGTGCAGCTAAAAATAAGTAAATAAAAATTTTTTTTTAAAGCCTTTCTCCATTTTCCCCATCAGTCATGCCTTTTCAATTTCTTTCTCTTTTTTTGGCTGTTCCAAGAAGCATATAGAATCTTAATTTCCCAACCAGGGATCAAACATATGCCCTCTGCCCTGGGAACACATAGTGTTAACCACTGGACCGCCAGGGAAGTTCCTGTCTTTAGTTTCTCATCGCAGTGAAATCTCAGTGATGCTGCAGCTTTCTTCCTCCCTCTACACCCAGCAAGTCCGGGTGATGTCAACTCTGACTTCTAAACCTCCCTTCAGCTCATCTCCTCTCCATCCCCTCAGCTTCCCGCTTGATTTGGACCTCATCATCTTGCGCTGGACTTATTATAACAACCTCCCTGTCGTTCTCCCCCTTGTAGATCCTCCACACAGACCGACTTGAGTTTCTTAGATGCAAATCTGTTTCACATGATTTCTCTGCTCAGGATGAAGTCCAAACTCTTCAAAAGAGTTGACAAGGCTTTTCATGATCTGGGCCCTACCTATGCATCAAGCCTCATTTTTCACTACTCTGTCATTTCTTCCTTCATTCTTTCATTTACACAAACGAATTTTGACACTGTTGTGTGTGCTGAACAGACTACTGATGAACAAGACAGACAAAATTGGTTTCCTTGGGGACTTCCCTAGAAGTCCCGTGGTTAAGACTCCATGTTTCCAATAAAGGGGCTTCGGGTTTGATCCCTGGTTGGGGAACTAAGATTCCACATGCCGCATGGTGTGGCCAAAAAACAAAATTGGTTTCCTTCGGTTTTCTTTCTTTCCACACCTTACACAGGCCTCTTCCACCACAAAAAAGTGAGCATTCAGGAGCCCAAAGATCTGTCTTGTTCAGACTATATCTCCAGTACCTAAGCCAGTGCCTAGTAGGGCCTCAAAAAATAGCTGAGAATAAATGAATAAATTAATTAATTAATGGGTTACAATTCCGATTCTATCTACTGATTCACCTAATGTTTCTACACTTCCAGGTCTTCATTTTTTATAAATAACTATATAACAAGATTCTTATGGGATTAAATCAACATACTGAGAGGATTTTCTTGACACTTAAGATAGCCAACATTATGGAATGTTTCCTGCTCAAAGTACTTTACATATGCTAAGTCATTTAATCCTAACAATAATCTTAAGAGATAAATGCTAATGTTACTTTCATCTTACAAATGGAGAAACTGAGGCACTAAGAGATTAAAAACTTGCCTAAGTGGCAGGACTGGCATTTGAAGGCAGGCAGTCTGGGTCCACAGCTTATGCTGATACCCACTGTAATGGTGTTCACCTTACAGACTGCAAATTCCTGGAGGGCAGAATCCATAGTTTATCCACAGCCAGGTACTTTGGGATTCTTCTCTCAGGTAGCATAAATTATTTTAAAAGCTATTTCTGCCAAATAAACAACTTTTAAATGTTTAAAATCCTGTTACTAAATGGGCAAAAACATCCACAGACTACTCACCAAAAAGAATGATCAAATTATGGACCTTAAACATATAAAAAAACATTTAGCTTTACTCATAATAAGAGAAATGCAAATTAAAACAACACTGAGACACCATTTTTCACCCATCAGGTTGGCAAAAAATCAAAAGCTGACGATTACACTCAGTTGGCAAGTATGTTGGGGAACTCAGGCACTCTCCTACATTGCATCCTCACTGGGAATGCAAAATGGTATAACCCCTATGGAGAAGAAGTTGGCAATATCCAACAAATTTCATTCACATTTGCACTTCGACATGCCAATCTCGCTTCTGGGCATTAACCCTGAAGATACAACTCCAATAATCCAAAAAAAAATTTTTGTGCACAAGGTTATTCACTGTAGTGTTATTTGCAGTTGCGAAATACTGGAAGCTAAATATCTGAGCATAAATGATTGGTTAAATAAGCTATGATAATTCTTCATGATGAGCACTTCTTAACTGTAAAGAAGGAACAGGAGGATATCTATGAACTGATACAGAGTGATTTCCAAGAGACATTCGTAAGAAAAAGCCAAACTGCAAAAGAGCCTCTGTAGAGCCTACCTATTGTGCCAAAGGAAAAAAATAAGAAAACATACATATACCTATCAACCTATCCAAAAAGAAACTTGGAGAGGTGAAAAAATAAAGTTAGTTGCCTCCAAGGAGCTGGGAGTAAGGGGGATAAGGTAGAAGTAATACAGAATAGAGAATACCTTTTTATCTAGTGTTGACTTCTGTTACATGATCAAAAAGTAAAATCAACAAGGGAACAGGGTGCTAAAACTGAAAGCAAACCAAAAAAATGATTGTTGTTGTTATTCAGTCGCTAAGTCACGTCCAACTTTTTGCAACCCCATGGACTGCAGCGACCCAGGCTTCCCTATCCTTCGCTATCTCTAGGAGTTTGCTCAAATTCATGTCCACTGAGTCGATGATGCTATCTAGCCATTTCATCCTCTGCTGCCTTCTCTTTTTGCCTTCAGTCTGTCCCAACATCAGGGTCTTTTCCAATTAGCCAGTTCTTCGCATCAGGTGGCCAAAGTTTTGAGCTTCAACTTCAGCAGACGTGTATGTACATGAATATATTTCCTAGTTTTGTCCACAGAACAGGCCTATAAGCACAGACACCCAAGTAGCAATGATCATGACCTAGTGCCCACTCTTGCTCTTAATTCTATTCCCTACTAAAAAGAAGTAGAGTCCTTGGAGAAATGACTGGTTCCAGAGCTGGGGTAGGATGCATACAAGGTGAGCCATGAGCATCACCTTTGTGGCAGAAATGAAGGAAGTAGTCAAAAATATGATGGCGCATGTCTCAGGGAGACTTTCCTTCTGAGTCTTTTAGGGAAGGAAAGCACAGGTTACTGTGTATGAGATCTAACGGGAACCAATTGTAAGATCTTTTTAACCTTAATGGAAATGTATAAGACAGACAGAAACTTCCCTTCCTGTAAGAGTCAGAGATTTGGGTAACCATTAATGAAAACTGTTACCTTGATTCAGGGAGGGACAGCAAATGGATGGGGCAGGGCTAGAGGAGGGGAACAAGAAAACAAATGTAAAACAAAGGCCACAATAGAAAAGTTGGATATTGCTGTGGCTAAAATGAGATAAATTGCTCTCTGAGAATGACGAAGGTTGTGATAGAGGAAAATTGCATCTCTGTAGACCTTATCCTTTCAGTGATGTGTTTGCTAGAAATTTAATTTAAGGTACATACCACGTTTGCAAATTGTTGCTCCTTTATGTGAAGATATGTGTTTTTTGTCCAACAGTGGTTGGCAGAAGATGAATGAGTCATTTCCCTGAGGCTACGGGAGACTAAATCTGGACACAGGCAGGACTGCTCCAGGGCCTAGTTGACAAAATGAAGAACAAGGCTGGAAAATTGGTCCAGCAGCCTGGGGGCACCAGGGAGCTTGACCCCATCAACTGGCACCTCTCGGTGGATTCTGCAGGCTCCTCTCACTGACCTCGGGAGCAGTGGCCACTGATTGATCTCAGAAGTTGCACAGCCACTGTGGCTAACCAACCAATTTGCCACATCGGCTTTGGTTTTCTTTGGGATTAACATTTTGAGGGAGGGGCCTAAGAGGAAATTTTTGCAGGGAAGGAGGGAAATCAAGGTTCTTGCTGGAACAGCTGTGAACAGTAATATAGACTCTGAGTTATTGATTGACAGGGAAATGTTATTTCTATCCAAACCTAAGCCAGAGTCATTGAATTATATCTTATAAAGGAAATCAAATGAAGAACATCAAGGGTTCCATGAGGCTACTTCTAGTAGGACCCTGGACATGCGTACATGCCTCTCTGATACAGCCAGGCTGGTCTCATGCTGAGAATTGTGGGCATCATGAAAGGCACTTGCTCTGCATGGAAAACTGTGGGCAGATGGATTTCCACCCAGCTTGCTGCATAATATTAGGTGTCCATTGTTCTCTGAAGCATGGGACAGCTGTCCCTCATGAACGTGACAGGAAATAGTGACCCTTCCAATCCATATTCATCCTTAGAGGTAATGATTTGAATCAGGATATGTGAGCATCAGAGTCACTTAGTGAAAAGAACACCAATTCTGGAGTTCAAACTCCAGCTATACCGCTTGGTTTTATGACCTTCAGAAAGTTAATTAACTTCTTTGATCCTCGGTTTCCTCTGCTATAAAGGTCTCTTCTTGCCATTTTTTCATGATGATTACAGACAATATAGATAAAGTATTTAGCCCAGTGGCTGGCACATGACAATAAATGATAGCCATCATGATTATTACTCCAATCAAGTCTAAGAAGAATTGAAGAGCAGGAGCATATTAAAAATGATAACACCTATAATTTTATTTAGTCTATAAAATCTCTATGAGGTAAGGACTATTGACACCATCAGCCTTTTACAAAAGAAGAAACTAGGGCTTTAAAAGTTGGCATAGGGACTTCTCTGGTGGTACAGTGGATAAGAATGTGTGTGTGTGTGTGTGTGTGTGTGTGTGTGTTAGTCACTCAGTCATCACGTGCCTTGGAGCAACTCAGGCTGTGCACCACAACTAGTGAGCGGGCATGCTGCGACTACTGGAGCCTGTGCACCCCAGAGCCTGTGCTCCCCAACAAGACAGGCTGCTGCAGAGAGAAACCTGCAAATCGCATTGAAGAGTAGCCCCAGTTCGCTGTAACTAGAGAAAAGCCCACGGAAAGCAACAAAGGTTCAGTGCAGCCAAAAATAAATAAATAGAATTCTAAAGAAAAAAATAAATTTAAAAGGTGGCATAAATTGTTCAAGGCCACATGCTTAGTAAACTGAAAAGCTGAGATCTAAATGCAGCTCTGTCTTCCTCCAGAGTCTATGTTCTTAACCATCAATCTCTGGATAACACACTGGCCTCAGGGTTAGACGCTGGAAACACTATAATCATAAGAACCATTTATGTTGATCACTAAACAGCTTCTGGATATCCAGGAAACTTTCAAGTGGCTGGAATGGAGGTAAACAGAACTCCAAGTCCAGAAAAAAGGCACCCAGGAACACCGTGACAACAGAAACATTACCTGAATGTTCAATGTCTATGGAATTCACAGATGCTATGGAGTCTTGTGGTCACTAAAATTGTTTAGTGATAGGAGAAACAAAAATCCAAATTCATGAACTGGACTTGATGGCGTACATTTTGAAAAGTAGGTAGTGACTTGGTTTTTTAATTAAGATAAGCATACAAAAGAACACTGGTGGGAACTCTTTAGGAACTACACTGTAGTCAATAACATCTTTTCAAAAATAACGATGAAGGAATGAATGTAGCCCCCAGGGTACACAAAACATGCCAGTATCTTAAAGCAAACAATGCCACGTGCTTTCAGTTCCTCTGAGAACAGGGCCCTGAATGATACCCACCCTAGAGAGCTCATCCAGACACAGTTTACAGCACCCCTCCCCCATCACTCCCATCCTTAGGAATGCCTTCAAAGTCAGTGGGAAATCCATGCTTCACGGAAGGAGCTGCACATCCTAGCCTCTTCTAAGATTAAGACAATATCCACTTGGGCATATCACAATCAACGTGTTCAATATTTTCTTTGTAACCAGAGAGCAGTCAGATCTTTCTCACACCCAAGCTTAATTCCAGACTCCCCAAAACTGGTTGCCAAGTTGGCAGGCAAAACACTCCACCTTGATGATTAATTAATAGAATTAATTGTCCCTGTTGTAACCTACATAATCCTTGGATTCACCACCACCAGTGTAATTCCATCATTATATTCTAACTGTTAAAGCTGCACTTCACTTCCAACACTGCCCACCCTTCCACCCCCACCTCCCCAGCCCAATGCCATTTCTCCTGACCCCTAATATTCTTGAGGTTGGTCTTCTGGTATAAACACCAAGAAAGTGAGTTCCTTATTTCTTTTCCCATGAGAGTTCTATGCTCAAGCTGAGATATCTGCACGTAATGCCGTTGCCACTTGATCTGATGGCAAAGCTGTGATTCATGGGGTCGCAAAGAGTCGGACACGACCGAGGGACTGAACTGAACTGAAATGAAGCTTGTCCTGATTGCCCTCCCAGAAGGTGAGCTAACATAAATCATAATGAAATGATTGTTATTTTGACATTCAGTTTTAGGGTAATTTGTTATACAGTAATAGACAACCAGACCACATGGACACAGCATACTACCAGTGTGTGAACATATATAGGTAGTAAAAGTATAAACTAGTACATAGTAACAGTAAAGATTGAATTCAGGATATCACTCTGGTATAGTTGTTTGCTTTTGCTGTGTAGAGCAGTGGTACTTAATTTGTTGTTGTTTTGTTGTGTTTTATTTGACAAATAAACAGACGATACAGATGATATACAGCATTTGCTTACAGGTCAGTTCCCTTACGACGCATGCACAAATACCCACTGGAGGCCACTGTCAATGACCGTGGCCATGCAACTCCCATCAGGAGCAGATCCAGGATTTGTGGGGTCTAAAGCATCTGTAAATTTGAAGAATTTTTTTAAGACAACAAATTATGAGTTAAAATTAGATTTGAAAGTAAATTTTTTTTTAGTGAAAGTGAAGTCTCTCAGTCATGTCCGACTCTTTGCAACCCCATGGACTGTAGCCTACCAGGCTCCTCTGTCCATGGGATTTTCCAGGCAATAGTACTGGAGTGGATTGCCATTTCCTTCTCCAGCCGATCTTCCCAATCCAGGTATCAAACCCAGGTCTCCTGCATTGTTAAGTGGGCCATTTTTAGTCTTTATTGAGTTTGTTACAATATCGTTTCTGTTTTAGGTTTCAGGTTTTTTGGCCGCAAGGCATGTGGGATCTTTGTTCCCAGCCAGGGACTGAACCATACCCTCTGCATTGGAAGGTGAAGTCTTAGCCACTGGATCACCAGGGAAATCTCAGAAAGAAAATATTTATTTAGAATGAGAAAAGGAATCCCAAGAAATCACAAATTTTGTAATGTTAACACTTCACAAATATACAGGAAAATTATATATTGATTAACCTCATGTCATACATCCCATGGGCTTCCCAGGTGTCACTAGTGGTAAAGAACTTGCCTGCCAATGCAGGCGACTTAAGAGACGCAGTTTCGATCCCTGGGTTGGGAAGATCCCCTGCAGGAGGAAATGGCAACCCACTCTAGTCTTCTTGCCTGGAGAATCCCATGGACAGAGGAGCCTGATGGGCTATGTACTACAGGGTTGCAAAGAGTTGGACACGACTGAAGTGACTTAGCATGTACATATACATCTCATACTTTCTTTCTGACATTTTTGGCTGCACAGTCTTTGATTGGCTTTTCATATTATATGACTTGGAGTATCATTTTACAAAAAGAAAATAATAAGACAGTTAATTTCTCCTCTAGCAGAGTTAATAAAAATTTCACTTATTGATAGCTTAGGAAAGTCTCTTTCAGCTTCATAACATTTTATTCCTGGCATGTAAATTTTTAGGATTACTGTCAAATTTGGGAAAATCTGTCAGGTCTCTTTCATGTAGGAGCTTCAGGTTTCAGGGCATATCAAGTTTGGTTTTTAGCAACGAATCTCAAATACTCTTCGAATTGAAAATGCATCAGGGGTTTATAACTGTATGTGCTGCTTTTCTCAATAGTCTTAACAGGAGAGAAATTCCATTTTTCATCATCATTGATGAGGACAAAATCCTGTTTTTATAATTTTACCCATCTAGTGGTTGGAAGAATTTTCCAGAGATTAGTTTTTGGCTCAAGACTTTTCCACATCGTTTTTCCTCTGCTCCCCACATACATACTGCTGATGCTGGGCCCGTGGGACACTTTAACTCCTAACCTTGCATGTGGTTCTGTCACCTTTGAGCCTGAGAACAGGAACAGAGAGACAAAGGGTACATGTGATCTGCTCTGCCCCTTTCAGACTTATGTCAAGAAGTCAATGTTAAACAGAAACCAGAGGGATTTTGTGTCCTCCCCCTTATTCAGTACTCAGGGAGTGAACTCGTCCACTGAGTGGCCTTGCTCCTTCAAGAAATGGTCATAGCAGATTAAAACTGATGGTGCAGAACTTCCCAGGCAGTCTAGTTGTTAAAACTCCAAGTTTCTCCTGCAGGGTACTAGAGTTCAATCCCAGGTCAGGGAAGTAAGGTCCCTCATACTGCATGGTGCAGCCAAAGAAATAAATTAAGATAAAAACGATGGACATGGGGATAGGTGGAAACAGGGCTTGGTTATTCCTTCTCAGTATCCATTGGCTGGAGTCTAGCCATCTCCACGTACACCAGGGAGGACTAGGAAGGCAGCTGAGTTGGGAACCAGACATCATCGTTTGTGAGTACAGCACGTTCAGCCTAAGCTAGGAATCAGATGGAGGCTGCAGGCAAGATTCAGACAGGTATGCCACACCGAGGTGACCTGATCAGCAAAAAAAGAGCACTGGGTCCTGAACACCCCAGAGAACAGAGCACAAGCAGATCAACTCCAGCTCCACAGATGAGTGCAAGGGGCTTAGGGAAGAGGAGCCAAGCCACCTCACAGCACAGTCCAGTGAGGCCCCTCACAAGAGCAATGGGACCCAGATGTATATCTGGGAACCTCCCCTCAACAACTGGTAAACCTGAGTAAGCTCTCTACTCTGCAACCCTGTTCCTTTAGCTAAGTGCTCTGGGAGCAAGTAGAAACATGGAACCTAACATACGAGAATTAGATCTTCAAGTCACAGGAGAGGATCCCTGGAAGCCTCTACTAAGACTTATAACAGCACAAGGCAAAAAATTGTTTTCTATTTCTTTAATTTTGTATCTATATGAGATGATGGATGTTCACTAAACTTATTTGACAATCATTTCATGATGCCTGTTAAGTCAAATCATTATGCTGTACACCCTAAACTTATACAGTGCTGTATGTCAATTATATCTCAATAAAACTGGAAGAAAAAAATAAAGTGCGTTTCTTGTACACAGCAAAAGAAAAAAGTAACATTTATCAGGTACTTACACATGTCTGGTAATTCACGTTACCATAATAAGGTAATATAGTTATATTACTTGTTTTTCAGTTAAGCTTCACAACTCCAAAGCAAAGGTATTCTGTTTTACACCAGGAAGCCTGAGGCCTAGACAAATTAAATAATTTGCCCACGGTTTGTTGTTGTTGTTGTTCAGTGGCTAAGTCTTGTCCAACTCTTTTGTGACCCCATGGACTATGGCCTGCCAGGCTCCTCTGTCCATGGGATTCTCCGGGCAAGAATACTGGAGTGGGTTGCCATTCCCTTCTCCAGGGGATCTTCCCAACCCAGGGATCAAACCCGTATCTCCTACATTGGCAGGCGGATTCTTTACTGCTGAGCCGCCAGGGAAGCCCTGCCAAAGGTTACACGCTTATAAAATAATGGAGGGTCTTCCCAGGTAGAGCAGCAGTAAAGCGGAGCTAAGGCTTTAAACCCACTGGTAGAACTTGGGAGTTCACACTTGAAACTATCAATTTTGTTTTCCTATAGCAACTTGAGGAACTCCAGGTGTGTGATACCAATAGCTCCTTGGGGGTGGCCTGACTATCCCCCACTACAAGTCCCTTCCTTGTCACCACATGCCATCAGTGGCAGATCTCAGAATGTAAGACTGCTGTTCCAGTGTATCAGGTGTAGTCTGCTTCTCAAATCCAGAGCCCAGACTGCCTCAGAGGAGAGTCACCTGTTGCTGGAGAAGAACTTCACATCAGCCGCCACCACCCTGTGGATAGCACACTGAGCCATGCTGGCAGTGGCTGACCTCACCCTCCATCACGTACACCTTCTCCACTCCATTCCAGAAGCTATGGTGCATTGTAAAGGCATGCTCAACTCCCCGCACAGCCATGTTTTAATCCATGGAAATTCATCCTTAAACATAACCACACTTGCTAAGGGTAACCCAGAAACTGGAGCAGCCAGGGCTTCAGACTGCAATTCTGACTCTGTGATAAGAATCCTTGAAAATGTATTTAGCCTTTATGGACTTTAATTTCCACCAAACTGAAGGGGGTGCGACATACTGTTATCATTTATAGGCAGGTGAATTTGTTTTTTCTTGAGCAAGTATTCATGTTGGTGTTCAGGGTTCTTCTCCTCCTAGCCTTGCCACCTCCTCCAACACTCCCTCCTGTCAGCATCTACTTTCTTCAGAGCTCTTAAGGCAAAGCCATCCCCTTGCTGGCAGTGCCAATGGAGAGAACTAGGATCTGGGCCAAGCCTACAGACTGCTGATGCTCCTAAAGCCTCTGGTCCACTGGGTACCACAGCTGAGAAAATTCTGTACAGAGATAGAGAGGTCAGGCTGCAACCAGCCCTGCCATGCTTTGTTCGAAGCAGTCCTGCCTGTGCTTAAAGGCTCCCAAGGTCTCTCCTGAATGGAGAGATTTCAGTTTTTTCCTCCCACTTCTCACTGCCTCAAAGTCTCATGAAGTCATTTCTTCTCTTTCTGGTCTCACCTATGGAACATCATCACTTGGCCTAGCCTACCTTAAATGTACTCAGAACCCTTATATCAGCCTACAGTTGGGCAGAATCACCGAACACAAAGCCTATTTTATAAGAAAGTGTTGAATAGTCATATAATGTATTGAAGACTGGAAGGAAAAACGGAATGGTTGTATGGGGACAGAACAGTTTTAAGTGTATCAGTCGTTCACCCTCATGATGGTGTGGCTGCTTGGGAGCTGCAGCTCACCGCCAGTGCCCAGCCTCAGGAGAGAGGACCATATTGCACATCAGTAGCCCAGAAAAGATCAAAATTCAAACTTCAAAGTCCAGTTTCTTCTGAATGCTTATCACTTTCACACCATTGTAAAGTTGAAAAATCGTCAAGTCAAACTATCACCAGTCAGGGACCGTTTATATAGTCCTCAATAACTTGAAGTGACTTGAATAAGTTGGGCTTTTCCCACCAGAAAATCAATCTAACCTGGAGGTTCAGGCTTGGGAACTGAATGAGACCTGCAGATTTGTTTTGTTTGTTACATAGTTGGACTGCAAAATAATTTCTTTTAATTAATTACAAACATTGGAAAAATCAGCAAATTACACACTCTTGTTTCTAAAAAAAAAAATCTGGATTTCTGGCTTTTCTTGAAAAAATCAGAAAATCTGGCCGCCTGGGCCAGCCTACCTATATAGTAACCATTGTCTGATGCTGACTAGTATATTCTCTTTGGAAAAGAAAGAAATAGATTCCCCAGCTTGCGACCAATCTCACTTCATATTCATGTTGCCTGCTTGTCTACCACAGCATTTGAACTTATGGCACCTGGCTACATAACAAATATACCCATGGAGTAACCTAATGGACTTGATAAATCCTAGAGTCATAGCCAGTTCAATCTGAGATTGGAAAGCAAATTCACACATGAAGGGAGAAACATATACGTATGTGACATGTGATCTCCTAGCAGGAGATCTGAGACGTGAGGCCCATCCCCAAAGGAAAAACATTCTGAAATTCATAGCCCTCCTCCCTCTCCACACCAGTCTTGGGAAGCTGCCCAGCCAGGAGAGGAGAGAGTCAAACAGCCCATTGTTTTTTGATCTACTCTACAACAGTCACCATGCTGCAGAGGCCCCAGAGCACTAGATCTGATTACTTGCTGATCACGATTTCCGATTGCAGAACAAGCCTGTTCCCATTAGTGACTCTATACAGTTACAATCTGTTATGCTCTAGGGATCTTATCACAATATTCTTTTCAGGGATTTCTCATTTCTTCCACCAGTCACCACACACAAGCACACATACTCTCTAACTTGATGTGCCTGACAGCACGGGGCCCAAATGGAGTCTGAAAACTGGCTTAGTTTGATCAGCAATACACGTTTCTCAAGGTCTGTATTTTCTGCCTTGTTTAATCCTTCCTTTATGACCACTCCCTCTAGATCCACCTTCCCAAAGAAAGATTTCAAAACTGAAAGAAGGCAGGTAGAGGGTGGATATTTCCACCAATTGTTTTCAATAAGTGCTAATTCCAAACTTAGAACAGTTAAAATGTACTAACTTAACATCTCAGAATCTCAGTCCAGAAATAGCCAATATTTGGACTTCCCTGGTGGTGGTCCAGTGATTAGGAATCTGCGTGCCAACGCAGGGGGCATGAGTTCAATCCCTGGTCTCGGAAGATGATGCCACATGCCGCGGAACAACTTAGCCCGTGCACTCTGAGCTCACTGAGCCGGCTTCCTAGAGCCCAGGAATCACAACTACTGAGCCCACGTGCTGCAACTACAGAAGCCCACACACTCTGGAGTCCATGCTCTGCAACAGGAAAAGCCACCACAATAAGAGCCCATGCAGGGAAAGGAAGAGTGGCCCCTGCTCGCCGCAACTAAAGAAAGCACACCCAGCATCGAAGGCCAAGTGCAGCCATAGACAAATAGCCAATATTCAGTATGAACAAAAATGTGCATAACATGACACAACGCGGTGTGTTGAAATGGGCAATTGTGTACAGGTCCTTTAGCTGATGAGATGACAGAAATAGTTCTTAAAAATTAGGACAGATTAAAAAAAAAAAAAGAAGAACTAAGTATCCTAGAGACACTGTGGCCTTTGGAGAAATTCCTATCAAACTGGATGCAGCCATAAGGAAATCAGGTTAGTGTAATAAGACCAGACATTTTGAGTCCAGAGCACCCCTTCCAGCATGGAAGGGCACAACCCATGCTCTATTCTGACAACCCCGGGTAAGACAGTCTGCTGTGTGTTCCACTTTCTAGTGGACTTAGGTATGTGCTTCAGGAAAATCCTTTTGAAAACAGAGGGGCTCATTTTACCTAAGAAGTTTCAGCGCTTAGAATGTGGGCTCTAGAGAAACATGAAGGAATTGGACATTTTCTAGAATTACTCTCTCCTGTTCCCCTTACTACCTTAGGGATTACCTGAAAGTGGACCGATTAGGCAGGGAACTATGAATAGAAAGACATTCCATAGACCTAGGTGGGTTGCCTCCATTGTGACCCCATGGACTGCAGCCCACCAGGCTCCTTTATCCATGGAACTCTCCAGGCAAGAATACTGGAGTGGTTTACCATTTCCTTCTCCAGGGGATCTTCCCAACTCAGGGATCGAACCTGGGTCTCCTGCATTGCAGGCAGATTCTTTACCGTCTGAGCCATAACTGCCTCATTTCATTTAGTTCAGTTCAATTCAATCAAAATTTACTGGATGCCTACTCTGTACCCAGCACTGTTCGAAGGGCTATAACAACTATGAAAGGAACACAAAGTCCTTGACCACTTGAAGCTGTCCATCTTTCTCTGTGTGCTGAACCTATATTATATAAAGGAATTATAGAACAACACAAGACTATAACTGAGCATTAAAATTGACTTAAAGTAGCAAATTGACTATAGTACAATTAAAAAAAAATTGTCTGATGTAATGTCTACCTAATGTCAGATTCCTTATGTACCACTTCACAAATGTATTTATAAAATCATAAAAATTAAATTAATTATTGTTTACATGTATTAAAATCTATCATAGGACACATTCTAGCAGAGTTAAAACAAGAAAATAGATAACACCAACTGCTAAGAAGAATATGAATCATTTGGACCTCTCATATATCAGTGATGGGACAATAAATTGGTTTAAACCATTTTGGAAAACTCTTTAATTATCTCTATGAATGTAAATCTATTCTATGATCTATTCTACTTCTGGATTTATGTGCTACTGAAATCCATATATATTTTCACCAAAAGACATGGATAAAAGTGGTTACAGCAGCATTGCTCATAACAGCCCCAAACTGGAAACAACCCAAATGACCACCAGTAGTCGAATAGACATGTACCTTACTCACATGCTATTATAGAGCAGTGAGCAAAAATGAACTCCAACTATATGCAACAATATGAATAAGTCTTATGAACATAATGTGAGCAAAATAAGCCAGACAGAAAAAGATGACTACATTATATATGATTCCATTTGTTTAAAGCTCAGGTAAAACTCATCTATTGTGGTGAAACACAGGATGGCAGTTACCCTTATTTAGGGAGAGTAGTTACTGCGATGAGTGCTGAGAGGAGGATTATAGGGTGCTGGTAATGATCTGTTTCTTTATCAGAGAGCTGATTACATGAGTATGTTCACTTCGTATGAATTCCTTGAGCTCTATATGATTTACACAGTTTTCTATTAACGATTTCTATTAGTAGAAAATCAAAGCCCCAAAGAGTTGTAGAAATTAACTTTCAATAGTCTCTGATGAGGGTCAGGAATTCCAGAGTTCTAAACTCTCTATTTTGTCATTGATTCTCCAGAAAATTTTAGGAAAACATTACTTTCGATACCTCTGGGGTTGTTTTTGTTTGTTTTTTGGGATTTTTTGAAAAAATGTATTGTGGTGAACCTCACATAATACAAAACCTACTATTTTCACCATATTTAACTGTACAGTTCAGTGGCACTAAGCTCATTCACACTGTTGTGCAACTTTCAACATCAACTATCTCCTGAATTTTTCACTTTCTTAAACTGAAACTGTCTTCATTAAACACTAAGTCCCCATTCTCCCTCCCCAACCCCCCTACCACCTCCTACCGTGGCCCTTGACATCTAACAAAATATACTTTCTGATTATGAATTTGACTATTCTAAGTACTTCATGTAGGTGGAATCAAACAGATTTGTCTGTATCTATTGTATATTGGAATGTCTAATGCCTCTGTTTTTTTAAAAAAAAAAAAAACAGTAAAATTGACTTTTCATTCTTCACTCACCATCTCATAGATTTACCTTTATGGGTGAAATATGTGACATTGCCTAGCAGTCAGTGCTTTTGACATTAAATCAAAATGAAAATTCAAGTCCCTCATCATTTTCATGACAGGTAATAAAACTCTACTGCCCCTGAGGGATGTGTTGTTATTGTCCAAACTTAATCATTAGCACTATATAATCATTGTCCTGATTCTCTGCTGAACCCAGAGGTGAAGTCTGGGCTGTCTGCCATAAACCTTTATGTAGAAGCCAAATACTATTACGTGACAACACAAATAAGTAATAAGATCATTTCAGAAAGTAGGAAGTGTTGTGTGTTCTCAGTCACTTCAGTCGTGTCTGACTCTTTACCACCCCATGGACTATAGCCTGACAGGCTCCTCTGTCCATGGGATTCTCCAGGCAAGAATACTGGAATGGGTTGCCATGCCCTCCTCCAGGGGGTCTTGCTGACCCAGGGATCAAACGTGGGTCTCCTGCACTGCAGGCAGATTCTTTACCCCTGAGCCACTGGGGAAGCCCCAGGAAGTGTTATGAAGACCATTTTAAAAGGACTACAGCTGGGAGGTAGGGTGAGGGGAAGGAGGTAGTTTAGACAGGGCATCAGGGGCAACCTCTCTGAGAAGTAAAGGATAAATGAATCTTGTCCCCAGGGTTTGCTCAACAAACAAGAAGGAAATTGCTTCCCTAAGGGGGTTTGGCTTAGTGAGGGCTTGTCCCCTAGGAAGCCTTTGCCATGTCTTGCAAGGGGAACAAAGCTTTCTTTCCCAGAGCCATCACTGGCCATTTGTCAGGCCGCTGGATCGCAGAGCTGGCCTTCAGTGTTTACTAAACAAACCAATGTGATTATCCTGTCAAGTTCTGAAAGAGAAAGACAAAAAAACTTAGCACAAATACAAGGCCACCTATTCAGTTAAAGCTGCAAACCAGGGCAGGGAAAAGGCTGAATATAAAACAGTCAGGGAGAGTTTTAATAAGAGTGAGTTACATAACTTGAGACTTGCTTGAGACTTGAACAAAGGCGTTCTTATCTCAAGGTTAAAGAGAGGAATTAAGGCTAGGTGCAGTTTCCAAGCACTTTCCCAATAAACTTTCTGCCAACAGCGAGGCTGGGCATTGGGATGACACAGGCTACCCAGCTAGCCTTTCCCTGGGGTTAATTAGGGCGTCTTCTGGGCCAGGTGTGGATCCTCGGTGCTGGTGGAATTAGAGAGTTTCAAAATCATTACCATTTCACAACACTGTTCCAGTTGGAAGCAACCTTTGAAACCATTGGGCCAACCCATTTCTGTTCTGGATAAAAAGCCCAAGAGGTCATCCAGGCAGTTAGTACAGGCCTAGACCCTCTGACACGCAGGCAGGGGCCACTCCCCCTCCACCACACTACTATGCCTTCTGACACCCCCAGTGGCCCATGACTGCGGTTGGGAGCCAATGGCTGGGTAACGCTGAGCACACTGCCCTCAGCCTCCAAAACTCGGTGATAGGTGCTGACCCCTATCCTGCCCATTTGAAGCCTTCTCTTTTCCTTCTTCCTTCTTTTCTCCTCCTTTCTCCTTTTCTCCTCAAGCCAGCTATGTCCTCAACCCACAGTAGCAAAGAGGGACCTCAGGTGTTGTTTCTCTTGCTGGTGGCACTGGAAGGCAGAGCAGTCCAGAAACAAAATATTTTGTCCTTCAGCCTTCTCTTCCACCTCTCTTCCAGTCTAAGCCTCCCCATGCCTGGTGGCCCTTCAACCTGTACCCCCAGCCTTTTCCTCCCTGTTCACTACAATCAGTACTAGAACACCAGTCAGGTTTAAGGCAGGACCCTCCTCAAGATTATGGCATTTTAATAAGGCACTCTTTAATTCCCAACAGCTTTCAACAAGAAACAAGAGTGCTGACAGCAGACACATTTAACAAATAAATACTTGGTGACAGGGCTGTCCTACCCTCCCTTCAGTTCAGTTCAGTTCAGTCCCTCAGTCGTGTCCGACTCTTTGCGACCCCATGAATCGCAGCACGCCAGGCCTCCCTGTCCATCACCAACTCCCAGAGTTCACTCAGACTCATGTCCATCGAGTCGGTGATGCCATCCAGCCATCTCATCCTCAGTCATCCCCTTCTTCTCCTGCCCCCAATCCCTCCCAGCATCAGAGTCTTTTCCAATGAGTCAACTCTTCGCATGAGGTGGCCAAAGTACTGGAGTTTCAGCTTTAGCATCATTCCTTCCAAAGAAATCCCAGGGCTGATCTCCTTCAGAATGGACTGGTTGAATCTCCTTGCAGTCCAAGGGACTCTCAAGAGTCTTCTCCAACACCACAGTTCAAAAGCATGAATTCTTTGTTGCTGAGCCTTCTTCACAGTCCAACTCTCACATCCATACATGACCACAGGAAAAACCGTAGCCTTGACTAGACGGACCTTTGTTGGCAAAGTAATGTCTCTGCTTTTCAATATGCTCTCTAGGTTGGTCATAACTTTCCTTCCAAGGAGTAAGCGTCTTTTAATTTCATGGCTGCAGTCACCATCTGCAGTGATTTTGGAGCCCCCAGAAATAAAGTCTGACACTGTTTCCACTGTTTCCCCATCTATTTCCCATGAAGTGATGGGACCAGATGCCATGATCATTGTTTTCTGAATGTTGAGCTTTAAGCCAACTTTTTCACTCTCCACTTTCACTTTCATCAAGAGGCTTTTGAGTTCCCCTTCACTTTTTGCCAAAACGGTAGTACCATCTGCATATCTGAGGTTATTGATATTTTTCCTGGCAATCTTGATTCCAGCTTGTGCTTCTTCCAGCTCAGCGTTTCTCATGATGTACTCTGCATAGAAGTTAAATAAACAGGGTGACAATATACAGCCTTGATGTACTCCTTTTCCTATTTGGAACCAGTCTGTTGTCCCATGTCCAGTTCTAACTGTTGCTTCCTGACCTGCATATAGATTTCTCAAGAGGCAGGTCAGGTGGTCTGGTATTCCCATCTCTTTCAGAATTTCCCACAGTTTATTGTGATCCACACAGTCAAAGGCTTTGGCATAGTCAATAAAGCAGAAATAGAGGTTTCTGGAACTCTCTTGCTTTTTCCATGATCCAGCGGATGTTGGCAATTTGATCTTTGGTTCCTCTGCCTTTTCTAAAACCAGCTTGAACATCTGTAAGTTCATGGTTCACGTATTGCTGAAGCCTGGCTTGGAGAATTTTGAGCATTACTTTACTAGCATGTGAGATGAGTGCAATTGTGCATAGTTTGAGCATTTTTGGCATTGCCTTTCTTTGGGATTGGAATGAAAACTGACCTTTTCCAGTTCCTGTGGCCACTGCTGAGTTTTCCAGATTTGCTGGCATATTGAGTGCAGCACTTTCACAGCATCATCTTTCAGGATTTGAAACAGCTCAACTGGAATTCCATCACCTCCACTAGCTTTGTTTGTAGTGATGCTTTCTAAGGCCCACTTGACTTCACATTCCAGGATGTCTGGCTCTAGGTGAGTGATCATACCTTCGTGGTTATCTGGGTCATGAAGATCTTTTTTGTATAGTTCTGTGTATTCCTGCCACCTCTTCTTAATATCTTCTGCTTCTGTTAGGTCCATACCATTTCTGTCCTTTATCGAGCCCATCTTCGCATGAAATGTTCCCTTGGTATCTCAAATTTTCTTGAAGAGATCTCTAGTCTGGATGATAGCTTAGAGGCAGTGGACTCCACATCCTGCTGCTCAAAGGGCAATCAGAGCTGCCCAACACCCTGCACTGCCTCCTTCAGAGACTAATCAATAATCTCATCCTGGTGTCCATCACCAGCCCTGGCCAGGACTCTGCCTTTAGTGGAACCTATATTTGCCATGCTGTAATCAGAGGTCATGCCCTCTCATGTTATCCTCCCTGGAGACATACAACACTGGTCAGCTCAGAAATCCTGACTTACACAAAGAGAAAAGGGCTACTCCCTAGCCACTCCTGCCAGTGGGTACAGTAGTTGGGTGCCAGCCAACAGTAGGTGGGTGGCTTAGAGCTTTAAACCCAGCAGAGTGGTCCAAGCTGGTTCTATGGACGCTGAAGTGACTCTTTGTCTCAGGGACCTGCTGGACCAGGTTAAAGTAGGAGGCAGGCTCTGGCAGGATCGGTGGTTTCGCAGGGTTATTAGGAATTACACAATCTCTCACTGGACGGACAGGCAGAACTGGCAGGCTCCCTGGAACAGAACAAGGCCTTGGGAAAGAGCTTTTTACCCTGCACCTCTGCCAGCGTCCCTCATCATTCTGGCTCTAAATGGTCTTGGGGCTTTAAATGACAAAATGATAGGTCTGAAATTTACTTTGCCACTCCAAAGAAAATTGCAAGACTCCCCGGGGGCTTCAGAATTTTAGAAGTGCTAGTTTGGATTAACTGGCTTTTCCGAATCCCTGCCACATCAGCCAAGCACACCAGAGAGAATGACAACTTACATTTTGGTGGGGGCGAGGTCCTGAGCTGCCCCTTTTCTCTTCACTGAGCAGTGGCTGTCTTCAATTTGCATCAGAACAAAGGACATCAGCTTCAAACTGGGTGGCTGTGGCTGTGTTGTTTTGCATTTTTCCATCATCTTATTTAGAAAGCAATGAGATTTTTTTCTTTCTTATTGGCTCCCTCCAAGTGGAATGGTCTTTTAGGTCCAGCATATTTCAGGATAAGTTATGGGTCAGAGAGAGCATGTGTTTAAATTTCTAGCACTGCTTTTAGAACAATCAAAGAATGATATCTCCCCAGGGTGCCCAACAGTCCCAGAGGCCAAACCTTCTGAGTCAGCCAGGGAGAAGGGATGGTTAAAATAAGAGGAGGATTGCCTTTTCAGGGGCTTCCAAGGGCTGGGCCTGATGGCTTCTGATTGAGCTTCTGGAATCTGCCATCCACCTCTACTGAGTGTAGCCATGGGAAAGTGCCACAGAATTTCTCCATGGTGTCTCTGGCATGAATGTCATTCATTGAAGACATAGTGTATTCATCACACAAGACTCTCTTTTTCAGGATCCTCAGAACATATTTTGTTCTGGTCCTAATACCGAGGATAGACATACATCTCTTGAACCATAATGCTATAATACCTTACAGGACTTCGTTTTCTTGGAAAAAGTCTTAAGAACCCAGTTATATATATCCTTCATGGATCCTGCATCTGTGGTTCTATCAGGGCTGCTCTGAGAAGAAATTGCCTGTCCAGACTCTCAAATCCCAGAGGGCATCTCCCATGGACAGCCAACCCAGACCCCGGGCTTCAAGAAACCTGCATTCATGCGTGCTAAGTTGCTTCAGTCATGTCCAACTCTTTGTGACCCGCATTGATCATAGCCCACCAGGTTCCTCTGTCCATGAGATTCTCCAGATAAGAAAAGTGGAGTGGGTTGCTGTGCCCTCCTCCAGGGGATCTTCCCCTCCAGGGGATCTTCCCAACCCAGAGAATGAACCCATGTCTGTTGTGTCTCCTGCATTGCAGGAGGGTTCTTTACCAACAGTGCTACCTTGGAAGCCCCAAGAAGCCTGTCTTGGTCCAGACATTCCCTGGATCTAATTTCTGTAGATATATCATTCATCCAATAACAAATAGTTATTTGACAAATAACTGCAGGGCACCTACTATGAGTCAGAAGATATGGCCCAGAACATGACAGGCAAAATTCCTTATTCTTACAAAGTTTGCAATTTGATAGATTCATCCAGCTGAATCCACTTGAGTTTATAACTATTCCAATGAAATTAACAGGCAGCTAAGGTGAAAACCTCAAAAAAAGACCAGAGGACCAAAATAACAACAGCAAAAAGCTGATCTGAGACAAAGTGAATAAGGACACTGGGAGGAAGTGAAAGAATTATATTTCTATTTGCTGTGAAACCTCAGGCAAGTGACAACCTCCAAGTCTCAGCTTCTGCATCTAAAAAGTGATGACACCACAAAGGTTTATCGTGAGAAATGTGAGAGAATATTGATTAAGCTCTTAACACACATTGATAAAGCTCATAAATGTGCTCGATAAACACTGGCTCCCACCACCTCCAATATCATCCAAGGAAAGGGGCTCTTGGCATGGCATTTTGGCCTCATGACCAGTTTCAGTGCAATCAGTGGAAATGTAGGGAGGAGGGAGGTTGCCATTCTATAGGAACCACGCCTATGGGTCACCTGAAGTCTTATTATTCCCAGTACACTCACACTTCAATTATTATTATTATTATATGGCTATCATCATTATTAGTGTTGTTTTGTTGTTGGCTATGCTGGGTCTTCACTGAGGCATATAGGCTTCCCTAGGTGTGGTGCACAGGCTTAGTCGCCTCTCAACATGTGGGATCTTAGTTCCCCAACCAGCAATCGAACCCACATCCCCTGCATTGAAAGACAGTTCTTTACCATCGGACCACTAGGCAAGTCCCAATACACTTCAATTATTTCTAATCACAGTAGGCAGGAAGGTGACGTCCATTGTCCATTCCATTTTACTAATGAGAACAGTTTCCATCTTACTGATCTTAGTCAATGTTAGAGAATTTTAGCACAGATAGAAAGTCCAGACTTTCTAACTTGCCTCTCCTGTTTGCATGGTATTTCTTTTGAAGAAAAGAAAAAATCAATCTGTGTTACCTTTGTTCTTTTTTTGGCAATAGCAAGCATGTCACTTGCCATGGACAAAAGTCTGAACCATGTACATTCTAATTTCGGAGTTCTTTGCAACTGGCTGTGGTTATTATTTACTTAAAGTTCGTAGTCAAAATGCCTCATTCAATGTAACATCAAAAGGACTGTTGGTTGCAGCCCTGGGATGCACAAAAAGGAGAGTTAGGAAGATTCCAAAAAGATGTGTTTCCCTCTTTGGCTCCCATCTCAGCCTCAGTGAATGGCTCGCTTCTATTTCAAGGGGTTGATCTTCAATATACAGTCTAGGCAGTGAACATCACATTTGAATCAACAAGATACTAAAATCCCAGGATCTTGAAAACCCAGTCTCCTCAGCTTCTGTGCATCACCATACCCATTAACCCCAACCCACACTCATCCCTCTACCCCTCCCACACCTTCATGGTTCTGAAGAACCTCTCCAAGGCCAAGCAGAGAGGAGCTCTGCAAACAGAGTGATGAGTGAGAGGAAATACCCACATGCCCCCACCCTATCCTCATCCCCTAGGAGCTGAGAGAGACGTGAAAGAAATGGCCTCACAGCATGAAAACTAGAAAAGGCTAGAAGACAATGAAGAAATAGCATGCCACCAGTCATTTCTACTCATGCAAGATGAGTAGGCTAGTGACATAAATAGGCAAGGGACACGTCTCAAACTCTCAGGCCTTTATTCGCCGTAGACCTTACAAGTTGATCATGGCGTGTCCTCTGTTAGCAGATCGGCCATCCAAGAGCTGGCCTTTCTCAGCTGGCTGAGTTTGGGTACCTTGGAGCAGGGGACCCCAAGGAGCTAAAAACATCCACTGTCCCATCAAAAGAAATGGAGGGAGGAGGGAGGTTGGGGCCTGAAGCTCGGAGCACTTCCTTCCAGTCAATGTGCTGGAAGGCAAAGGTCAGAGATTCAGCTTTAAGTACCCTTGGCGACCACTTGTCAGAGCTTTCAAGCACAGATCTGAGCCTAGTGGTCAAGTATACAGGAAGAAGAGAAAACCAGTCCCAGGAAATAGGCCTCTAAGTTCTCCAATTCTATACCATTTCTGCTCATCCGGCAGCTCTAAAGTTGGTGTAAGCTTTATCCTGTGTCCTGTACTTGAAGTCTAGAAAGTATATGAGACAGTTCCGTGGCCTAATATGTAGCCCACGGGAGCAGCAAAATCTCCCGCGTATGTCAGCTTATATATCCCTGTGGATGTACCCAGGCCTGTCTGACCTAGAAAGATTATACTGTAGATTACATGATAAAAATTTCTGGGACATCTCAGAGTATTATCATGTTGCTTTTATAATTACTCTATACATTTCTCTTTGAGTGCAAAATATATATTGAATATTTTTTCACACCCAAGGCTCTGAAAGTTAGTCTATTTACTGCTGCTGCTGCTAAGTCACTTCAGTCGTGTCCGACTCTGTGCGACCCCATAGACGGCAGCCCACCAGGCTCCCCCGTCCCTGGGATTCTCCAGGCAGGAACACTGGAGTGGGTTGCCATTTCCTTCTCCAATGCATGAAAGTGAAAAGTGAAAGGGAAGTCATGCTTTAAAGATCATGTATTCTAATTGCGTGAATCTGACCTGAATCTAACTGATTCTCTTGATATTCCCCTAATCAAAGATCATGAAAAATATTCTAGCCCCCATGAACTGAGTGCCTACTAGGTACAGGTCAGTAAATGTCCCAGGTACTTCACATATATAATTTCATTTCATCTTTACAACAGACTTGTAGCATTTATTATCTCCAGTTTTTAGATACCAAATCTAAAGGCAGAAAGAACAAGTAACTTATTCAAGAGCACGGCAGCACATGATAGAACACAAATGCAAACTCAGATATGCCTGATTCCCAGGGCAGTGATGGGACATACTGCAGCCTGAGTAGGAATAGCCATGACATGAAGCCCTTTCTACTTCACTTTCTCCGTCTAATACTGAAAAGAACTCACAGAGCCTTCTTTCTGAAAAAGGTTCATGGTGTCTACAAGATGATCGTATTCTACTCACACTAGTGAGGAGGTCTCATCTGTGGTGTTGTGAACACTGGTAAAAACCACAAGTTAATAAGGATGCCAGTGAGGGAGGTTGATAAGATTAGGTGGGTCTGAAAAATGCAAGGGGCTGTGGAAGGGTAATCAGCCTGTTAGAAAAAAGGCAAGAAGGGGAATAGGAGAGAAAGTCTAACAACTCTGTTGTAATATTTGAAAAGCTGTCATGCAGAAAAAGAAATGAATTTTGTTCATTCATTCATTCATTCATCCAAGAAACTTCTCACATTAATCACGTGCTCGGCACTGAGCTAGGTGGTGGGCAACAGTGAGAAACAAGCCAAATATACCTTTGCAGTGTGACCAGGAAGACCAATTTTAAAGGAATCACTAAGGGACTTTCCTAGTGGTCTGCTGGTTGAGAATCCACCTTCCAATACAGGGAACACAGGTTCGATCCCTGGTTGGGGAACATGCCACAGAACAATTAAACCCACGTGTTGCAACTAGAGAGGCCCTCAGGCTACTACTACTAAGCCCACACACTCTAGAACCACCACCACAAGAGAAGCATGCAACTAGAGACACTCCACATGCCACAACAAAGAGCCTTGTGCCATGATGAAGACAGGGCAGCCAAATTTTTTTTTTAATTAAAAAAGAAATCATTGCAAGTATAACAGTTTGCAAGGCAGTGAAAGGAGATGACAAGGAGTCTGGGTTTTAAAATGAGTCTTCATGGGTAGAAATATCAGTGGGTAGAAGTGAAAGGGAGGCAGATTCCAGGGCAGAATAAGAAGAGCTGTCCTGAGCTCCCAATGAAGAAGCAGCATCAAGAAGTGAGCCCTGTCACTGGGAGGGTTCAACTGGAGATTGGATGACCACCTGCCAGAAACCACCATCCACAGGAAATGCCCACATAGGGTAGGAGGTTGGCTTAAGCACTCGCTACCAACTCAGATTCTCCAGTCCTGCCATCCTTAGACCTCACTTCCAACAAAGTGAATAAAAGCTCTCTGAAAGAAAGGCTTTTTTTCATATTTTCACGGGGTTGGTGGGCCCCTCTGATCCACTGCTGATGAAAACCTGGATGAAGGAAAACTCACTGGGCACAAACTGTGGCATCCAGGACTTAGAGAGTTTTTGGACACAGGCCACGTTTTTAGGAACCTACCCCATCACTGCTAAGCACCAAAATTCAAGAGCTCCTCCCTGCTTACTTCTATTATCTCCTCAGCCTTGCCTCTTAAGAACTGTTGAGTATTCATCAACTGTTCCTGGAGTGACAAGGAAGAATGCTCTTGTTTTCTATGATAAAGTCTATTTTTTGTTTCCCTGCTTAGGTGAGTAGACACAAGCCTGGGATATTTATCTGTTTATTACTCATGCCAATTTTTGAAGCTTGCAACTTAGAATCAAGTCAGGAATATCTGCTATAATATTATACAAACCTAGTTAATCAGAGTGGAAAACTCGGGAGAGAATGTATACATGTATGTCTTTGTCCATTGCTCACAGGTGTGTGTTAGTTGCTCAGTCGTGTCCAGCTCTTTGCAACTTCATGGACTGTAGCCCACCAGGCCCCTTGTCCATGGAATTCTCCAGGCCAGAATACTGGACTAGGTAGCCATTCCCTTCTCCAGGGGATCTTTCCAACCCAGGGATCGAATCTGGGTATCCCTTATTGTAGGCAAATTCTTTACCATCTGAGCCACCAGGGAAGCCCATATATATATATGGGGATATATATATATATCCCCTTTGACCAAATTATTCAAGTTGGCATGATCCCATCTCACAGATCAATTTCCCATTTGATCATAATGCTTTCTAGTCACATGGCATTGGAGAGACAGCTTACACAGCATGTTCTCATTTGATATCTCTTCACCCTCTATGTAGTCCTCTTCAGTGGGCTTGGCTGGTGTTATCACAGCAGGCTCTGGACTATGAGCCAGAAGGATGGGCTCTGGCTCCAACCACTTCCTTGACTGATCTTGGGCAATTCCACTTAACTCTAAACTTTAGTTTTCCTTTCTGCATAAAGGAGCTTAAACACCCAGAGATGGATGAAGCTAATAGAGCTTTAGCTTTAGGATCTGCCACTTGCACAGACTGTGAACCTAATTTTGAATTCAGTTCTGTGTCCTTTTCTTAAAAGGATCCCCAAATTGTAATAAGCTTTAGGACCCACAAAACCTAGATGGGTCTTCTAATAATAGCTTCTCAGTCTATTACCAGAAAGCAAGAATAGGACAAGCATCGCTATGACTTCACCTCTGCCAAATGGCTCTTACTGATCACCATTCATCCTTGTGTAGTCGGTGGGCTCTGCTGATGCCCTGCTGGATGGTTGCAGGGCACCCAGCTTCCTTTCTCTAGAGAATATGCCCTCTGCTGCATGGGATCCCCTCATCCTGCAGGCTCTACCACCACCCTCATCCGAGGCAGCTAACCAATGTCTGAGTGATGGGGAGCGGCCCCTTCTTGTAACAAAAGGCAGCAGTCCTTCTGAAGGTAGGACCAGCTGTGGTGTAATCATGCTTCCTTTTTTTTTTTTTCTTTTTTGTTTTTATATTGAGGTATAATTGATTTACAATACCATAAAAGTTTCAGGTATATGACATAGTGATTCATAATTTTTAAATTCCTGCTTCTTTGGGATTAGACTGAAGCTTGACTCCAGCCCAGATGACATCTTTGCTTAGCTTCTTCCTCTGTCTCATTCAGCTTCTCTCACTCCCTTTCTCCTAGAGCACTGTGCCATCAAGACATGCACACTGAAACCCAGCCTGGGGCGTGGCTTCCACGGTACCTGACCTGAGACAGAGAGTGATAAGAAAAATGTCCTTTCTTTCCTATCTCAAAACCTGTCTGGTCTACTTTCAGATACAGTCAAAAAGCCATGAGCCTCCAAGATCCACTGCAGTTGATACTCAGCTGCCTGCAGAAATGTGACCTATGATCAGCAACCTGAGGTCCATCCGGGGCCCTGAGCATAATCCGCAGATTAAGAGTTCTATGTACCTTTGGAATTAGGCAGTGGGAGAGTGAAGGTGAGCACTTGGTAAAGCCCTACTCTGTGACCATCCCACCCTTAATATCTTCTCGAAAACATTTGCTTTTGACATTAGAAAACAAACCAAAAGATGAGAAAAGAATGACTGGTGGCATCGTGTCTCCTTTGATCATTTTTAGGGCACTTTACTGCAGGAGATTTATAACTAGTTCTTTGATCCCAGTTGAATAGAACAGGGGTCCAGACTCTCCAGTGTTGCCTGTCCTTTGAGAGAGAGACTGAGTTTAGGAGTAAAGAGATTTAGAGCCTGTTTCTGTCTCACTTCTGACTTTTTGTGACTTGAATGGAATTTATCCTCACTTATCATTCCCACATGTGGCACAGAGACATACACACTCCACAGAGTCTCTGAAAAGCATCATCCACCATTACCATATATGGCCTATCTGACTAACTGTCCTCTGCCATCATTTTCAGCTTCAATTCCTTCTCCACCTTCCTGTTGGAATCAGAGCCTATCCCTGAATCCTGGTCCCAGGGGCTGTGGCCATGTTCATTCTAGTCTCCTCCCCAGGACAAATGGACCCTTGGATAAACATCTTGGATATACATGGGACACCCAAACTCTCCTTAAAAATACCACCCTGTGCCTTGCTTGCTCAACCCAGATAGAATCCCCACCTCCACCCTGGCCAAGTAGCCCAGCCTGGATCAGACACAGCCTCACTCCCCAGGCTTAGTGGTTTGACGATGGACTCTGCTCCTGGTGGAGATGGGTCTGCAGCCATCCTCCCCACCCATCAGCTTAGCTCCTCTCTACCCTCAACTCATCATTAGTTGTAACTGTCTCCCTCCTCTTCTTTGGGGGCTCACAGAAAAGAAAATGACAGTTTTTAATATATTTCTCTAAAAATATTAGCAAAGACAAGAAAGGCACAAGATAAAAGACTCAAAAGAAATATGAGCACGTACTTTTAAATTTTTATTCCTTCAAAGGAAGAATCAAAGATAATTAAAATATTAGTGAAGGGAGCATAGGTAGATTTATATTTGCAGGAAGAATTATATTTGCATATTCTTTAAATTATAGATTAGTGTGTTGTGCCTGAGCAGGGGGAGAGAAAACCTTTCCACTTCAACAGCTTAGCTGATTGAAATGATAAAGTTTGCAGAAGCCGTAAAGCCTATGAAATAACTGCACCTGGTATGCACTACACATATCATTGATGGTTTTATATAAACGCCAGAGTGATGTGCTGAGTGATTCTCAAATAAGCACAAGAAGATAAGAGGCTATCAGGCCAGACAGAATGAGATGGCTTTTGTTATTCACCTGTGTGTGTCACTCAGTCGTGTCCAACTCTTTGCAACCCCATGGACTGCAGTCTGCCAGGCTCCTCCATCCATGGGATTCTCTAGGCAAGGATATTGGAGCGGGTTGCCATTTCCTTCTCCAGGGGACCTTCCCAACCCAAGGATCAAACCCGCATCTTAACCAGGAGATGTTAACCAAGGTGCCTAACAGTTTGCAAATATGTCATGCCATGCTTATTTCTTTGCAAATATGGCAGGCAATGCTTGTTTCTCTGCTAGGTCAGGAAGGTGGGCTGTGAGTGACTGAATAAGGGTGAACTGTTCCCTTGAAGTGTCCTGGGAGCAGAGAAGAGTGATCCGAGAGGCTTCATCTTGAGACCTGTACCCCACCCAATGCCAAACCAGGCTGGTTGGAAACCAAGTAGCAGTTGGAGACAGGTGGCTTCAGGGTGTTGGACTGGACACTCCGGGAGCAAACTAGGAAGACAGAGGTGAGTGCAGAGGCTGGAAATTGTCTACTTGAGAAAGAGGCTGAGGCACCTTTCAACAAAGCCACTAGGGCCCCAGCATGGCCAAGGAGGGAGCCACTTAGGCATCAAGTGGGTCTGGACTATATCTCTTCCTCCTGGAATCACAACTCAACCTACTCATCTCTATAGTTCACCAGTCTGCCACACCGAGAAGGGGCACAACCCCGAACTCAGAATATCTAAGCATCTGGAACAGAGAGTCACACTTTGTTTTCTTTCATGGAAAGTCTCTATTTCTTTTATCTTGACTATGAAGTAATGTAATTGACCACTTAGGTCAAGTAAATAAAGCAGGTAAATATGATTTGGGACACAAAACCGTGCAGTCTCTCCGGTGGGAGCTTGCACTGATTAATGTGACAGAGCTGGAACCGCCATGAAAGAGAACAGGAGACCTGGATCTGGGATCCTGGCTTTTTCATGAACTATATCCTGTGGAATTAGGAAAGTCACTTTGTCTCATATTCCTCCAGCTTTAGACTGTAAATGCCAAAGTATTCTTGTTTAAAATAGTAAATAGGATTTCCCTGGAGGTCCAGTGGTTAGAACTCTGTGCTTCCACTGCAGGGGGTGCAGGTTCAATCCAGGGATGGGGAACTAGGATTCCACATGTGGTAGAGCAAAAAATAAAAATAGTAACAATAAAATGAAATAGTAAATAAACTGGAAATTGATCTGCCGATACAAGGTACTATTAGGCATATGATAATTAATTTTCTAAGAATGAGCCTCAAATATACTTAACATCAAAATATTAAGCAAAAATTGCATCTGTCTTTGATGATTCAGAAGGTATTTCAGCAAGTACTTCAGGCTCATTATAAACATTCTTTACCATTACATCATAAATCTGTGAAAATACCAATTAACAGAGAGTTCTATTTGATAGAATGGAACATAAGTCAATTTCTTAATAATATTGTATTGTTTTCAAATTGACATACTATAGAATGATCTACTGAGGTTATTGCCAAAACAGCCTTAAGGTTTTTTGAGATAAATGCATACTTAGGCCTAGAAATGGAGAAGGAAATGGCACCCCACTCTAGTACTCTTGCCTGGAAAATCCCATGGACGGAGGAGTATGGTGGGCTGCAGTCCATGGGGTCGCACAGAGTCGACCCCACTTTCACTTTTCACTTTCATGCATTGGAGAAGGAAATGGCAACCCACTCCAGTGTTCTTGCCTGGAGAATCCCAGGGACAGGGGAGCCTGGTGGGCTGCCGTCTCTGGGGTCGCACAGAGTCGGACATGACTGAAGCGAGTTAGCAGCAGCAGGCCTAGAAAGGCTTGTTCCAGCACTGTCAGTTTAATCACCACTCACTGGTCTCCAATGGGTTTAAAGGGATGATGTTAAGCATTACCATGTGGTCAGTGATTCACATGCAAATCATTGTTTTCAGGCAGGAAAATCAAACATTTGGGCAACAAACCTTGTAAGATTCTAAGTTATAGGGACGTTAGGCAGCCTTGGTGATTAGTCTCGTCCAAAGAGAATTTTAAAGGCTTTCATTAACTGCAAGTCTGAAAATTCCTGTTTACCACAGTGACACAGAAACTGCATTCCAGGGAAAACACCTGTTTTCCTCCAGACTTCTTGGAAACCAAACACTGTGGTGACCATTCCTCTGTGAATAAGTGGTCTGGGAGCTGAACTAAAGCTGTCCCATCGAAGCTGTAAGTTGCCTTGTCTAAATTCATCCAACATTAGGAGATTCCATTTGTAATTTTGCTCTGAGGCAGAACCAGAAAGAAAAAGTAGAAGCTTGTTCTTCATGCAAGGACCATATGTTAAAATCTCCAGAGAAATAAAACCAGGTATAGCAGAGGCAGAAGGACAGAAGAATTGATGAATGAGTGACTCAAGCCAGGGAAGGACTGGGAATGAGATTGAGAAATAAAAATCATGCTGAAGGAGGTGATCACACTCCTGGGCATATATGTGGACAAAACTGTAATTCAAAACAATGTACGTACCCCTGTGTTCATAGCAGCACTGTGTACAATAGCCAGGACATGGAAACAACCTGAATGTCCATCAACAGATGAATGACCAAAGAAGAAGTGGTGCATATACACAATGAAACACTACTCTACCATAAAAAAAGAACAAAATAGGGGATCCCTGTTGGTCCAATGGTTAGGACTCCCCTCTGTCACTGCTGAAGGTGCAGGTTTAATCCCTGTTCCGGGAATTAAGGTCCCCGAAAGTCACAAAGCATGGCCCAAAATGAAATAAAACAAAACAGAAGACAAATAAAAAGAATGAAATAATGCCATTTGCAGCAAAATGGATGCAACTAGAGATTATCATACTAAGTGAAGTCAGTCAGAAAGAGAAAAAAAATACCATATGATATCACTTATATGTGGAATTTAAATACGATATAAATGAACCTATCTACAAAACAAGAGGCTCACAGACTTGTGAGTTGCCAAGTGAGAGCAGACTTGAGGTTGCCAAAGGGGAGTGGGGAGGGAGAGGGATGGACTGGGAGTTTGGGGTTAGTAGATGCAAACTGTTACATTTCGAATGGATAAACAACAAGGTCCTACTGTATAGCACAGAGGACTATATCCAATCTCCTAGGATAAACCATAATGGAAAAGAATATTTTAAAAAGAGTGTACACTCTGCTGTATAGCAGAAATTGGCACAACATTGTAAATCAACTATACTTCAATTTAAAAAAAAAAACCCAAAATTTTAAAAAATCATGCTCGAGAGGAAGGAGAAGCTACTGAAGGAATTTGGGGCATGAAAGTGACTCCCATGTCACACTGAGAGAAATTTTGTGAAAACTTCCTCATTTTTGACACAAAGACAAAAAAGCATCATTAGTGATAAAGGAGGTAACTAACAGGTGAAACAGCACAAGAATAGTCACAGTGAGAGAGCATGCCTTTGCATGAGTTCTAAAAAGGTTCAACCCAAGCTAGAGCCTTGCTTCTCAAAGGAGGTCCATGGGACTTCAGCATCAGTCTCACCTGGGGCGTGTTGGAAAATGCAGACTCTCTAGCCCCACCCCAGACCTACTGCATCAGAATCCACATATTGACAGGATTAGCAGGGCACTTGATGCACAGCCCTAGTTCAGCCCTAGAATTTTTAGAGCAGTTGCAACCTTATCTCCTCCTTTAATTCGTTCTCCTTCTTTTCATTCTCCTCCCCTTCACCTTTCATCATCTTCTTTCTTAAATTCCCAAAACAAGTTATGCATGAAAATTGGTATCTACTTGTCTCCACTTGGTCCCAATTCAAATATGCAAATGCATCTCTTCTTGGTCCTCATTCAAAACACAAACCAGCTTCAATCCATAAACGTGTGAACAAAACAGTCACACTGGGCCTCAAGAGAAACAGCAGGGCAAGACTCTTCCCCCACTCGATCTATATTTATGTCATTTATTTAAACAGAGCCTTAAGTATACACAGTACTTTGTGGGAGAACATGCCAAGGAAAGACTACAATCCCCGCCTGTTAAAAAATATTTTTCTTTTTCTCTTGCCACCGTAGGGAATAGCCAGGGTGGAGACAGAATTATGAAATCTGTGTACCAAAATATGTAAACTGAATAGAAGGAAGTCACAGGTATTTGGTAGGGCCTCCAGTCATTTCTAAGAAAACAAGCAAGACTTTCTCAAACAATGTGCATGAGTAGATTTTTGCTGTGTGTGGTAACAAGCTCTCCATTATTTGAAAGGAGGCTCAACCACACACACACACACACACACACACACACACAGAAAGGTATTTTTAAAGGCATTTTGGACAAAAATGTCCATTTAGAGAGGAAATTTATAAAAGGGAATTTTTTTAAGCAGATTTTATGATACTTGCTAAAAAACAGTTGAATAAAATATGGAACAACCGTTTGTTAAAAATATCATGTAGCCATTCAAATCAGGATTTCAACGATATCTAATGAGCAAAACATAGATATTTTAAGTGGCAAAGCAGGATATGAAACTTTATATTCGCCATCATTCCACTTTTATGTAAATTTTAAATGGGAATTAGGTATACCGAAATGTTGGTAGTCCGTATTGAGTCCTGCCCCAAGGCCACAGGTGCGAGGCCTTGCCCCGAGGCCACAGAAGCGGAGCCCAGAATCAAGGACGTCTCCGAAGCTGACTGAGCCCTTTTGTAACCGTTGCCAAAAGCCCCCTGATATTCACTAATGAGCTTCCTGACTCCCATTAGGCAAAGATGCCCACTTCAGTAAGCACCCTATAGACCCCTAACCAATCACCTAACGCCAACCGTCCAGCAGGAATTTTCTTCGTCTTGAGGCTACAAAAATTGGCTATTACCCACAAAAACTGTTGACTTTCTGGTCTGTCAGAAGGTCAGCCCACTGGGCTCACAGTACCCACATTATATCTGCTCTTCGTTCTTAATAAAAACTCACTCCCTTCTGAAATGTCCTGGGTCCGGAAATTCTTTTCCAACCCTCGCATCTCTAAAATTGATATTGAGAGTGATTTAAACATTATTCTTTGTGCTGATCTGTATTTTCCACCTAGTACATAAACATATACAAATAGTGCATGCACTTTTCTAAACTGTCACATTTGCTTTGGTAAACATTCTTTCTTAACCTTCCTAGTTCTCTCTATTACCTTACCCAAGTCCATTTAATAATTCCTCCTCATCCAGAAGATTTGGTTCAGAAGCATGGTGACTGTCTCTATTTGAAAATTCATGCTGGCTCTACACACTGAGACAAGAATAAAGCAGGATTGAAAGGAGTCAGAATGAGGAAAGGTAACAACTTCCCAAATCTTCCTAAATCAGCCCCTAGATGTGAGACTTAAAGACTTCGTTTCAGAGTGTTTTGACTTCCCAAACACACCTATTATTCGTTGATATAGAAACACATTCTACAGTCCAAAAACATGGTTACTGCACTTTCCAGAAGCTCGAGAATGGAAAGGATTTTAAAGACCGTCTAGTTCACTGAGTCTCAATTATGGTGGGACTTCTCTGATGGTCCAGTGGCCAGGACTCCCTGCTCTCAGTGCAGGGGGCCCAAATTCGACTCCTGGTCAGGGAACTAAATCCCACACACCACAGCTAAAGATCCCACTTGCCTCAATGAAGATCAAAGATCCCATGTGCCACAACTAAGACTGGTGCAGCAAAATATATATATATATAAAATTTCTTTTTTTTAATTTGGTGCACACTGGAATCTCCTGGAGGGCTTGGGGGGAACAAAAATGCCAGGATCCTACCCTCAGATTTTGTTGGTCTAGGGTGTGCCTAGCCATCTGGGTTTCCTTAAAGCTCTCCAGGTGGTTTCATGTGGATCACCATAGTCACTGACACTCTAATTTAAATCCACCAAAACCCCACTAGTGTGAACTCCCTCCAGTCTAGCCTCCAGTATTACCCAACTTCATCACAGGCTTCTAGAGCGTCATCAGGTCCCTGGCCATTGACACAATAGTCACCTAACCGCAGTGGCTACAGTGGGCAGCCGTGTTCTATTACTGTGGAAGAAGGAAAGGATCAGTGTTGGTGGACAAGTTCCAGTCCTGACTATACAGGTATTCTCTCCCTTTCATAGCCAAACAGACTCAAGTTAATTTCTTTGCCCAAGAACTCCAAACTAGCAAGTGGCTGGGTCAAGATTCTTACCCTAAAACCTCAGTCTCTCAACTTCACTATAGGACAAAGCATCTAACGAATTTAAAAATGTATATATATTTTCCAATAATTTTAGACTTATAGAAAATTTGCAGAGATAGCCCAAAGAGCTCTTATATGAATGTCACACAGTTTCCCCTAATATTAACATCTTATTCAACCAGGGTACATTTGTCAAAACTAACACATCAACACTGGTATGTTATTATTAACTAAACTACAACTTTATTTGGATTTCACCAGTTTTTCCATTAATGTCTTTTTGTCTGTTCTAGGATCCCACATCGATCATTAATATAGTTAATGTAACAACACAGGAAATGTCAAATGCATCCAGTAAAGAGCATCCTCCCTTGGTGAGAGATACCTAGACATGAAACTCAAAGAGGAGGGACCTGACTTGAGCCTGGTGGAATGGGGAGTTGGTTTTATGGCAGACAGGTCAGGGCAAGCATCCCAGCTCTCAGTAATACCAGATCTGCCTCAGTGTGTACTAACCACCCAGGGAATTTGCAGTTTGTACTGGATGAAAGATCAAGAGCTCTAATCATGGACTCTGGGACTAAACAAGACCAAGAGGCTGAGCATTTCCAAGCCAAGAGACGGGAGACTTTCTCAAGGCCTGAAGCCACACTCCCTGCCCTAGACAAGGGAACAGTGCAAAGCCTCAGGACACAGGCTGACTTCTGAAGCTAGTTCTCAAGTTAAAGGAACAAAAGCAACAAATTAAATATTTAGATCTGCAGCTCCTGAGGAGTCTGCTCTTTGCCTCTCCAGGGACCCACTTTGCCCAGAGGTGCTGTGTGGCTGGTGGTAGCACTGAGCCAGCCCCAGGCTGGAGGGAGAAAAGTGGAACTTCACTCAGAGCTGCCTGGTACCCTCAGGGGCCTCCCTGTTCGTGGCTTCTCTGCTTTCGAGGTCACTGCTCTGTGAGCTGGACGCAGCGCCTAAGGCAGGCATGTTAGCATTCCAACTTTATTTAACTTGAAATAAATTCTAGATTTAGCTCTTCAGCGAGGATGGAATTTTCCCTCTTCTTCTCTCCCTCTTCTTGCCTCAGGGTCAAGTCTAGGGTGAAGCAAGCGAGGGGCCCAGAGTATAAAATATAAGGAGGCTTTGCACGACCTTGAGAATGAGCAGCAGCTTCAGTTCTGCACACCGGGGCCTTTTTCGTGCCTCACCCCTGTTCCATGTCGGTTACCTCCTTCCCCATCCACCATTCACCCCTCCACCTCTGAGGTATCATCATGAGGCTTTAGCATCTGCAAAATAAAAAGGGGTCAACAATTCCCCAGTTTCTAGTTCCCCCAAGTTACAACCTAGTTTTAAATCTCTCTCTTTTTGGGTGGGGAGGGGCCACACCGTGCGACTACTGGGATCTTAGTTTCCTAACCAGGTATCGAACCCACACCCCCAGAAGTGGAAGCGTAGAGTCCTATCCACTGGACCAGGGAAGTCCCTACTAATACAGATTTAAGTGGAATTGAAGAGGTTGGGGACTGAGAAAGACAACAGGCTTGACAGCCTCTGAGATTTCTGACATGGGGAAAAAGTGAGAGAGCGGGCAAGTGGGCCGGAGGGATCTGCTTGGCAGAAAAGAGCGGAACTGCACTGGCGGCTGCTCACCACTCTTCTGGACATCCAAGCAGGGCTAACGCTGCAGAATTGCCCTAAATACCTCAGTCCTAATTTTCTCACATGAAGATGAAAGGAATTTTAATCACTGAACAGTTCTAAGCTTGACTACACATTAGTATCACGAGGGGGCTTTAAAAACACAGGTGCCTGAGCCCCACCTCTGGAATTGCTATTTAATTAGTCAGGCTCAGCCAGCAGCACTTTTTAAAACCCCTCAGCTGGTTCTAATGTGTTGCCACAGTTGAGAACCCCATGGTAGGTGAGCTCTAAGACACCACCTCTGACATTCTCTGATCCTCTGAGAAAAATACAGGGAACCATTTCCTGACTTAGCTTCTCTGGACAGAGCACTGTTTAAACGCTGTCATTAAAATGACTGAGTTTTTAAAAAGGTTAAAGGTTTTTAATTAAGTTCCTGGTTCCCTGGTAGAAGGAGGCTGAGGAAGAGACAACAGAGATAACAAGGTTAGTGAGTGAATTTTCAAACAGAAACTGCTACGGGAGCTCATGGCCGCAGGGGCAGCTAAAGTCAAAATTAGGTTGCTTCAGAAGCCAGTGGGCTTGACCCTGGGCCATGGCCGGGCCGCCTTAATGGTTATGCAATTATTCTGCTACCCCCTCAGAGTTGGATGCAAGGCCATGGGTAATAAGCCAGCAAGCTCAGCTCAACCTCCTGGGAGGACACCCATGCCAATTAAATGAGAGGTCATCCGGGTCTGACGAGGGTGCTGGCCAGCTTGGCTCTGCTCTCGGAGAAGGCAATGACACCCCACTTCAGTACTCTTGCCTGGAAAATCCCATGGATGGAGGAGCCTGGTGGGCTGCAGTCCATGGGGTCACTAAGAGTCGGACACGACTGAGCCACTTCACTTTCAATTTTCACTTTCATACACTGGAGAAGGAAATGGCAACCCATTCCAGTGTTCTTGCCTGGAGAATCCCAGGGACAGGGGAGTCTGGTAGGCTGCTGTCTATGGGGTCGCACAGAGTCGGACACGACTGAAGCGACTTAGCAGCAGTAGCAGTGGGCTCTGCTCTGCAGTGGCTGTTGAGGCCTCAGTAAATTGGTCACAGGCCAGCACACAGTGTCTGAGAGGCCCATGGTCCCTGGAAGATTAGCCAACAGTAGATTGCAGGAGCAAAGTCTCAGGGCAGAGGTACAGACATACCTCACAGGAGACAGTCCTGGTATGGGTGCCTAGTGTATTACCACCAGACCAGAAACATTTTTTGCATTCCCTTCCTCCTTTTTATTACTCCTCTCTGGACTTCTCCTCTGTACCATGGACACCGAGCGCAGTGAATACCAACTGATGCTTTTAAAGAGAACTGCTTCCTCTGAGAATGCCATGAGGCAATTTCTGGGGGCCTAGGGGGGCAGTTCTCAAACCCAGAGGGCTTCAGTTGGTCTGAAATGGGGTCTGTGCATCAGTATATTTTTCGAGCTCCCCAGGTGATTCTAACGTGCAGTCAAAGGAATTCCCTGGCAGTCTAGCACTTGGACTCTGAGCTTTCACTGTTGAGGGCCCAGGTTAGATTCCTGTTTGGGGAACTAAGATTCCACATGCAGTGCAACCAAAAAAAAAAGAAAAAAGAAAAACCCCCAAAACAAAAAGAAATCACCTACTGATGCCTTTTAAACTTAATACTTTTCAGTAATCCATTCGCTCACCAATATTGACAGTGGTTGGTTCCAGGGATATAAATGAGTGAGGCCCAGGCCCTGCCCTCGGGGAGCACACAGCATTTAGGGGAGACGGACACTTAAGTGTTACTGTGTAACAGAAGTTGGCCGTGGACTTTTTATCACTAGGCACCCCAATCTGGGTAAAGGGCAAGCTCAGCCACAGTCACGCTGCTGGGAAGAGGCAGAGGCTACCACGATAAGTGGGGCTTGGAAGCAGGACCTGGGCCAGGGAAAGGCGAGGCCTTTCTGGGCTTACTCTCTAGATTTGAATCCCGAGGAGCCTGAGATTTAGGTACACTCAGAGCTACTCTATTGGACAACTCCAGGGGGTGTGTTCGTGTTGCATTTTATGAAAACACTGCCTGCTAGAGTTGTGCACTGAGCTGGCCTTACCAGTGGTGGTGAGGGAAGCTGGCTCTGACAGGGAGGCCCATGAGGGGTTCGCCTGAGAGGTGCCTGTGCCATCTGACAAAGAAGCCCCTGTAAGCAAATATGGGAACAGATCTGGGCCTATGAGCTCTGAGAGCCGCCATGTTTAGGAGCCAGGAAGAGGGCTCTCTATTTTCCTTCCCATTCTGCCAGAGCTTTCAGTGAAGTAGAAGCAAGGATAGGTCTGTGGCCGTCCTGTGCGCTGGCATGGTACCCAGCCCCAGCATCCCCTGGGGCCAGGGCCACTGTGGCTTCCTGAGAACTGCAGGGGGACTCACTGCAGCAGAGGCAGTGAGCAGGGTGACCCACTGAAAGGGACTGGGTGGAAGGGGACACAGAAAGGTCACTTGAGGTCCTGCCACCATTCTGCAGCCAGTGGGCTTTGGATTTAAATATTAATGTGATCTCACTTGTTCCCATAACCTAGTGAGGCCTGGGGAAGTATGGAAGTGGGTTGAGGACATTTCAGTGACAGTTAAGTATTGCATGAGATATTTAAGGGCTGTGTGTGGGCAAGGAGAAACGCCAAGGAGAATGGTATCCCTGAGCAAAGAGTTGGGAGAGTCAGGGAAATCCTCTCTGCAACACCCTCTGAGCTGGGTCTTAAAGGATAAATGGGGCACTTCCCTGGTGGTCCAATGGTTAAGACTCCTCACTTCCAGAGCTTCTACAGCAGGGGAAGGCACAGGTTCAATCCCGGGTCAGAGAACTAAGATTCCCACATGCCATGTGGTGAGGCCAAAAAATAAAGTAAAGGATGAATGGATCTCAGCCAAATGGACTGAGAGAGGCAATCCAGACCAGAGACAGCATGCACACGGGCACATGACAAGAGCCCTCTGTGGCCAGGACCTAAAAGGCAGCTGGGACCTCACTGGGACGCAAGCTAAGCGAACAACAGTGGAGCAGTGTGGACCAGTCCACGGTGGGTGAAGACCCCCCCCGAGAATTCTAATCAGGATCCTGAGGTAATCTGAGACATGGAAAATCTGTCCAACAGCTGTGGGACCCTGTGCCAGGTTAGGGGGAAGATGCTGAGAAACGTTTCTTGCCACCTGTGTGACATCCTGCTTTGTGGGGGGAAAGAAGAAGAGAAGCGGGTATCTGTTGACTCGCCAACCAGCCACTGTTTCACCTCAGCTTGGCCATGGAGGACTGCCGTAGCCTCCAGTGCCCTCTCCACTGCTCACTACCATCAAACAAAGGGTGGCTTTCAGCTTCCAGACAGTGCAGGAACCTCGCCTTCTTTCCCTCTGTTCCATCTTATAAAGTATCTATCTCTGCAGTCAAGGGTAAAACAAAAGGACCTCAGCTTTGGACTTCAGGGGTCTGCTCCGCACATGGGGCGTGGGGGCTGGCAGAGTGAGTTTCTTATCCACCTACCACCAGCTCACTGCGACTTCCCTTTCATGGACAAACACATTTCTCCAGACCTTCAGAGTGATTCTCATCGTTGTTTGGGTCAACTTGCTACGTCTTCCCCACAAGAAGGAAGCACGGAGACCCTGGGTTTGTTGATTCAATAACCACTCCTATACTTGATTTTCTCAGACCTGGAAAAGATTAAAAAAAAAACAAAACTAAACTAAACTCTCTGACTGTGAGAAGACACTGCAGACACCATGCTGGATAAAGTGAGAGAAACATTATTTATTCAACTGTCTTGATTAGTGGGTGCCAGACAGCTATTAGAACAAAAATCATGCTGTTGGGCAACTGTGTCTATTTATGTCATGGTGAGCCTCTGCAGAGATCCCAAATAGTGCTTGTTATCTTCACTCACATGAGCCAAATGTTTGGATAAATAAAGATGTTGTATGAAATTCCCTGTCTCTTTTACACAAATTGACATATAATGGAACACTACTCGATTGTGTTCCATTTCATGGCTGCATGGCTTCCATGGTCAAGCAAAGGGGAAGGAGGGGGCTTCCTGGGACTTGCGATCCATGTAAAAATCTATCTGCTTAGCCTGCTACCCTCCTCTTCTCCTCTATGTTTACCCATCTGGTCCTCCCCCAAGTCCAGGGTTCACTGTATATTAGGTGAGCTAATCCTGACTGGTTGCTAGAATTGTCCACCTGTAACCTGTGTTTTCGGAGAAGGCAATGGCACCCCACTCCAGTACTCTTGCCTGGAAAATCCCATGGACAGAGGAGCCTGGTAGGCTGCAGTCCATGGGGTCTCTAAAAGTCGGACACGACTGAGTGACTTCACTTTCACTTTTCACTTTCATGCATTGGAGAAGGAAACGGCAACCCACTCCAGTGTTCTTGCCTGGAGAATCCCAGGGATGGGGGAGCCTGGTGGGCTGCCATCTATGGGGTCCCACAGAGTCGGACACGACTGAAGCGACTTAGCAGCAGCAACCTGTGTTTTAATCTAAACAGATCTATGGGGAATTCCTTGGCAGTCCAACGGTTAGGAATTCACGCTTTTGCTGCCAAGGGTGCAGGTTTAATCCCTGGTCAGGGAACTAAGATCCCACAAGCCGCACAGCCAAAACAAAAACAAAAACAGACGTATAGACACAGGTCAGCATACATCAGTCAGAGTGCCACCGGCACCGCCCGTGCCACTGGCAGCCACTTTATTAGGTTGTCGACCTGTGTTCCATGTTTGTGACCCTTTGGACTTTGTGTCTTGTTCCTGGATCCCTGGAGACTGTAATCTAATTCGGTTCCCTTGCTTTGACTGCCAGCGCTGAACTTGCACTAACGCGAAGCTCTCCTGGGAACACACCCCAGCCTACAGGTATCACTGAGTCCCTTGCTGGGCAAGTTTTAATTTCTCACATGGAGAGTTGGACATAAATGGAAAGTAAGTCAATTTTTACTAGACGGGGAAGTTACTGAGTCCTCCCAACGATCCCACCTCATTCAGATACCCAGCTACAACACAGAGACCAAAAGTAGCCAACCCATTTCACCCGTCAAGCTACATAGACTAATGCACCCGATTAAGGCAGACCTTCATTTAGAAAAGCAGCTGCAAACATGGCATAAACATCGCTCTTGCTGAAAGGTTCTTCACTCACCTGTTGAGCCTTTATGTGTTGGTGGCCACACTGAGGTATACTTCACACCTAGTGGTCACCTTTTATCGCCCCTAAATCATTCTTCTGAAACCAGGAGCCAATTACTATTAAGCGAATTTGGGATGAAGTTGATGAATTAGTTAGGACCAACTCAAACTAGCTTAAACAAAGAACAGATTGCATTAGAAGGATGCTGGGCGCATTTATAAGCTCCAAGGAACGAATCAAAGAATCCAGTCTTAAGAAAGGCTGGAATACAGGTGAGTCTCAGAAACAACTAGAATCAAGGACCCCATCTCTGCCAGTCTCTGCTTCTTTGTACAGGAAATCAAGTTTCTATTCCTCTAAGTCCAGCTTTCTCCTCATGGTAGAAAACCCGACCACCAACAACTCCTAACTATTTCATCTCCTGGCTTCATCCACTGGAGACAGGACCTCCAGCCCACTCCCTTCGAGTCCGCCATCTAAATCTTCAGAAGGAGATCACTGGTCCATTTTGTAACGTGGCTGCTTCTACTGCAGGCCCTTGATGGGAATGGCGACACGGCAGGTACAGCATGACATGATCGCCCTCCCAAAAGGGAACTGTCACAGTTGATCAGAAAAAGTTAGGGTTATCACCTCAACTTGTTCCTGAGCTCTACCAATCCCAGCCTTATTCAGCAAAACAAGAATTTCTCTGTTGTGCCCCAGCTACATCAAAGATAGAGACTGCAGTGTGTTTTAGGTAAGCCACTGTGGAATCCTTACCACTTATTGGCTTGTAATACAGAGGACCCCTTTTCTACCACTGTGCAGTGGAGGAAAAAAAATCTGAGCTGCCCAGTCTGAACAGTCCCTGTGTTTTAAACAAAGAGCCTGCTCTGTATTCTGGATGAGGCTAATCCTCAACAAAAGGCAGTGGATGGAGAGATGAAGCTCATTGGTTCTGGAGTTGATTAAGGGCTGAGTTCAAATGTCTGCTCCAACATGTGTAGCTGTGAAGCCACGGTCTCAAATCTACCATCTGTAAAAGAGAATGGTTGATACCCATGACCTAGCACCCATGGGGTTGGTGTGACGATTTGAGAAAGTGTATGAACACCTGGCACAGAGGCTTGTTATGATGCTAGATCAACCTGGTCTTCCGAGGATGTTCTCTGGCCCTTTCTTTAACATTTATTTATTTGGCTGTGTTGGGTCTTAGTTGCAGCTCAAGGGATCATCGTTGTAGTGTGTGGGCTTAGTTGCCCCACAGCATATGTGATCTTAGCTCCTCAACCAGGGATCAAACCCACACCCCCTGCATTGGAAAGTGGACACTCAGCCACTGGACCACCAGGAAGTCCCCCTGTCCCTTTCTGATATCTTCAGTCCCCTTCTGGCCACTCCCCAGGATATTCTGGGCTCTGCCTCCAAGCTTTGTCGTTGTTATTGCTCAGTCCCTCAGCAGTTGGGTCCAACTCTTTGTGACCCCGTGGCCTGCAGCAGGCCAGGCTTCCCTGTCTTTAACCATCTCATGGAGTTTGCTCAGATATACCTATTCTTCCTATATATGATTTCCTGAGGGATCTTTATGACATATACATCCCCACCCTAATTTTAAATCCTGCATGACTCATAAAAACTGTTAAGACAAGTCTCTCAGCATGGACTCTAAGGCCATTGTAAGTTTGGACCCTCCTAACTCTTGCACCTCACATCGTCTACTCTAAGCTCTCACCAAGCCAGACCACTCACTATTGCCCGAATCTACCATGCTTTTTTCACAATAATGCATGTTCACACATGCTGTCCCCTCTTCCTACAATGGCTTTCCCGGAGCTATCTCCTACTAGCCTGGCTACTTAGCTTTCAAGATCTGTGTGATCAGGAGAGTCCTAGAAACTTTTGCTGACCTCAATGCTCCTTCTGAAGTATATATGCTTCGCCTGGCTCTATTTATGCCAGAGTATACCTCTGTCAAATTCCTTATCACATTGTATTTCCTTGTTTATCTTTGCTACTAAATTCTGAGTTTATTGAGGGTGAGACTGCATTTCCTGCACCAAGCACAGAGCCTGGCATAAAACAGATGTTCAATAAATTGTAAGTGCTAAAACACGAATGACATATTTGTGAAACCATGTATACTGGAAGAAATGAAGAAACATTCCCAGGTGGCTAAGTGAGCCAGCTGGACATAAACCCATGACCTAGGCCATCACAATCCAACTGACACACCTAGCTGCTCCACAGGAAACAGAATCCACTTCATGCATAAAGCTGGAAACCTACCTACAAAGTTCCTATTTCTTGTGATCCTGGTCAAAATGATTACTTTTGTTTTCCTTGCATACAAGCAGAGTTTATAACTCCGCAGAGAATAAATGAGACAATGCCTGTAAAATTAAAAAGTATCACCAAAAATCTTTCTGATATTATCTTGATTAATTTCAGAAGATGGTGAATATCCCCATCTCTAAGCCAAAGTTAGTCCTTGTTCCTAAATATCAAATCATTGTCTAAGATAATGCTGGGCATTACCTGTGTTTGTCTCATGTTTGGGTGTTGCGTCTCAAGTGGAGATCTAGGGACTTCCTTGGTGGTTCAGTGGTTACAACTGTGGGCGTCCACTATGAGGAGCATGGGTTCGGTCCCTGGTCAGGGAACTAAGATCCTGCATGCCACGCGGCCAAAAAGAAAAGGAAAAAAATTCGAGTGAAGACCTGGGTATACATTTTACACCCCTCATGAATTTTCAACTTTACAGTATTCACTGGAGCCTGACTGCAGCCCAGCACTGTCCTTAGGGGGCATGCTGTGGGATCAAGTCACAAGTAAAACTTCTATAATGAGCTCTTCCTGGTAGAGCCAACAAAAACAACCCTCAGATGAGATTTAACCTGTCCTGACACAGACTTCTAGGCTTTTATGGGTGAGATGAGTAACAAAGTGAGCTGAGTAATAAAAGAAAAAGTTGAAATTAACCATGAGAATAAGGTTTGCTGTGTTCATCTGTGAGGATTATGTATTGGGTTTTAACAACACCTATATTAAACATTGCTAAGCTTCTTCCTGCTTATAATTATTAATAAGTTGCAGAGGGAATCATAATAACTCTCATCTGGGAATAGCACTGAGAGAGTGCACAACTCTTAAGAAGGTGAACTAATTCCTAAGGTCAGGTGATGTTGAGCAGCAATGTCAAAGTATGCAGTATAGAAAATAATTAATAAGGTAACCGTGAAGAACAAGGCCATAAACTCATCTAAGAGATCTGAATGAGCCCAGGAAGAAAGAACCACAGCTGCGTTAGGATTTGCACATTTCTAAACTTTGTTCTGTTACTGATGGTGCAATTTGTGGTTGGTGTCCCCTAGGTAACCAGCATATGAACCCAGGGTGTCAACCTGGGGCAGAGTGGAAGTCAACAAGCCTCCGTTCTTTGCACAAACATTTAGGAAGCATGCACTGAACACCTGGCACAGTAGCAGGTCTATTAAGATAAGTTCCTGGCCCCAAGGAGGAGGCAATTGTGCACATCAATATGATAAGGGCAGTTCCAAGTCTGCACAGAGTACCAGGAGAGCCAGAGAAAGGAGTGGCTAGTTCTTCCTGGGAACATCAGAAAGGCTATCTTTGAGAAATGACTTTTTTTTGGCGACATCATGTGGCACGTGGGATCTTAGTTCCTGATTAGGGAATCAAACCCATGCTTCTGCAATGGAAGCATGGATTCTTAACCACTGGATGGCCAAGGAAGTCCCAAAGACATGGCTTTTGAGCTAAGTCATGGAAAGCGCCTCTGGCTGTGAGGAAAGGGTTTTTCAGGTGAAAGAGAAAAGCAAGAGCTATTGAATCTCTGCTTGCCTGGAACCAGAATGAACCCCTCCAGGGCCTGGGCCATGAACCTCAGAGTTGAACTCAACAAGGAGTGGGGAGAGCCGGGGAGGGGTGCCAGGCTAGACCTTTAAAGAGCTGGGAGATCATCACCAACAAAGTCCAGATTGGTTGGCAACAGAGGTAAAGGGTCAGAGCTGGCAGAACAGGAAGAGAGAGGAGACCTAGAGAAGAAGGAGGTGCCTGTTTATTAGAGGCTGCCACTTGACTGGTCTGGTTTACAAGTGTGGACCAGATGAGACAAGTTTCCAGGCACAGGGGTGGGGAACCCAGGGATGAGTTTTTGGGGAACAGCAAGCGTCCAGGAGAACAGGAGCGTGTGTTCTTGGGGAAGTGAAGAGGCAGGAGGACAACCCAAACAGTGGGGCAGAAGCTGATCAGCATGGGTCTTCCCTGCTGCCTTAAGAATTTGGGCTTCACTTTGTTCAGTTCAGTCGTTCAGTTGTGTCTGACTCTTTGCCACCCATGGACTGCAGCACACCAGGCTCCCCTGTCCATCACCAACTCCCAGAGCCTGCTCAAACTCATGTCCATCGAGTCAGTGATGCCATCCAACCATCTCATCCTCTGTCAGCCTCTTCTCCTCCCACCTTCAATCTTTCCCAGCATTAGGGTCTTTTCCAAGGAGTCAGTTCTTTGCATCAGGTGCCCAAAGTATTGGAACTTCAGCTTCAGCATCAGTCCTTCCAATGACTACTCAGGACTGATTTCCTTTAGGATGGACTGGTTGGATCTCCTTGCAGTCCAAGGGACTCTCAAGAGTCTTTTCCAACATCACAGTTCAAAAGCATCAATTCTTCGGCGCTCAGCTTTCTTTATGGTCTAACTCTCACATCCATATATGATTACTGGAAAAGCCATAGCCTTGACTAGACTGACCTTTGTTGGCAAAGTAATGTCTCTGTTTTTTAATATGCTGTCTAGGTTGGTCATGTTGGTCATATGCTGTCTAGCTTTTCTTCCAAGGAGCAGAAGTGAAGTCACTCAATCATGTCCGACTCTTTGCGACCCCGAGGACTGTAGCCCATGAGGCTCTTCCATCCATGGGATTCTCCAGGCAAGAATACTGGAGTGGGTTGCCGTTTCCTTCTCCAGGGGATCTTCCTGACCCAAGGATTGAACCCAGGTAACCTGCATTGCAGGCAGACGCTTTGACCTCTGAGCCACCAGGGAATCCCATTCCAAGGAGCAAGTGTCTTAATTTCATGGCTGCAGTCACCATCTGCAGTGATTTTGGAGCCCCCCCAAAATAAAGTCTCACTGTTTCCATTGCTTCCCCATCTATTTGCCATAAAGTGATGGGACCGGATGCCATGATCTTTGTTTTTTGAATGTTGAGTTTTAAGCCAGCTTTTTCACCCTCCTCTTTCACTTTTATCAAGAGGCTCTTTAATTCCTCTTTACTTTCTGCCATAAGGGTGGTGTCATCTGCATATCTGAGGTTACTGATATTTTTCCCGGCAACCTTGATTCCAGCTTCTGCTTCATCCAGCCCGGCATTTTGCATGATGTACTCTACATATAAGTTAAATAAGCAAGGTGACAATATACGGCCTTGACGTACTGCTTTCCCAATTTCAAATCAGTCTGTTGTTCCATGTCTGGTTCTGCTGCTGCTTCTTGACCTGCATACAGATTTCTCAGGAGGCAGGTAAGGTGGTCTGGTATTCCCATCTCTTAAAGAATTTTCCACAGTTTGTTGTGCTCCACACAGTCAAAGGCTTTGGCGTAGTCAACTGTGGCTCAGCCAGTAAAGAATCTGCCTGAAATGCGGGAGACCTGGGTTTGATCCCTGGGTTGAGAAGATCCCCTGGAGAAGGAAAAGGCTACTCTAGTATTCTGGTCTAGAGAATTCCATGGACTGTATATTCCATGGGGTTGCAAAGAGTCGGACACAATGGAGTGACTTTTACTTTCATATGTTTTTTTAGATCTCTCTTACTTTTTCTATGATCCAACGGATGATGGCAATTTGATCTCTGGTTCCTCTGCCTTTTCTAAATCCAGCTTGAACATCTGGAAGTTCTTGGTTCACGTACTGTTGAAGCCTGACTTGGAGAATTTTGAGCATTACTTTGCTAGGATGTGAGATGAGTGCAATCGTGCAGTAGTTTGAACATTCTTTGGCATTTACTTTCTTTGGGATTGAAATAAAAACTGACCTTTTCCAGTCCTGTGGCCACTGCTGAGTTTTCCAAATGTTCTGGCATATTGAGTGCAACTCTTTCACAGCATCATCTTTTAGGATTTGAAATAGCTCAGTTGGAATTCCATTACCTCTACTAGCTTTGTTCGTAGTGATGCTTCCTAAGGCCCACTTGACTTCTCATTCCAGGATGTCTGGCTCTAGGTGAGTGATCACACCATTGTGGTTATCTGGGTCATTAAGATCTTTTTTTGTATAGTTCCTCTGTGTATTCTTGCCACCTCTTCTTAATCTCTTTTGCTTCTGTTAGGTCCATACTGTTTCTGTCCTTTATTGTGATTATTATTGCATGAAATGTTCCCCTGGTATCTCTAATTTTCTTGAAGAGATCCCTAGTCTTTCCCATTCTATTGTTTTCCTCTATTTCTTTGCACTGATCACTGATGAAGGCTTTCTTATCTCCCCTTGCTATTCTGCGGAACTCTGCATTCAAATGGGTATGTCTTTCCTTTTCTCCTTTGCCTTTAGCTTCTCTTCTTTTCTCAGCTATTTGTAAAGCCTCCTCAGACAACCATTTTGCCTTTTTGAATTCTTTTTCTTGGGGATGATCTTGATCACTGCCTCCTGTACAATGTCATGAACCTCAGTCCATAGTTCTTCAGGCACTCTATCAGATCTAATCCCTTGAATCTATTTGTCACTTGCACTGTATAATCGCAAGGGATTTGATTTAGGTCATACCTGAATGGTCTAGTGGTTTCCCCTACTTTCTTCAATTCATCTTGTACTCAGTTGGAAAACCAATAGTATTTTAAGCTGGGGAGGGACAAAGAATATCATTTTAGAAAGAAAGAACACTCAGGCAGCACCATGGAAGAAAATAGCCTTTCTTGAAGGGTACAACCACGCACCCATCTCAGAACACCCTGGATGCTGATTTAAAATGAAGAAGCATCATTTTAACTGTGCCCTAGATCTACTGCGTTTGAATTCAATGGAGAGACCTAAGAATCTGCATTCCTGGTTATTTGGGGACACATTAGAGTCTGCAAGCAGTGGCCTGGGCAAGAGAAGACAGGGCCTTGTACTAAAGAGGAGACTAGTAAAGAAACATGTAAGCAAACACCGTGTCACACAGGTAGCCACACAGTAAGTATTTATTGGGTGGTTAAGTGAGTGAATGGACTAGAAACAGGTTTTTGAGACTGATGGGATGGAGAGGGGTCAACTCCAAAATATAAGATACTTATACTTAACATACATTATATGCTATAAGGTACATATAACATAGCTTTTTTAAAAAAATAATTGGCGTATAATTTTTAAATATTTATTTATTTATTTGGCTGCACCAAGTCTTAGGTGAAGCATGTAGGATCTAGTTCCCTGACCAGGGATTGAATCCAGGCCCCCTGTATCGGGAGTGTGGAGTCTTCACTTCTAGACCACCAGGGAAGTCCCAACATAGCTATTTTTAAAGGTCACAACTGGATGAATATTGGCAATTTATACAGTTCAACTGAATGATGAAACTTACCATGTAAGTTTGTTTCTATCAGTGCAGTAGTATGTCACTTGCTCTTTGAAACCAGTGGAGACTCCAAGGGATGACCAGAGAGGGTTTTAGTTCCCTTCTGTAATCTCTAGGCCAATGTGGAAAGGGTTCAAGAGATTTGGGGCTGATCAAGGAAAGCTAAGGGCTTCTCAGGTGGTAAAGAACCTACCGGCCAGTGCCAGAGACACAGGAGACTTGGGTTCAAGCCCTGGGTCAGGAAAATCCCCTGGAGGAGGGCATGGCAACCCACTCCAGTATTCTTACCTGGAGAATCCCATGGAGAGAAGAGCCTGGTGGGCTACAGTCTATAGAGTCACAGAGAGTAAGACAAGACTGAAGTAACTTAGCACGCACGCAAGGAAAGAAAGCTATGACCGCCAGAGGCATTGACATGCAAGCCGTACAGCAGAAATTAACATAACATTGTCAATCAACTACACCTCAATAAAACAAATGTTTTTAAAATATAAATTAAAAAAATAAATAAAGAACAACGTTGCTGGAGGAAAAAAAATACCAGCTTTACTGAGCAGTGCCCTGACTGGTTTGCATGAGATGGGAAGACTACCCAGAAGCTTATGGTAGGGGGCCACTGTCCCGAAGAGGAGGAGGACATGGGGAGGGGGCTCTGAGAGGGGGCTTGCAGGTCTAGGAGACATCTTTCAGCAGCCTGGTGGGGAGTCCTGGATCAGACAAGGCCAAGGGCCGTGGCACCTTGGGGTTGTATCACCACAAGGCTCTATCTTATCAATGGAAAGCAGATGCTAGATGAGGTTTCATGGGATACGCAAAGCAGACAGGCTCTAAAAGGCTTAACTAACTATTTGTCTGGGTTGTTTTAAAAATAAGCAGGTATGTAAAAATTTGAGTTTGGTGCAGGCTAACTTTTGAGCTAATGGGTCCAGCCTGCAGTGAATAAACCATCCAGGGGCCAATACACAGTTCTTTGGCTCATTTACATAACACAGTCCTGGCCTGAATGACCTCACCTCCATTCCTCCCACTTTCCCACCTGCTCTCTAGGGCAGGAAGGTTCCCCGGTCATTTCTTACTGCTTTTCTGTCTTGGGCTGCGCTGACAGCAGTGGCCATCTTTGTATTTGGGGTGACCCCTGCCTCTAGCATCTGAGAATTCACCTCCTCCCTTTCACGGTCCCTCCAAACTAAGGATGGTAGTGACATCCAAAGACTACTAATTTTCCAGTTGTCTCCTTGTCCTCTGGCTGATTTCTCAGTCTCATCCATCACTTGTAAAACCAATTCTCCCCAGTCAATTCCCTCTATAAACACTCGGGGTGATTTCAATTTCCTGCATGTACCCTGCTAGACACAATCTCTTAGTTCTCTCCAGGCCTCCGAAGTATGATAAAAATAAAGTCTATAACAGAGACAATTGATATTTTCACAATCTTATGTAAAATGTGAATGAAGACATCTGCTTAAAAAAAAAAAGCTGTTTATCTACAGTGTATGATCCAAGGTATAGGGTGCTAGCATCCTCAAGATAAGGCCCCCAGCCTACTGACCCAACCCTTTCATCCACACACAAGCTCTCCCGTGTTGCAATCCTGCAGCCACCCTGCTCACAGCAACGATTGTGTCATGAGGCAGCCCATGATCTCATACTCTGGCACTGCAGAGAGGAGAAGGGTGAGGCCGCCTCCAATCTAGTAAGGAGAGAGCTGTGATTCTGAGTGGGATCCCCACTATAGAACACCAACCGCTAGGAATTCGACTTGCCTCAGAGAAGTCTCTGACTCTTAATACTGGCCAGCCTCACTTAGTTATCCAAGTCCTGCTTTACAGCTTCTTCTTAAGACAAACAGTAAAATCACCTGCGGTCCCACAGCCCAGAGATAGCTCCTGCCAACATTTTGGAATCTCTCAAGACTTTTTTCCCTGTAAGTATATAATCATTCTTTTACTTCAATAAGAAGTTGTTCTAGAGTCTGTGTTTTTCTTTTTTTTTTTTTACTTAGAATATTGTAGACCTTTTCCTTAATCCATTAAAAATCTTCTACATTATCATTTTTCATGATGCATAGTGTTCAAGAAGATATGGATGTCCTACCACTTTATTGCCAGTCCCCTTGAACTTCCAACATTTCCCTGGAATAAAAAATATTCCAACAAACATTCTCATCATGTACATCCTTAATAGTGTCTTCAGCATAAATGCCTAGAAGTGGAATCTCTTGAGCACAAAGTATGCATATTTTAATACGGCAATTTTGCCAAATAGCTACAGGGAGGTTAGTGTTTTGTTTTGATTTAGTTGCTTTTTAAGATTTTTGTTTTTTTAGATAATAAACATCAGTGCTAATAAGACACAGAGGGGGAAAAAATTAAATTGTAATTTCTGGAAGGCAAGGATCTGGCTATGCTCATCTCATATCCCTCATAGTGTCTACTCACCACAGTAAAATAAATGCTGAATTTCAAAGACAGATTCACAAGAGTATATTCAACCTCTATAAATTACTTTCATAAAGGAAGGGCAGACCAAGCTCTACGTGCTTGGTGCAGTGGGTCTCACCCTGACTGCAAATTAGAATCACCCGGGGAACTTTCCACAGTTATAGGAACCTGGACCCTACCCTAGATCAGTTAGTTACATCAGGATCTGGAAGCGGGGATGGGCAGTCTCAGCATCAGTACATTTTCAAAGCTTCCCAGGGAATTCTAGTGTGAAACCAGGGCTAGGAGCTGATAATCCTTTAAAAATGACAGATAACTGGAAAAGAAAAAGTGGTTTTGTTTCTTTTACCTAATTGTCATGAAGAATATAAAATAATAGAAAATGAGACAAATGAGACAACTTGGCAATATGTAGCCAAGGCTGGTTTCACAGTATTTAATCCAAGAGAGTAGTTTCGTGTCTTTTAAATGCAGTGTGTTTTCCCCTGCACCCAAAATGCCAAGCTTTCATGAAACCCTTATCTTTTTGTTATCCCTATATTGAAACCAGGACACAACAGATGGCAGGATAATGGATTGTGTCTGCTCAAGTTAGAGCTGCTTTTATTTGTTAGATGTGCTCAACGTGCTCAGTCGCTCAGTCATGTCCAATTCTTTGGGACCCTATGGACTGTAGCCCACCAGGCTTCTCTGTCTATGGGATTTTCCAGGCAAGAATACTGGAATGGGTTGCCATTTCCTCCTGCAGGGGATTAAACCCTAATCTCCTGCATTGCAGGTGGATTATCACGTGGCTCAGTGGTAAAGAATCCACCTGCAATGCAGGAGACGCGGGTTCGATCTCTGGGTCAGGAAAATTCCCTGCAGGAAGAAATGGCAACCCACTCCAGTATTCTTGCCTGGAAAATCCTGTAGACAGAGGAGCCTAGTGGGTTACAGTCCACAGGGTCGCAAAGAGTTGAACGTGACTGAACGACGGAGCACACACACAAAGGTAGTGTGTTTTCCCCTGCACCCAAAATGCCAAGCTTTCAGGAAACTCCTATCTTTTTATTATCCCTATATGGAAACCAGGACACAACAGATGGCAGGGTAATGGATTGTGTCTGCTCAAGTTAGAGCTGCTTTTATTTGCTGTACATCAAATTCATATTGACTGCGGGCCAGGCTGACATGATTTATTTCAAATGAAAATGGAGGCATCATGGGCTCTGTCTTTGCTCATTACTGTAAGACAAGTCTCCTCTGTGATCAGGACACACTGGATGGCCGATAACAGAAACTGTTAGCAGGGGCTACAAGAGGCTGTTCTTGTCCTCGATGTCACTACGTATTGGAGAATCTCCATACGCTGGACCTAGCAGCCCACATGTCACAGCAGTGAAGTTCCCCACCCTGAGTCCCACTCCTCCAGATCAATCAGCAAAATACAAGGGAAGTCCCACTTCTATTTATTTTTTACTGTTAACACTTTATTTATTTCTTCATGTGCTCTCAAAAATACAGCATGACATTTTGAAAAGAAAACGCGGCAGGGACAGCCCATTCATCTTGAAAGAAACCATCTGCAGTGATGTGAAGGCAGCCCTAGTCCGTGGCTCTCTGCGATCCCTCTTCAGCTCCACAGCGTGATCTCGTATGGAGCCTGGCTGCTACCAGAACCGCTCCCAGCTTCCTATAGAGGTTGGCTAACAGCAAACTCTAGCCCAGTGGCAGAGGGAAAGCAGAGGAGAAAGAGCCCAGGGCTGATCGAGAGTGGCTCCTCATTCCCCCACTCATCCATCAGGTAAAGAGCAGAACCCAGCAATGGCTGGGAACACTCCCTACACCCCCACCCCAACACTGGATCAGGGTCAGGGATGTGGAACGGGCATTTGAAATCTGACTCAGAATTCCCAGTTTACAGATGAGAAAATGAAGCCAGAAGAACAACTGATTTGCTCAAGATCCTGCAGTGATTCAGTGGCTGCATGGGGTCACAATGAATCGGACACAACTGAGAGACTGAATAACAACTGCAGAGACTCAGTGGTAGAGCCTAGGGCTCAGATCTGATTCTGAGATTCCTCAGCTTTTCCTCCCCAGTAATTCTCAAGCTTGGCTTCACATTAGAATCACCTGTGAGCTTTTAAAAATATATTGTCTTTAATTTAAGTACGGCTGATCTGCAGCGTTGTGTCTCAGGTGCACAGCAAAGCGACGCATGAACACGTTTTTTCCAGATCCTTTTCCCTTGTAGGTTATTACAAAAGATTGAGTACAGTTGTCTTGCCATATAGTAGGTCCTTGTTGGCTATCTATTTTATATATAGTAGTGTACCTGTTAATCTCAAACTCCTGATTTATCCCTCCCCCTCTCACTTGGGCGCTTTAAAACAAGTAAACCTACCCAGCCCCACCCCTAGAGATCCTGGTTTCACTGACCTCAGGTGAGGCCTGGATGTGGGTATTTTTACAGTTGCCTAGGTGATGAGTGTAAGAACTGAGTGCCCAGAGCCCTGGCCTAGCTTGACTCAGCTGTGTGTTTCATGAAGAGCCCAGCCCTTGCTAGAGACCGGAGCTGTGAAAATGAATTAACTCAGTTCTTGTTCTATAGCTGCTCAGCATTTGGCAGAAGAGCCTTCTGTGAAGAGCTCATGCCAGCAGCAGACTGAAAAGAGTACCACTATAAATATAATTAAGTAACCGCAGTGGTTAACTCTGTATGGGAAGGTTGAGGGAGGTGGCATTTGAATCCACATTTAAAGGATGAACAAGTTGAATACGATGAATGAGCTTCTAAGAGGACTAGATGCAGAAGTGTTTTCCAGAGGGAGGTTAACAGGTAACAGCACATGCTTACATGCTTTATTTAACTTCTATGCAGAGTACATCATGAGAAACGCTGGACTGGAAGAAACACAAGCTGGAATCAAGATTGCCGGGAGAAATATCAATAACCTCAGATATGCAGATGACACCACCCTTATGGCAGAAAGTGAAGAGGAACTAAAAAGCCTCTTGATGAAAGTGAAAGAGGAGAGTGAAAAAGTTGGCTTAAAGCTCAACATTCAGAAAACGAAGATCATGGCATTCGGTCCCACCACTTTATGGGAAATAGATGGGGAAACAGTGGAAACAGTGTCAGACTTTATTTTTCTGGGCTCCAAAATCACTACAGATGGTCACTGCAGCCATGAAATTAAAAGACGCTTACTCCTTGGAAGGAAAGTTATGACCAACCTAGATAGCATATTCAAAAGCAGAGACGTTACTTTGCCAACAAAGGTTCGTCTAGTCAAGGCTATGGTTTTTCCTGTGGTCATGTATGGATGTGAGAGTTGGACTGTGAAGAAGGCTGAGCACTGAAGAATTGATGCTTTTGAAGTGTGGTGTTGGAGAAGACTCTTGAGAGTCCCTTGGACTGCAAGGAGATCCAACCAGTCCATTCTGAAGGAGATCAGCCCTGGGATTTCTTTGGAAGGAATGATGCTAAAGCTGAAACTCCAGTACTTTGGCCACCTCATGTGAAGAGTTGACTCACTGGAAAAGACTCATGCTGGGAGGGATTGGGGGCAGGAGGAGAAGGGGATGACAGAGAATGAGATGGCTGGATGGCATCACTGACTCGATGGACGTGAGTCTGAGTGAACTCTGGGAGTTGGTGATGGATAGGGAGGCCTGGCGTGCTGCGATTCATGGGGTTGGACACGACTGAGTGACTGATCTGATCTGATCTGAACAGCACATGCAAAGGCCCAGGGGGATGAACCAATATGCACATTTGTACTTTGATGCATCAAAAGCAGGGTGCAAGGTGACAGCAGTGGATACACAGTTAAGGAGGTAGAAAGAGGCAGGATCCCAAAGTCCCCTATATAAGTCATTCTCAGGGTTGAGGACAATCCCGAAATGACGGTGAACCACTGAGATACGTCATGTAGGGAAAAGGACAAAGCACAACGTGCCCTTTAGGGAAACTACTGCACTGATGGTGTAGATGATGAATTAGAAGGGAAGAGCCAGAGGCAGGGAGACTAGTTGAAAGGGGAGGCAAAGAGATGATGAGGGTCTGAATGAACCAGGCAGGGGCCACAAGGACTGCAAGCTGTGGACAGACAGGACCTGAATTCTGAGCTCCGCCCTGATGCATCACGTTTAGCAGGTGGAACTGAGGACTTCCCTGGTGGTCTAGTGGCTGAGTTCACAGTCCTAGCGCAGGGGGCCTGGGTTTGACCCCACTTCAGGGAACTAGATCCCACATGCCACTACTTAAGATCCCACACGCCACAACGAAGATTGAAGATCCCGTGTGCCGCAACTAAGTCCTACTGCACTCGAGTAAATAATAATTTTTTAAAAAAAAGAGGGAAAGAAAAGACATATAAGAAGTTGGCGTTGATAGGATGAGGTGGTTGGTCGGCCAAGGGGCAAGAAAGTCTGACTCTAACCTAACTTCTCCCTTCCTCTTCATATCCTCTGAACTGAACCCCCTTCCCACTTTCTTTGATTCTGCTGTCCCCCTGGGTCTAGGACACCAAGCCCTCCTCCATCTCCAGATGTCATATACGATATATCCTGTAGGTCTCAAATCAATGATGCTTCCTTTGCAAACCTGGTTTCCAAATGAAGGAAGAAAGGAGTGGAGGTCAGCAAGTTTATTCTACATGTTGCCCAGAGTAGGTCACCACATCTGGCCTCCTGAGAAGTCTGCCTTGTCAGCTGCACAGTAGCCTTCAAACCTTTGCTGAAAGTCCCCTGTTCGGGGAAGGCGACCTTGACACCAGCAGACATTGGTCGTGTCCCCACAGCACTTTGCATTCCTCTGTCAGTATTTAGAGAACTGTTCCATGTTGTCAGTCGGTATTGTGTCGCTCATGCATCTTTTAGGGTAAATAAGCTCCTTTGAAAAACGGGGGCACTGTCTTCTTAGTCAGTCTCCTATCCTAACACAGTACACAGAAAAAAGATATTTGATAAAAGTTTATCCAATGAAGGAGAAGGAAATGGCAACCCACTCCAGTGTTCTTGCCTGGAGGATCCCAGAGTCAGAGGAGCCTGGTGGGCTGCCATCTATGGAGTCACACAGGTCAGACACGATTGAAGCGACTTAGCAGCAGCATCCAATGAAAGAATGTCAAAGGCCAAACTTCTGACATGTTCTATAATAACAAGGATGATGATTACTATGAGACACTGCAATCCCTCCCCTAGAAATGGGTATCTCAGATTTAACACTCCAGCATCATTTGGAGCCCAAGGGTGGAGTATTATACCAAGGAACCACACCCATGTAATTTGAACCAGTCTGCAGACCACCTGCAAGACTCTCTAAGACCACCACAAGGTTGGGAACTGCACTTTGAGAACTGCTTCTAGGGCCTTCTCTCAGAGGAGCCTTTAGCCATGCACAGAATAGAAGGTAGAGACAAAACTGCCTTGCCCAGGAGAAACAAGGCCTATCCTGGTCATCTGGCCATTCTCCTGGCCTCCTCAGGCCATTCACATCTTCCAGAAGCACCTCTTCCTCCAGGAATCTTGGACCTCGGCTGGGTATTATGAAGAAACTTCTGACTGACTGATACATGAAAGGTATACATCCATGACTGTTTTCTTAATCCTCCCCAGGGTTATCTTTTTTAAAGCACTGGAAAGTTCATGGGAATTTCAGACGCTGTAGCAACTTAAAAGAGAAAAAAACTAGGCCTCAGCCGAGTCCCCTCACCCCACCTACCATGAGAGAGATATACATGAGAGTCGTCATTCCAGCCCCCTTGAGCCGGACAATAGAGCAAGAACTCCAAGTCTTGACTCTGAGCTGGTCAAACCTGGAGTCAGCCCAGCAGTCAGAATTCTGCTTGAGGAACTGGAGCTAAAAGGAATAATCTCATCTGGAGCAGCCTCTCTGCTCACTTGTTCCCCAGCGGCAATTGTGATGTTCAGGCTAAGGCCATGTATCCTGGGGCTGGGGAATGGGGAGAGAGTGATGGGAATGATAAAGGGATGCAGGACCCCCTTTGGGGGCACTCGTGGATGAGGGAGACATCCCCAGGAGCTCTGCTGAACGCAGGAGGATGAACATCTTCCAGACAGGCTACATATCTCCCTGGGAACCTGAGGGTGTATTATAACCACTTGGTGGAATTCCCCCACAAGGCCCTGGCTCTGCGGGAAATTCCTGGCTGTTCTCAGAACATGTAATTGCTGCAGAAGGAGACACACAGGTTGGACAAGGGCAGGGCAGGTATGGCTGGCCCAGCTCTTCATCATTCCTGGGCAAGTCCAGACTAGAGGGCCTTGCTTCAGGACCACAGCTCTGCTTGGAAATGAGGTCTAGAGGAAAGTTCTGGAAAAGAAAGAAAGTCTCTCTTCCTGGGAGACCGTCAGCTTTAAATCATACAGAGGAATTTAAAGGCCTGGCTTGACATCCTTAAAGAAGTGAAAGTATCAGTCGTTCAGTTGTGTCCAACTCTGTGTGACACCATGGAATGTAACCCGCCAGGTTCTGCTGTCCAAGGAATTCTCCAGGCAAGAATATTGGAGTGGGTTGCCATTTCCTTCTCCAAGGGGTCTTCCCTACCCAGGAATTGAACTTGAAATCTACACTGCAGGCAGATTCTTCACTACCTGAGCCATCAGGGAAGCGCTGACACCCTCATGTGTGTGTGTTAGTCAGTTGTGTCCAACTCGATGTGATAAGGTCATCCCATGGACTGTAGCCCACCAGGCTCCTCTGTCAGTGAAATTCTCCAGGCAAGAATACTGGAGTGGGAATCCATTCCCTTCTCCAGGGGATCTTCCCAATCCAAGGATCGAACCTGGGTCTCGTGCACTGCAGGTAGACTCTTTACCATCTGTACCACCAGGGAAGCCCTTGACACCCTTAAAGCAGATGCAAAAAAGGGTGGGATCAGTGAGACTGTGCTGAGGGCAAGCAAAAAAAAAGTTAGTCCAGATGAAGAACATGACATCTGTGTCCAGAGTGTTTCTATAGCATCTGCTCTTGGAGGGGTTAATGTGTTCTCTCCAGGAAACAGCTGGAAGCCTCCAGAATGGGTTCTCCACCAGGCTGCCCAATCTGATGGTATTCTTTATTATAGAGAATAAGAAGAAGAAGAAGAAGAGGCAGATTCTTTCTGCCTCCACTGTAAATTCTACCTCAGGCATTACTGGCTGGAGACCATTTGAATTTTTAGAGAAAAACACTACTTTAGAACAAAGGGCTTGTTAACAGCTAAACACAGCTCTAGGGTTTGATGGACTAGCTCCTGTTTTGCTTTGCCTGTTTTGCTCTGTCTTTGTTCTTGTATTTCCAGAAATATACAACCACCCCCCTGGAACAGATGTGCTGACCTGAACAATTGCAGTGACAACACTCCAGTTCCAGTGCTATTAACATACACATCTCTGAACGTGTACTTACTCCGAGCATGCAGCATGCAGCCACTTTTACTTCACTTCTTATATAAATCCTGGCTAAAACTTGGGGAGTGCGGAATTGGTTCTTTTGGACAGGAGTCCACCTTTTCCCCACATTATAGCCTTCCTTAAAATAAAGCTATTTTTCCTTTACCCAACTCAGATTGGCTTATTGAGTGGGAGTAGCTGAGCCTGAGTTTGGTAACAACATCAGCCACGTTTCCAGACTGTACTTCTTCCACTCTAACTTTAGGATGCGGTTCTTACCTCCATCTCTCCAGATCTAGCTGGTAGAATTTTCCTCCTCAATAGGAAGTTCTCACAGACTCCAGCCTCAGAATATTCAGAGTCCACCTAAAGCCACCCCTGAAAACTGCTCCCAGTCTGGAGCTTGGTACATCCCAGACCTTATCCAGCAGTTCCTCCCTTTTCTAGGACATGGTCCACCCAACAGAAAGGCCATTTTCCAAACGGTCTTAAAGCCTTCCCCTAGGGTGTCCCTCTGAGTTGAGTTGGTCTTAAGTAAACTTAAGTAAGTTTAAAGTTTAATTACTTTACTCTGAGTTAAGTTTACTTAAGGCTGAGTTGGTCAGCCTTAAGTAAATACCCACTATGTGCCAGGCACTTTACTAGGCACCAGAAATACAAAAAGAGTAAGACTAGAGAGAGGAAGTAGCAAAGCAGAAGGTCCTTTCTCTGCTAAGAGTGGAGAACTGACAATAAAGTACGATACCTGTCCTATGAGACAGGTTTAACTGGAAGTTCTCAAACTGTTTACATCATCCATTTTTCTCAGCCTCAATTCCCAACTTCACTGCAGCCAGTCTTCTAGGTGTTGCCCCAGTGATAACTAAGCCAAACTCTGTTGCAATTTCCCTCCTAATGCAATATACATCTGTGCTAGAGGAGAGACTAGGAGGCAAGGAAAGCCTGGTCACCCATGCATTCCACCTGTAATTGCCAGTGCCACCACTGAAACCAAGCAGGACCCTGTGGGGCTCTTTCAGTCTCCAAGATTTTCCCTGAGTTCTAAAGGGCAGATTGAAATAGTTCCTAATCAGGGAAGGGAAGGGCTGCAAAGACAAGGGGGGTGCAGTCAGAAAACCCTAGGGCAGGGGCCTGGTTCCACCTCAAGGGATACACATAATAATAAGCTGTTGAAGACACCAGCATTCTTCATACCAGATAAGACTACCTGAGGTTACACTGAGATACCAAGGGAACATTTCATGCAAAGATGGGCTCGATAAAGGACAGAAATGGTATGGACCTAACAGAAGCAGAAGATATTAAGAACAGGTGACAGGAATACACAGAAGACTGTACAAAAAAATCTTCATGACCAAGATAATCACGATAGTGTGATCACTCACCTAGAGCCAGACATCCTGGAATGTGAAGTCAAGTGGGCCTTAGAAGGCATCACTACGAACAAAGCTAGTGGAGGTGATAGAATTCTAGTTGAGCTATTTCAAATCCTGAAAGATGACGCTGTGAAAGAGTTGCACTCAATATGCCAGCAAATTTGGAAAACTCAGAAGTGGCCACGGGACTGCAAAAGGTCAGTTTTCATTCCAATCCCAAAGAAAGGCAATGCCAAAGAATGCTCAAACTACCACACAATTGCACTCATCTCACACCCTAGTACAGTAATGCTCAAAATTCTCCAAGCCAGGCTTCAGCAATATGTGAACCATGAACTTCCAGATGTTCAAGCTGGATTTAGAAAAGGCAGAGGAACCAGAGATCAAATTGCCAACATCCGCTGGATCATGGAAAAAGCAAGAGAGTTCCAGAAAAACATCTATTTCTGCTTTATTTACTATGCCAAAGCCTTTGACTGTGTGGATCACAATAAACTGTGGAAAATTCTTCAAGAGATGGGAATACCAGGCCACCTGACCTGCCTCTTAAGAGACTTGTATGCAGGTCAGGAAGTAACAGTTAGAACTGGACATGGGACAACAGACTGGTTCAAATAGGAAAAGGAGTACATCAAGGCTGTATATTGTCACCCTGCTTATTTAACTTCTATGCAGAGTACATCATGAGAAACGCTGGGCTGGAAGAAGCACAAGCTGGAATCAAGATTGCCAGGAGAAATATCAATAACCTCAGATATGCAGATGACACCACCCTTATGGCAGAAAGTGAAGAGGAACTCAAAAGCCTCTTGATGAAAGTGAAAGAGGAGAGTGAAAAAGTTGGCTTAAAACTCAACTTCATAAAACGAAGATCATGGCATCTGGTCCCATCACTTCACAGCAAATAGGGGAAACAGTGGAAATGGTGGCAGACTTTATTTGTTTGGGCTCCAAAATCACTGCAGATGGTGATTGCAGCCATGAAATTAAAAGACGCTTACTCCTTGGAAGGACAGTTATGACCAACCTAGACAGCATATTGAAAAGCAAAGACATTACTTTGCCAACAAAAGTTTGTCTAGTCAAGGCTATGGTTTTTCCAGTGGTCATATATGGATGTGAGAGTTGGACTGTGAAGAAAGCTGAGCGCCAAAGAATTGATGCTTTTGAACTGTGGTGTTGGAGAAGACTCTTGAGAGTCCCTTGGACTGCAAGGAGATCCAACCAGTCCATTCTGAAGGAGATCAGTCCTGGGTATTCTTTGGAAGGAATGATGCTAAAGCTGAAACTCCAATACTTAGGCCACCTCATGCAAAGAGTGGACTCATTGGAAAAGACTCTGATGCTGGGAGGGATTGGGGGCAGGAGGAGAAGGAGACGACAGAGGACAAGATGGCTGGGTGGTATCACCGACTCGATGGACATGAGTTTGAGTGAACTCCGGGAGTTGGTGATGGACAGGGAGGCCTGGCGTGCTGCGATTCATGGGGTCGCAAAGAGTCGGACACGACTGAGCGACTGAACTGAACTGAACTGAGGTTACATTAAAGGAACCAAAGAAGCTCATCAGTTCATCAAGAAGATCACCTGAGACTAGACTACAGGCGTGGAGGCCCTCCACACACCCTAATCTTGTCAGCAACCACGGACCCCTCCACCCACCTTGAACCATTGCTATAAAACTCCTCAGCAAATCCTCCAGGGTTGGGACATACAGTTTTTCAGGGCAGGAGACCTCTGTGTCCCCCTTTGCCTGGCAAAGCAATAAAGCTACTCTTTTCTATTTCACCCAAAATTCTGTCCTTGAGATTGGATTCAGAGCTGGTTCACAGAGGTCAAGCTTTCAGCATCACCATCTTGATCCATTCATCTGCCCCAAGCCTACATCAGCAGTCTTCATGGCTTGCCCTCTCTTTGCAAAAAGGGTTAGGAAAAGTATTAGTGCTAAAACCGGCCTGAGGGTCTTGACCCATTTTGTCAACACAGCTGCTGTGCGTTTAAGACGATGATGCATGCAGCTGAGTTCATCTTCCATTGAATCCAATGCAGGGAAGGTATGTTCTCTGCTCCTTAATTTTTTCTTCTCCTGCAAAGTCTAAGGACTTGGGGAATTAGTGCAAATTTTCCCTTTTCCCTATGGAACATAGAGAGGTTGGAGCAAACATCAAAGTTTAAAGAGTCATCATCTTCATTATAACACTATATTCATATTCAATAAATAGGCATTTTCACTCTTCCTTTGCAGCAGGTTCAGGTCCTCAGCTCCCTGTATGGGTACTAGTTCTGGCCATTCACCAGCAGTGTTTGAACTACAAATTGTTCACTTTATTGTGACTGTGTTTGCAGTGATGAAGAATTAGGTCACCAACTGCCAGTTCTCAGAACTGGGTCTTGGACCTGATTGTAAACATCGCATCAGCCACCACTAGCAATGTGATCCTGGGGAAATTACTTAATTTCCCCAAAGCACAGTTTCTCATCTGTAAAATGAAATTAACAATAGTACTTACTTCATAGCATCGATGCGAGGATTCAATAAGCACAATGAAAGAGTGTAGCTAACACCTGTTGCAGCACATAATTGGTGGCTCAGCAAATGACTCACTTGGGTGGAAGGGGAATAATGTCCCTTTGACAGCCATTGTCTATTAACCAAGAGGACCTTAAGAAAGCAACAGTTCTGCCTCTTACAATCCCCATACCTCTTTCCCCTCTATGTAGCCGTGACTTCATTCTTTCTTGGTTGTCAACCTGCTGCTCCCACTGTTGCAGAAAGTGTTAAGTCATTCAGTCGTGTCCAACTCTTTGTGACCCCATGGACTGTAGCCCACCAGGCTCCTCTGTCCATGGGATTCTCCAGGCAAGAATACTGGAGTGGGTTGCAGAGAAGAAGCTGTTTCTTTGATTTGCTTTTTGTTGCTTTTGTTATTATAATAATACTTAATAGCTTGCCTGGAGAATTCCATGGATAGAGGAGCCTGGCAGGCTCCATTCCATAGAGGTGCAAAGATTCATACATGACTGAACAACTAAAACGATTTTTTTTAAAAAAGGATTTTCCTACATGCATTGAGGGGTGGGGAGTCCACTCCATTCCAGGGCAGGTGATGAGGAAAACTCCCTCTCAGAGTTTTCTTGGGTACATGATGGCCAGTATCCCCTCCTGTTGTTGCAGGGAGAAGCCAATTCTGATTACAGATGGGAAACTGTTTCTTTGACTTGCTTTTCGTTGCTTTTGTTATTATAATCATAATAGCTTGCCTCAGAGGACCCTGACCCTCTGCCTGACTGTAAATTAAAGTGCCTTTTTTCAGCTCATAGAGAGATAATCTGATCCTCAGTTCAGTTCAGTTCACTCAGTCATGTCCGACTCTTTGTGACCCCATGGACTGCAGCACGCTGGGCCTCCCTGACCATCACCAACTCCAGGAATTTACTCAAACTCATGTCCATTGAGTCTGTGATGCCACCCAATCATCTCATCCTCACCTACCCACCTGTGAACAGAAGAGATTAACACAGCCTTTCCAAAGGCTGGCCATTCCCTTGGAGATGTTTCTCGAGATTGAAGACCCTCTCACTTTACTTCCCCACTGCCTCTTCCTCTCCATCTGCCTTTTGATGTTAGTTCCTCATTGCTTCCTTCTCCCTGACTCTACAAAAGAACTTAGCATCCAGATCCCAGCAAGAAGATTATTTTGAGGTACTAGCCTGCCATCTTCTCCATCAGCCAGCTCCCCAAATAAAGTCGTATTCCTTGCCTCAACATCTCGTCTCTGGGGTTCACTGGCCTGTTGTGCGGACAGCAGAGTGAGCTTGGACTCAGTAACACCACCAAAATGTAAAGCTCACTAAGGACACAGTTTACAACCCAGTGGTAGGCAGAATCTACATTAGAAGACAGTTAATAAATATTCGTCTGTAGCAGCATGAATATTTTTTCAGTTGACTGGCTGAATATGACTTCTGATGCTTATTGGTATCAGTACCCAGGAAATATAAGGCTTCCCAGGTGAACTGGAAAAGGTCAGTTTTCATTCCAATCCCAAAGAAGGGAAATACCAAAGAATGTTCAAACAACTGCACAATTGCACTCATCTCATGCTAGCAAAGCAATGCTCAAAATCCTTCAATCTAGGCTTCAAAAGTATGTGAACTGAGAACTTCCAGATGTACAAGCTGGATTTAGAAAAGGCAGAGGAACAAGAGATCAAGTTGCCAACATCGGTTGGATCATAGAAAAAGCAAGAAAATTCCAGAAAAACATCTGCTTCTGCTTCATTGACAATGCTAAAGCCTATGACTGTGTGGATCACAACAAACTATGGAAAATTCTTCAAAAGATTGGAATACCAGATGGGAATACCACCTTATCTGCCACCTGAGAAATCTGTATGCAGGTCAAGAAGCAACAGAACTGGACATGAAACAACAGACTGGTTCAATATTGGGGAAAGAGTACGTCAAGGCTGTATAGTGTCCCTCTGGTTATTTAACTTACATGCAGAGTATATCATCCAAATAGGAAAAGGAGTATGTCAAGCCTGTATTTTGTCACAGTGCTTATTTAACTTATATGCAGAGTACATCATGAGAAACACTGGGCTGGAAGAAACACAAGCTGGAATCAAGATTGCCGGGAGAAATATCAATAACCTCAGATATGCACATGATACCACCCTTATGGCAGAAAGTGAAGAGGAACTAAAAAGCCTCTTGATGAAGGTGAAAGAGGAGAGTGAAAAAGTTGGCTTAAAGCTCAACATTCAGAAAAAGAAGATCATGGCATCTGGTCCCATCACTTCATGGGAAATAGACGGGGAAACAGTGGAAACAGTGTCAGACTTTATTTTTTGGGGCTCCAAAATCACTGCAGATGGTGATTGCAGCCATGAAATTAAAAGACGCTTACTCCTTGGAAGGAACGTTATGACCAACCTAGATAGCATATTAAATAGCAGAGACATTACTTTGCCAACAAAGGTCTGTCTAGTCAAGGCTATGGTTTTTCCAGTGGTCATGTATGGACGTGAGAGTTGGACTGTGAAAAAAGCTGAGCGCCAAAGAATTGATGCTTTTGAACTGTGGTGTTGGAGAAGACTCTTGAGAGTCCCTTGGACTGCAGGGAGATCCAACCAGTCCATTCTGAAGGAGACAAGCCCTGGGATTTCTTTGGAAGGAATGATGCTAAAGCTGAAACTCCAGTACTTTGGCCACCTCATGGGAAGAGTTGACTCATTGGAAAAGACCCTGATGCTGGGAAAGACTGAGGGCAGGAGAAGGAGCTGACAGAGGATGAGATGGTTGGATGGCATCACTGACTCAATGAACATCAATTTGGACAGGGAGGCCTGGCGTGCCGCAGTCCATGGGGTGACAAAGAGTCGGACATGACTGAGCGACTGAACAACAACGGTGGCTCAGTGGTAAAGAATCCGCTTGCAATGCAGGAGACACGGGTTTGATCTCTGGGTCTGGAAGATTCCCTAGAGAAGGAAATGGTAACCCACTCCTGTATTCTTGCCTGTTAAGTCCCATGGACGGGGAGCCTGGTGGGCTACTTTCCATGGGGTCACAAAGAGTTGGACACAATTTAGCAATTTAAAACAACAACCCAGGAAATATACAGTCTAAGACAGGAGAGACATGGGTTTAATATTTACTAACATTTTCCCTTACCTGCCACCTATTTTTTTTTTTTAAGCATTAGATCCAAAGTCCTTGGACCTTGCTGCTTTGCACAACTGGATTAGGTTGCATATGAGAATTCTGCAAAGGAAAAAAAAAAAACATTCATCCCACCAATTTACATCTTAATTTCTGTTCCTCTGAAAAGCCTCAAAGTCCCTCAGCAATAATCATGTTCAAGGCAAAGAAATTAAGAAGTTTGGCTGGGAAGATATTAAATGAGTCTCTGAAATGTAGTAAAAGGCATATCCAAAGGTCTGTCCTTCCCCGAGACTTTTTTCTGGCCCTGCCACGGGAGAGCAAGTACTGGAAGGGAGGCTTCCTCTTGGATAATGAGAGATTTATGCAAACTGTGTTGCAAATTGCTGTGTGGTGCTGTGGATTCGTCATTGTCTAGGTGAGATCACGTTCCTGTGCACAGAGGTGTGTACGAAGTATCACCCGGGATAACAACAAAAGCCTACAATATGGAGTTTACAAGGCACAGAATCCCTCAGTAATAAAAGTCATCAAGGCCCAAATAACCCAGGGGTTCTCCTTAGCCCCATTTCATCAGTGTTCCAGAGAAGATCTGCTGTGTTTCTTCCTTCTCATCTCTTAGGAATCATAGTGATAATGAGAGGTTGAGAAAGGAAAGTGATGGATGAATATGAGTGGGTTATTAGAGCTCAACAACAACTCAGGAAATATACAGTCTTGGACTGCAAGGAGATCAAGCCAGTCAATCCTAAAGGAAATCAGTCCTGAATATTCATTGGAAGGACTGATGCTGAAGCTGAAGCTCCGATACTTTGGCCATCTGCTGCGAAGAGCCGACTCATTAGAAAAAACCTTGTTGCTGAGAAAGATTGAAGGCAGGAGGAGAAGGGGACGACAGAGGACAAGATGGTTGGATGACATCATTGACTCAACGGACATGAGTTTGAGCAAGCTCCGGGAGATGGTGAAGGGCAGGGAGGCCTGGCGTGCTGCAGTCCATGGGGTCACAAAGAGTCAGACATGACTGAGCGACTGAACAACAGCAGCAACAACATTAAAGCTCAGGGTTGTTGTATATTTCATTTTGGCCATGCCTTGCACCATGCAGGATCTTAGTTCCCCTTCCAGGAATGAAACTCATACCCACTGAAGTGGGAGCATGGAGTGTTAACCACTAAGACCGCCAGGGAAATCACGCAGGGTTATTGAATTAAAAAGAGGAGTCTGGTTGAAAAAGAATCAAACAGTGCAGTCTGACTTATAGTGATTCTGAAGGAATCCAAATCCAGATAGAGAATCCAGGAAAAGAAGGATTTTGTTTGTTTGTTTTAATAGAGCAGTAAGAGGAGGAAAGTATTCCCAAATGCTATCTGTAGATTTATTGCTGGGGGAAGAAAGACTCCAATTAAAGATGGGAAGCTCCTCTCATTAGAGAGGGTATCTGTCTTCACTGAAGACTCAAACCTCTATACAAGGCTTTGTTTGCCTGGTGGACATGACTAGATGGTTGTCATCCCCATTTTCAAGTCAAAATTCTTTTTTTTTTTAAGTCACATGACTTTATTTATTTTTTACTTCAGGTTTTTTAAAATCATTCTTTTTCATTTATTTTTTAAATTATGAAAATATAACACATTTAAAGGAGACTGATGTATGGAACAGTCTTATGGACTCTGTGGGAGAGGGAGAGGGTGGGAAGATTTGGGAGAATGGCATTGAAACATGTAAAATATCATGTATGAAACGAGATGCCAGTCCAGGTTCGATGCATGATACTGGATGCTTGGGGCTGGTGCACTGGGACGACCCAGAGGGATGGTATGGGGAGGGAGGAGGGAGGAGGGTTCAGGATGGGGATCACATGTATACCTGTGATGGATTCATTTTGATATTTGGCAAAACTAATACAATTATGTAAAGTTTAAAAATAAAATAAAATTTAAAAAAAATAAATAAATAAAGGAGACTTGGAAAATACAGAAAAAAGTTACATATAGTTCCACTATATATTACAATTGTTTGTTTTTAGTAGATACATTAATATTTTTAGTAGGATTTTCAATATAAAACTCTCAGAAATAGAATGAGTTTTGACTTACATTCATTCTATTAAGTCAAAATTCTTAATATGACATCCATGAACACCCCCAAAGAGGGCTGTGAGTGCCCTAAAAATATCTGCAAAACTTTAAACCTAAAATATTTTTAAGTGACCTGTGATCTCCAAAAATATTAAGGTAAAACACCACGTAAAAAAGAGAAGGAAAGGAACTTCTCTGTGGGTCCAGTGGTTAAGACTCCATGTTTTCAATGCAGGGTGCACGGGTTCAATCTCTGGTCAGGGAAGTTCCACATGCCATGGAGTGTGGGGAAAAAAAAATTGAAAGTTATCACATATCCAGTAATATGCTGGCAAGGTTTGGGGAACAGGGACTTTTTGCACTACTGGTAGAAACAAAAATTGGATCATCTCTAGAAGGCAGTTTGGCCTTTAGAAATATGCAGAGCTTTTGACCCAATTAATTCCACTTCTAGAAATATATCTTAAGGAAGCAGAAAGAGATGCATAAAAGCATTTATAATTAAGGGTGTTCATCTTGGCATGAAAAACGAGAGACAAACTCAATGTCCAACAATCAGCGTTTATTATATATTGTGCTCCATCTATCATGGAACCAGTATAGCAATAAAAATCATAGTATAAAAAGATATGGAATGATGTGGTTATGTGCTCATAATGTATTAAGTAAAGATACAAATCGGGTAACGAAACAGTGTTGCAATAAGAGGCCTTCTAAAGGATGGTGGTGGTTTAGCTGCTCTTTGCGACCCTGTAGACTGCAGCCTTCCAGGCTTCTCTGTCCATGGGATTTCCCAGGCAAGAATACTAGTGTGGGTTGCCATATCCTTCTCCAGGGAATCTTCCAAACCCAGCGATGGAACCCAGGTCTCCTGCACTGCAGACAGATTCTTTACCTCAGGAAGGGCTGTCCACTGCCCAGCCCTGAGACACACACCATTGGGCGGGGCATACTTCTGTCAACATTTGTTAAGTAGAAGTGAGGGAAGGGAGGCTGGGGCTGCTGCTGGTCTGGACAGCACCCAACGACTGTGAGAGGTGCCATGGTGGCACCCAGCCAGTGGCCAAGCCAAGCCCCAGCCCACCCTTCGCAGAGCCTTCAGTATAAGAATCCGGGCAAAACATGGGTGAGGATTTCAAGATTCCAAGCAAAGGCGAGCGCATCCTGACCTGCTTCCTGGAAGGCTGGTGGTTTGTGGTTAACTGCACCTCCCGAGGAGCAGGGCAGCCTGAGGCCAAGCGAGAACAAGTGTGGGAGTGAGTCATTGGAGTGAGAAAGAAAAGTGCAGTGATCAAGACAGACTTAAGTTGAAAGAGGGTGTAGGAGTTGACAGCCATGGGGGCGGAGATACAGACAGACTTCAGCTAACTTTGAAGGAGAACCAGTTTTTCCAGCAGAGAACTGGACTTTCCGAGGTCTTAGGTAGCCCCCAACTGACACAGAGCTGTGGTTTAAAAAAAAAAAAAGGAAACCCACACATTTTTTTTTTTTTTTTACTTTTTATTTTATATTGGAGTATAGTTGATTAACAATGTTGTGTTCGTTTCAGGTGTACAGCAAAGTGATTCAGTTATTCATATACATGTATCTATTCTCTTTCAAATTTCTCTCCCATTTAGGTTGTTACATAATATGGAGCAGAGTTCCCCGTGCGGTACAGTAGGTCCCTGTTGGTTATTCATTTTATGTATAGTAGTGTGTACATGTCAGTCCCAAACTCCCTAACCATCCCTCACCTCTACCCTTCCCCGCATAACCATACGTTCCTATTCTAAGTCTGTAAGTCGGTTTCTGAAAAACCTACTAGTTTAGACTGTAAGAAAATGCCCGATCTGAAGAATATACTCATTGTGACTTTTTAATACGTGCAAATCCTCGAACATTATTCTTCACAGCCATGTACCAAAGTAAACTAGCACTGGCATGGTCCCCAGATTAAAAAAAAGAAGTCACCTGAAGCAGTAAAGCTAAATTTCCCCAGCTCCACCATTTTAAAAGGGGACACTACAGAATCTACGCAGTTGGTTTTCTGCTCAAGTGAAGTTCCCAGTCCTAAACTCTGAACTTTCATGTGGCAATATATATATATATATATATTTTTTTTTTTTCTGCAAAAGCTGAAACTGATTCTGTAGAAAGTGCACAGGATTTAGTAGAACTGCCACCTACCCAGCCCTACAGTGATCCAACTGGCACGCAAGTTTGAGTTTTAGCCCCGCATCCGAAAACGGGGACTCACCTCTTGAGCCATGGTTTCCTTGTCTGTAAAGTGGAGAAGGTCACTCCTCCTACAAACTTCTACGAGCAACTAGTATATGTCGAACACGGCACCAGGGACATGAGAAAACCTGCTTCCTGTCCTCGCAGGGAGGGGCAAATGACAGCCACAGTCTGTCTTTAAATGCTGCAAGTTAGAAAATGGTTTTTACATTATTGAACTAGTGAAAAAACAAAAAAGCATATTTTGCAACCTGTGAAGAATTATGTAAAACTCCTGTTTTAGTGTCCACAAGTAAAATGTTGCGACACAGTCCCATTTGTTAGTTGATATAGTGTCTGTGGTTGCATCTGTGCCCCTACGGCAGAATTGAGCCATCGTAACCAAGACTATATAGCCCACGAATCTGAAAGTATTTGCTATTTGGCTCTTTATAGAAAAAAATTTGCTGACCCTTGGACTAAAAAGAAAAACAAGGTAATTACAGACTCAGACAAGCTCTAGGAAATTAAAAAGGGCAGGAGGTGGGATTTCTCAAGGCTGTTATGACAGTGAGGATGAAAGCGCTCCATGGCTCTAGGTAGGAATTTCAAGGCTGTCATGATGGTGAGGATGAAAGCGCTCCATGGCTCTAGGTAGCACTTGTTATCTCCCGTATCTGGAGGGTTTCCAGGTTCCCTGGGCTCTGGGAACCAACCCAGGGAAGCTAACCGGAGCGCTGGCTCCACCTCCATCGACTGGGTGGGGGTTCTCCAGCCCCACTCAAGTCCCGCCTGTGTTCCCAGAGTCTGGGAAGCAGACTCGGGTGCGCTCAGGCTGCCCTCTGGGAATACACCTGTACTCTTGCCAAGGGTACTGTTTGCAGTATGCCAAAGGTGGCAGGGCAACACCGAGATGCCTTGCCATACAGGGACAGAAGGAAGATGGGCACACTTCATTTAGTGCCTGTGGGAGTCGCTTTGAAAGCAAAGCTCACAGCTGTGGCCTCTGTCTGCCTGAGGCTCTTGTGAAAATGACTCCTTTGATCCGTCCCTTCCTTCTGCGCCTCCCACTGGCCCGGGAGATAAGGCCAGAGACTAGTACCGCCTTGTCTGTGAAAGACTCTCCCCATCTTCCTCTCCCCATATGTGTCCTCCGCACTCCCCTTCCTCCCCATGCAAATGGCTCATACAGACCGTGTTGGTTCTGTAATCTGCCATATAACCTGTATGGTGTACAGATGTCATTTCCTAGTCCGTCTCCCAGGCTGCCACCCAACCGCTTCTCTTTGTTACCACAGCTCCCTTGCACACAAATACACAACCAAGTAGTTGTTTCAAATCAACAAAATATTGGCTGGAACTTGGAGGCCAGCAGTTCAGGAGCCCCAGGGGACTCCCCAGTCTCCTCTCAGTCCCTAGACAGGGGCCTCATCACAGCCTGCATAGGCAGCAGCTGCCTTGGGTTGCCTGTGGGGCACAGTGGGCTGCCCTGATCATCAGGCTGTGGCACTGACATCCTACCTGGCTATAGCCTGCCCCTGGCTCATGGGCTGAACCATGAAACTCCTCACCTCCTAGCCCCACCTGCCCAAGCTCTGACAGGGACCACCTGCTGGGAAGGGCCCAGTGCCTCAGTGCTTTACCAGTGGAGACTCATCATAACCTCTACCAGGCCGTGCCTGGGCTTCCCAGGCCTACTGAACCTTGCACGCTGTGAGCCAGGATGGGTGGTACATCATCATTCATCCTCCCCCCGATTTTTAAAAAGCATCTTCAGTTACCCTTTTTAAATCCAGAAACTCTCCCTGGCTGGCATGAGATTGGGAGTTGGACATGGAACAACCCTACTATTCCAGTGGGTTAACTCTGGTCTTTTCTAGGCTGGCCTCTTTCCCTCACCTTGAAGGTCCTGTGCCTCCAAGGTCCCAGTCTGACTTGGGACCCAGACTCTGTGAACTATGACTGCAGCTGAGGTCATGGCTTGGTTCCAAGCTCTAGCAGAGCAGAACAAAAGACGGGGAGACCAGTGGAAAAGGCAACTGTGAACACACATCACACTGCCACTGGGTGGGCTCAGAAACTGAAGTAGGCCCATTCTCATGAGAAAAAGGCAGGTGGTGACCCAGGAAGTGGGAAGGATTAAGAGTGGGCAAGCGTGACAGACCAGCCCCACTCCCTTCAGCAGGAGTCAGTGGTGAGCGGAGTTTTTTTGTTTTTTATTTCATTTTTTTTATTACTATTATTATTTGGCTGCACCGTGAGGCTTACAGGATCATAGTTCCCTGGCCAGGAATTGCACCCATGTCCCCTGCAGTGGAAGCATGAGTCCTAACCACAGAACCACCAAAGAATTCCCCACATTTCTGTTCCTTTAAGCAGACAGGAAAGCAAAGACAAATGCGCACATGCAAGTCCCAAAGGATTAGCCAAATCTCCCTGGCTTCTCCTTCGTGGTCTCTGACCCTCCTAATCCGGGATGTGATCCTATAAAGTAGATTAAAGGTGACTGGGACCACGTGAGGTAGGCTGTAGCTGTAGAACCCGTTCTGCAAGAGTCTGTATTAATTTTAATTCAATTAGCAAACCTGGACTTGTTGACTCAGATCTCTGATTCTCCAAGACAAAGTGTGAATTGACGCAAAATTTTACGAGGAATTTAAAATTGATGGTACTCTCTGTCCCTACAGCCATGCCCTTAAAAAGCAAGCTCCTAGAGGCTGGTAATCAGGCATGTCTCAGGAAAACTTCTTTCATTATGTGGAAAGTTGGATAGATGACTTCCAAGGTCCCTTCCTAACCCTAAGCTTTGATGACTCTAAGGTTCATGGACACCAAATTGTAGGACAAGAAAAGCCATCTAACAACCAGGGTTGAAAAAAAGACCTGACGATCTGTTTTACCCAGAGCAAGGCGAGCCCAAACATTTTAAACGAGAGCTGTCTACAAAGAATGTGTTTGCAAACCAGACAGAATTTAAAATAAACTTCAGCCAGCGAACGATAAACCTTCCCTAAAAAGGTAATCAGCTGGTGAGTGACCAAACTTTGGAAGTGGTATTAGGAAAGTTTTCTGCACCATTCCAAATGCTTTCACACTTGAACCCCAAATGGATCAGTGCACTGGTTTCAGGGAGGAGTCAAAAAGTGAAAAGTTAGGATAAATAAAACACCTTTTACAGCAGGCAGCCTTGGGGAAGCTCCAAGAAATGGAGCTCTGAAAGGAAAGCAAAACAGGCTAAATCTTTAGGATTGCAGTGCAAAAACAAAACGGGGATAAAGTGAGCAAGCTGTGGGCTCAGAGCCACGTGAGCTGCAAAGAGCAGCATGACACACCTCTGCCCAGGGTGTGAGGGGTGTGAGGGGGCGGCGGCTACCTTTCTCCTTTCTCCCTGATACCTTTTCAGACAATCAAGTCACCACAGTTCTTCCTTCGAGGCATACACCATTCAGCCTCGTACCTTATATTGCCATTGGGGGAGTGGGAAAGCTTTGGTTTTGACTACATTTTAAAATTTTCTTCATTGTGAAAGAGATCATACTTACAAAAAAGTGTGTGTAACATATACACACAGTTTAAAGAAAATAAAAAGCCAAGCACCACGTACACAACACCCAATGTAAGCAATCAAATATTGCCAATACACTGAAGTCTCCTCTGTGCCCCCCCTTCCCCACCGTCTCCCTCTCCCCTCCCACCCCCAGGCCAGCCACTGACCTAACACATGTGCTGCCCACTCCTTTGCTCTTCTTTACAGTTTCAGTCCGTTTGTTATACAGCCCTAACCACTGTATTCTTTAGTGGTTCCTGGTTTTGAACTTCCTACAATGAATCCATACTAACTGTCATCATCTCAATCTGCCTTTTATGCTCAGGAGTTTTGAAATCCATCCATGTTGACGTGTGTAGCTGCAGTTTATTCATCTTCTCTGCTCTATAGGATTCTACACCATGATTACTTCTGTATTCTATCGTTTGTGGACATCTGGATTGTTTGTTTTCTTAGTTTTTATAAACGAAGCTATTATGAGCATTCTTCTCTGTGTCTCCCGTAGAATGTGTTTGTCTGCTAAGTCACTTCAGTCGTGTTCGACTCTGTGCAACCCTATGGACTGTAGCCCACCAGGCTCCTCTGTCCATGGGGATTCTCCAGACAAGAACACTGGAGTGGGCTACCATGCCCTCCTCCAGGGGATCTTTCCAACCCAGGGATCGAACCTGAATCTCTTGTGTCTCCTGCATTGGCAGGCAGGTTCTTTACCACTAGTGCCACCTGGGAAGCCCCTCCAATAGAACACATGCCGGAATTGCCTGGAGCAGAGCTACTTGGAGAATGGTCCTGCAGACGCACTGCTGTTGCTGCTGTTGAGCTGCTTCAGTCGTGTCCGACTCTTTGTGACCGCATGGACCATATAGCCTGCCAGGCTCCTCTGTCCATGGGATTTTCCAGCCAAGACTGCTGGAGCTATAGACCCACTGCTGGTGCTCAAACTGCCTCCGCTTTACAACAAGAGAAGGAACTTCCTCCGGTGCAGGAAGTCAGGCAACTACATTATTAAGTACACTGTGTAGTTCAACTGGCATTTTTCATAGTAGGACTCCGTTGGGAAGAAGCAATCAATTTACATTTTGACATAAGCTCCCTATTCCTTCCTACCTCTGGCATTTTGCAGAGCACTTGGTGCCCTCGGCCTTTTTTCTCCATCTTCATCTACCAACCTCCAGGTCACCACTCTCTAATCAGTAAAGACTCTGACCCCTTACTCAGCCTCTCAGTTTTGCTCAATAAAAATGAATGAAAAGATGGATGAGCCAATTGCCCTTCCCCACCCACACAACTACCTCAGGGGCTTCTATATTCTTCATGAACCCCACTTTCCTAGTTAATTTGTCCAAGGACTGGGGAAGCCCCTGACATACAAGCTGGAAGAGTCAAAGTCCTTCCTAGCATTTTCATCTTGGAACCAAAAAATGGGGTCAGTATGTCTCCAGGGCAGAAGCTAAACTGTCGTTCACCTGGGCTGTCGGCCACGCTCGTTACCACGTCGGGTGGAAGCTGGTCTGTGGTGACAAGAAACTGAGACACGGAGAACAAGATCAGACCAGGAACAAGAGCCTGTCCGCGCTGCAGTGCCGGACTCCTGGGTTCCTGGGCCCAGCTGCATTCTGCCTTACCTTTCCCAGTCAGTCATTCAGCCCCGTTCCTGGCTTCTCCTCTTTGCCTAAGCTGGCTAGAATTATGTTTCCATGTCTGGAAAGAAAATGAATACTCTATCCTTTAGCTCTAGCAAGAAAGCTGTAATCAAGGATAACCGTTAAGCCGCAAAGCTGGTTTTGAGGGAGGTTTTTGAAGAATGGTGGTTAGTCCTTCAGATGTCTGTTGGTGCAAACACCCAACCAAGGGACTTGCCTGGTGGTCCAGTGGCTGAGACTTTGCCTTCCAGTACAGGGGATGTGGGTTTGATCCCTGGTCAGGGAGCTAAGATTCCCACATGCCTCATGACCAAAAAAAAAGGCCAAACCAAAAGTCTCAAGTCATTGGGAGATTTGAGGTTACCACACTGTGGTGTGGGTCATTCCCTCTTCCCTGTCATGGCTCAGGTATTGGCTCAACGGCTTTGCTTGGGGGAACCCTGTGACCACACCTGCCTCGACTCTGATCTCACACAAGGCTCCCGGAAGCCCTCTTCATCAGGGTTTTCTACTGAGGTACATCACTCACAAGGAGAGATGTAGGAAGGGGGATGAGGGGGACAAGGAAGGCTCCTGTCCCCCACCCAAATATAACCCACATGTATGAGGAGGGGAAAACAGCTAAACAGCAAAAGTCCAAGAAGAATTTCTGACAGCAGCTGGTACAGCGGGGGATAATGCTTGAGGAAAAAAAAGAGAGAGAGAGAAGGCTTAAGCAGAGAGCACTAAGACACAGCAAGAGTCTCCCAGGGAACAGTCAATCCAGAAATTATTCATTTAAAAGCCAGAGGGTTTTTTTAATATCATTTTTACCACAAAAATCAAAAGCTCTTTGTGGGCATTTTGTCTGTCCCTGTTCAACCTAAAAGTGGACAAAAAACGTAGCTACAGCCACTATCATGGTGCCTGGAGAGGACGGAACCCGGCAGCAGGTCGCCCCACTCCAACCCCAGGTGTTCTTGGGTCCCCTGGCCACAGTCTGTTTTAGAAGCTGCCCAACTTGGCCATGCCCCTGTAGTAGATTATCTTGGTGCTCCTCCCAGATTCCCTCAGATCTCTTTTGGAGGATTCTGTGCTCTCCCATCAGTGTATTTTCTCTCTGTTTTACAAAACTGTCACCACACGTCCCATTCGAGTGAATGAGTTACACACGGTCGCCACCTTCATCCGGGAAGGGCAGGTTAATCTCTTTCTTTTTTTTTAAACTCTGGGTCACTGTCAAAAATGTTTTGGACACTCTGACTTAAGGAATAACTTCCAGTTAACCTCTAGCTTTTAGATTTCCCACAGATATAAAATATATACACACACACACACAAATGCTTTTGTAGGTTTTTTTTTAAGGCAGCAAACAAAATTTGGGGCTATTTTAGTAAAGATCCAATTAACCAGAATGCTCAGGGAACTTAATGTCCTGGTTAATCGAATCTCTGCGTTAATAAGGACAAATTAAAAATCCTTGTCAGAATGCAAAAATCACAGAAACTCTATCGGTGGAAGAGACTCTGGGAATCAGTTTTCACCAACTCCCTCACTCTCCTGCTGGCAGAAGCTGAGGCCCAGAAGGAGGAAGCAGCTTGCCATGGGCTCTGGGGCCACAAGGGCAGAGGGGGGTGGGGGTGGAGGGCGGAGACGAGACCCAGACCCACAAATCACCTGCTCAGAGCTCCTGTGATACTCAGTTGAATCTCAGTAAAATTATTCATAACCCTGGGGATTGCTTCTCAAAATAAAATCCCAGTTTTCAGCTTGTCTTGGGCATTTTCTTTTTCTCATAAGTCAGTGCAATTGGTTGTACAGAATTTAGAGCAAATACCAAAGAACTGCTGGTGACATTGAAAGAGTGTGGTCAAGCATCTCTCTCTCTCTCTCTGATTTACTAGAATTCATTTTTCTTTGTTTGCTCTACTCATGTTTCTTCACATACATTATTAGTATTCCAGACACAGGGTGAGAGGCCTTTTTTACTATTCTTTTTATCTTGCTTGAGGCCGAGGGAGGCTCTGTTCACTCTTGGATTCCCTAAGCCATCCCTATGAGCACAGTTTGCTACTGTCTATGCACTATGGTTGAGTTGCTCAGTCATGTCCAACTCTTTTGTGACCCCATGGACGGTAGCTTGCCAAGCTCCTCTGTCCATGGGATTTCCCAGGCAAGAATACTGGACTGGGTTGCCATTTCCTTCTCCAGGGGATCTTCCCGACCCAGGGATAAAATCCGCATCTCCTGCTTGGCAGGTGGATTCTTTACAGCCTGAGCCACAAGGGAAGCCTCATGAATTAAATAATAGTTCCTATGCAGACTTCCCAGGTGGCTCAGTGGTAAAGAACCTGTCTGCCAAGGAGGAGATGCAGGTTTGATCCCTGGGTCAGGAAGATCCCCTGGAGAAGAAAATGGCAACCTGCTCCAGAATTCTTGCCTGGGAAATCTCATGGACAGAGGAGCCTGGCAGGCTATAGTCCATGGGGTTGCAAAAGGGTTGGACACGACTAAGCAATGAAACAGCAATCATATAGAAACTGAAATGCCTACCACTGTCCTTCAGTGTCATGAACTGTTCTCTGCACAGTCAAACCTTTTTTTTTTTTTTAATTTCTTTATGTATTTTGACTGCATCGGGGCTTAGTTGTGGCACAGGGGCTTTCCACTGAGCACAAGGACTCCTCTCTTGGTGCAGCACTCGGACTTAGTAGTTGTGGCACAGCATGTTGGATCCTATGTCCCCAACCAAGGCGAACCCTCGTCCCCTGCATTGGAAGGCAGATTCTTAACTACTGGACCACTAGGCAAGTCCCACACACATATTCAATCTTTCAACACACATATATACAAGCCCTTGCTACATGCCGGGCACTGCACCAGGCACTAGAGATGCAGCAGGAAACAACACAGAAAAATTTCTGCTCTTACAGAGTTTACTTTCCAGTGATTACAAATGAACAGACAGTAAACAAATCCACAAGTAAATATATGGTACGTGTGATGGTAATAAGGGAGAAGGGGCGGGGGGGGGAAGCAGGATATAAGAGAATAGGGATTGCTAGAGGTGGGTCAGTATTATTTACACAGAGTGAGCAGGGAAGGCCTTGCTAACTGAGGTACAAAGACCTGAAGGAACTGAGGGAGTGAGGCATGTCACTCTGGGAAAAGAGAGTTCCTGGATGAGGAAAAAAAAGCAATAAGCGAAGAGCATTTATGTCAGGCTACTGGATGGCATCACCGACTCGATGGACGTGAGACTGAGTGAACGCTGGGAGTTGGTGATGGACAGGGAGGCCTGGCGTGCTGCAATTCATGGGGTCGCAAAGAGTCGGACACGACTGAGCGACTGAACTGAACTGAACTGACACATATTTTTCATCATATTTCTGACTTGTTAAATCCTCCTTACTAGTGACACAGTCCCAGAGGTTATTAGATGTTGATTTAAGAATAAGTTGCATTGGTTCATTCCGCCCACCAGCGCAAGTGCCAAGTTCAGAGACTGTGTAATGAAAGATAGAGACGTTCCCTTGCTCTCAAGATGGGTGAACAATCAAAACAATTACTACTCACTAAAGTCAGAGGTATGATGGTAGTTATAAAGGAGAAAGAAAGGGAAAGTGAAGTCACTCAGTCGTGTCCAACTCTTTGCAACTCCATGGACTGTAGCCCACCAGGCTCCTCTGTCCATGGAGTTCTCCAGGCAAGAATACTGGAGTGGGTTGCCATTTCCTTCTCCAAGGGATCTTCCTGACCCAGGGATCAAACCTGGATCTTTCACAGTGCAGGCAGATGTTTTACCATCTGAGCCACCAGGGAAGCTCTAAGTTATAAAGGAGCTGCTGCTGCTAAGTCGCTTCAGTAGTGTCCGACTCTGTGTGACCCCATAGACAGCAGCCCACCAGGATCCCCCATCCCTGGGATTCTCCAGGCAAGAACACTGGAGTGGGTTGCCATTTCCTTCTTCAATGCATGAAAGTGAAAAGTGAAAGTGAAGTCGCTCAGTCGTGTCCGACTCTTAGTGACCCCATGGACTGCAGGCTACTAGGCTCCTCCATCTATGGTATTTTCCAGGCAAGAGTACTGGAGTGGGGTGCCATTGCCTTCTCCGTACAAAGGAGGGAGGTAACCAAATGAAAGTCTAAGGGGATTTCAAGCAGAAGCAGCGGCAGGACTAAAGGCACAGAGCCAAGAGAGTGGATGGTGCGCTCAGGGACCTTCAAGTTGTTTGGTGTGACTGGAAGGTGAGTTTCAGGAAATGGGAATAGAATAAGGCAGAAAGGAAACACTACTCTCCGTAATACTATTAAGATCTTTCCTGGTTGAAACCAAGAAAGCATTGTGGAGGGATGAGGAGGCTTTGAAGAGGGAGGTCCTAAAAAGGAGTATCAGAGCTACCTCAGAGTCATAAATTTGAATATTTGAAGCAGAGGAATGACATGATCAGGTTTGTCTTTTATAAAGATTCCATTTATACGTGGAGAATAAAAAGAGGGAGAGACTGTTAGCAGGAAAATCAGTCAAGAGGTTGAAGATGCTGATGGGTCCAGAGGAATTCCAGGTGAGAAAGGCAGGCGGCCCTCCCTAAAACACTGATGAAGACACAGTGGGATGAAATGGAATGAAATTTGTATAAATCGGTAATGAAATCAATACTGGGGCGTAAGAAACAAGTTTAATGGGAAAGAAAGTCATTCCCTCATAGAAGACAGAGCCAGAGGATAAAAATTATGTTCTGTAGGCTGTTCAGAATGCCTCAAATGACACCACTGTAATAAAGCAAGGCTTATTACTTTCAGAGATGATTGCATTAACATGTAGTTGTAGAACTGGCCAATTAATTTTGGGGTAGTAGATTCCAACTAGAGAATATCATAAAGTATAAGATAAAATACAAAACAATGTGGTTAACACTTCAGAAGCCATACCAGGCTTTTGAATATGACCCCTTCCTAGGAGGCTAAATGAATATTATCCAAATGAATGTTATCCCTTCCTTGGAAGCCAGACATTCGTTCCTACAAAGTTGCCACTGCTGATGACCACTTTGGACTTCTTTGGAGGACCATCCTTCATGACCATATCCACAGAACTAGAAAATCTTCATCTTTGGGGGAAAAATTTGATAGAAAAGATGAAATGTCACTTGCTACCGGCAGATCAGTGGTTGCCTGGCACAGGGTAGGTGGGGACATGGGAGGGGCAGAATGGAACACAGGAGGCACAAGGAAACATTTGGAGGTGATGGATGTGTTTATTATCTTAATTATAATAATGTTTTCATGAATGCACACATGTCAAAACTCATCCAAATGTACATGTAAATATATGCAGTTTTCCATATGTCAACTATATCTCAAAGCTGTTTTTTAAAAATTCTTTGTTACAAAGAATAATTACTAAGGCTCATCATCCTGCTAAGAAATTCCCCTTTATTTATTTATTGTTAACGAAGAGATAAGAGAATGTTTTTATTGTGTGTTTTCCAGACCGACTTGAAAGCAATTCTCAACTGCACGCTGTCTTTTGTTTTAAAAAGTAAAAATCACTGAGACGAGTGATCTGCCCTCTTTATAGGACCCCCATGTGGGTGTGTAAGCTATGAACACATGTTTTTAAGCTTTGCAGGCATGTCCTGTAATCCAAATTGGAATCCAACAACTTGGCATCTCCTGCTTCTTCTCCCTCTCCACAAGGGACAGCTCTCAGATTTCCCCATTCACAAGTGTATTTTTTCCTTTGCTTAGCTTATCTGGATAAAGGGTTGGGGAAGAACTTGTACCATTGATTCCACTACCTGGGGTTTGGGTTTCAGATACTGAAGACCAGCCTTACAGAGCTGGAATCTCAGAAATGTTTTCTTGCCCCACTACCACCCCAAAACTCTCCTCTGACCAGTCTTGTCACTGTCTGAAGGTTTCCCATTAGAGGATTCCTTCCTTTTGGATTAACCATCTTATCTCCCATTATCTCATCTGAAAACAGGATCCTGGAGGGCAGGCCTGGATGGTGTGCCAAAGGCTAGAGGTAGCCAGGGGCACCTTGCATACGAGGTGGTACCCAAGGGTGAAGGGAAAGAGAGTCCAGAGAGGGCAGACAAGGCACCCCAGGGGATCTAAACTAAAGCTACTTGCTCTTTTCCTTATTTATTTCTTCATTCAAAATGTGTTTATTAAGCTCCAATATCCCCACCTTAATTCTACATCAGGACTTAGTATTGAGCATAGCTATATAAAACAGAAATTTAATCAAGTTAATTAGCAAGCCAAAACTGCACTCAAACGTACATCAACAGCAAGAGAGCTGATCTGTGAATCAGCAGTTGGTCCCACAACTACTCAGGAGGCAGGTGCTCGTATCACACCTTTAGCAGCAGTTTGGAATTAAGTGAGACAGGATATCGACAAATGGAAGTTTTAGCGAAGTATAAAAATATGAATAGAAAGCAGGTGGGGATAATACTAAAATAGTTCATCTAAAAATAGTCTAATTCCATCCAGTAGCCAAACCCTATTAGGTTTCCTGTTCTTTTGAGTCCACAGTTTGTTTGTAGTCAATGTTGGAAGAGAAGAGGGTCTTTGCGATCCTGATACTCAACCACATCCCAGCCCATCCTCCAAAGCTGAGCCCAAGAACTTATTTTTATTTATTAATTTTTGGCTGTGCTGGGTCTTTGTTGCTGCATGGGCTTTTCTCTAGGTGCAGAGAGTAGGGGACTACTCTCTAGTTGCAGTGTGTGGGCTTCTTACTGTGGTGGCTTTTCTTGCTGCAGAACCCAGGCTCTAGGGTGCTCGAGCTTCAATAGTTGCGGCACATGGGCTCCGTAGTAGTCTCGGCTCCCGGGCTCTAGAGCATAGGCTCAATAGTTGTGGTACGCAGACTTAGCTGATCCAAGGTATGTGGCATCTTCCCGATCAGAGATCAAACTCGTGTCTCCAGCATTGGTAGGCGGATTCTTTACCAATGAGCCACCAAAGAAGCCCCCAAGATTTTATTTTTAGAGACTGGGAATAAAATGTTGAACATGGAGCTTTCAGGAGCTGGAAAGGTTTGGAGTGATTTAGAAGGAAAGTTAGTAAGTCTTTTAAATCCTCCTTTTGATTCGTCTCCCTTCAAACAAAGTTAAAACTGCAGTGAACCATCCATAAAATTCCCTGACATTTGGCGTCTCCTGTGTGCCAGGCCTGCACACAGCTGGATGCAGAAAATGTAAAGAAGCATGAAGCAAGGTCCAGAGTAGAGACAGTCATATCACACTCAGCAGTAACCCAGGGTCCTGAGAAGCAAAATCCATCCTCAGAGCTCATTCAAGAGACTGCCAAAGGTGCAGCTGTGTGGAGCCACTCTTACCAAAAACTTCTCACACCAGAGTGTCTCCGGCCAACATATGAGCCACAGTTTTGCAAGAGGCCCACTGCCTCTGCTGAGCATAAAAAGCCAAAAAGCCTGATATGGTCCCCAGAACACCAATGAGGTCTCCCTATGAAGAAGGAAGTCCCGACCTCATAGGGCCCTTTGCCCTTTGGGAAAAAAGAGAATGAACCCATAGCCTCTGTTTCCCTGTTAGCTACTTAATTTTTTTTTTTTAATAACAATCAGGTTTTTGAGGCAGCAATATGGTGTCATAGGAAGAAAACTAGGGCAAGGGATCACAAAATCTGTACCTAATTAACTCTGTGTGATTGGCCAAGCAATTGAAGTCTATGTCCTAGTTTTCTCATCAGAAATACAGGACAAATAATATCTGCCCTACCACCTTGAAGATTTTTTATGAGGAGCACATAAAAATAGGCAGAAGCAGCCTTGGAAAAGCATGTGTACGAGCTACACTATTCATGAAATGCAAATGAGGACGGGCGGCATGAGGGTGGCACCACCCATGTCAACCAGCAGTGAAGTCATTACCACCTCCCCTCTGCCAAGCTTGATGTACTCAGCACTAACGAAGCCGGAAGATTAGTGTCTGAATGCCCCCCAAAATGAAGACTGTGGCTTCCTGCCTACACCCACAGGTGCTATTAATTCTACAAGAATTGGAATTTATCCCCCTCTAACCCTCCATCAGTGAAGGCGATGGCACCCCACTCCAGTACTCTTGCCTGGAAAATCCCATGGACGGAGGAGCCTGGTAGGCTGCAGTCCATGGGGTCACTAAGAGTTGGGACACAACTGAGCGACTTCACTTTCACTTTTCACTTTCATGCATTGGAGAAGGAAATGGCAACCCACTCCAGTGTTCTTGCCTGGAGAATCCCAGGGACGGGGGAGCATGGTGGGCTGCCGTCTATGGGGTCGCACAGAGTCGGACATGACTGAAGCGACTTAGCAGCAGCAGCAGCAGCAGCAGCAACCCTCCATCTCCATTCTCTCTAGATGGAAAAATGACAGATGATACATAGATGATATGTGTCAGTCGCTTAGTCATGTCCAACTCTTTGTGACCCCATGGGCTGTAGCCCGCCAGGCTCCTCTGTCCATGGAATTCTCCAGGCAAGAATACTGGAGTGAGTTGCCATTCCCTTCTCCATGGGATCTTCCCAACCTAGGGATCGAACCCGGGTCTCCCACATTGCAGGCAGATTCTTTACCATCTGAGCCACCAGGGAAGCCCCAGAGAGGCTGATGACAGATAGATAGATAGGGAGATAGACAGATAGATATAGGACACTTCCAGCTGCAGGTAACCAGATAACCCATCTAGAAGTGGCTTAACCAATAGAAAATTTAGAAAATTCTCATACAATTTCCTGTTCCAAGGCTCCTTAATTTAGTGGCACAGGGGCTGGCTTATGTCCTCAGACTTATTGCCATAGGGCTGCACAAGGGTCTCTTCAGCATCACATAGCACTTTCTCTCCCAACTACATCCAAAAGCAGGAGGGAAGAGTTTTCTTAAATGCCTCTTTTAATTAGGGCAGAAACTATCCCAAATGCTCCCCTCTTCACACAAAACATGCCCAACATAGAACCAGCTGCAAAAGAGGCTGGAAAGATTTTCAACTTCTCTAGCGGGAGAGGGGATTGGCAACAAGGAAGACGTGGGAGGCAAAGGTGAAGGGAGTGGTGCAGAAGAAACAGCTGTAAGATAGACAAGAGCGTTCAGGTGCAGAGGAGGAAGTTCATTCTCACTAAATAAAGCAGAAGGAATTTGTTTCAGGGTATTAATTGGCCAACAAAATCGGGCTGAAGAAGTGGATTCTGGGTTGAGTATTCAGAAAAAAGGCCTAAAGTCACTGCAGAACTGAGCAGCCAAGTAAACCTGGTCAGTGCTCAGAAAGCCAAAGGTTCTGGAACCACACTGCCATGGCCAAGTCAGGAAGCCATGGGGACTGCTGCCAGCTCCTTGACTACCTGGTGTCTGCTGTGGACCACAGCAGCTCAACAAATGGCCCACTCCACCCACAAGGCCAAGAACTGGGTGCTGACATCTCCATTATGGATACTACAGGAAAACCAAGCACCTTCCCAACTGAACTTGCTGGCAGAATCTTGGCCCTATCTCAACTCAGTGGTCCAACTGTATAATAGAGCAAAGGAGGTACTCACAGACTTACTGAGATTAGTCCCCCACGTCCTTAAGGGTTGACTACTCACACTGAAGTGAGAAAGTCCAGAGACGTGGAGAGATGTGAGCAGCTGGAGCAAGGGCGGCAGCATGGACAACTGCAGGCTTTGATTTTTTTTTTCCCTCCACTGACATAAAACCACTCCTGTTGTGAATCCCTGACAGGCTGGGGATTTGTTCATTTTGTTTGGAAAGGTTACAGGGTCTTAACATTTTCTTTGGGGATTCCATTTAAAAGTTATAATAATGTCAGAATATAATTTTACATTTTAAATATAAACATTTAACCTTTTGCATTTTGGGCAAATATACATATTTTTTAATCAATCAAATAAACTAATTAATAAGAACTTATACACTTGTCTCCCTGTCTAGTACAGAAGATGCTGCACATATGAAGAGCTCAACATATTCAAGCTGCTTCTTTTTAAACCATCGCCTGGATGAGGAGAGACAAGCAACCCAAGGAGTCTGACTGTCCTCAGCCTGCAATGCATAAAGGACAAGGGGACCCTCGCTTGGAGCATCAGCTCCTGAGGATCCTGTGATGTGTCACCAGACCCCACTTTGGGACTGGAAAGCTGATTCCCCAGATGCTGGCAAGACTGTCAGCTGTCAGGTCTCAGCTGTCAACCGTCCCTGGGGATTATCTTGGTCGAAGGTTACTGCCTCACCAAGGTCACACCACTTTCCCCAAAGACAGCTCATATCTAGTGATGGGTCAATCTAGGAAAGAAAGGCTAGGCTCCCTGGGCCTCCTGGGATAACCAAAGGGCCCACCCAGCTCCAGAGCTTGCTGTGGGTGAGTGAAGGCCTTCACTGGGCAGACGCTACAGTCCAGCTTCGCCTCTACCCACTCCTGCTCCCTTCCATCCCCTCCCCCTCCCTTCCACAGGGGTTGTTGTTATTGTTCACTCGCTCAGTCATGTCTGCCTCTTTGCGACCCCATGGACTGCAGCATGTCAGACCTCCCTGTCCTTCACCATCTCTGGAGCTTGCTCAAACTCATGTCCATTGAGTCAGTGATGCCATCCAACTATCTAGTCCTCTGTCGTCCCCTTCTCCTCCTGCCTTCAATCTTTCCCTGCATCAGGGTCTTTTCTAATGAGCTGGCTCTTCGCATCAGGTGACCAAAGTACTGGAGCTTCAGCTTCCGCATCAGTCCTTCCAATGACTATTCAGGATTGATTTCCTTTAGGATTGGCTGGTTTGATCTCCTTGCAGTCCAAGGGACTCTCAAAAGTCTTCTCCAACACCACAGTTCAAAAGCATCAATTCTTTGGTGCCCAGCACAGGAGTGGACCCACCCAATGGCACTGCCCAGTCAACAACCTGCCCTCTAATCTCCATCTGAGTCCACTTCCCAGTAGCCCCACCCAGCCCCTGCAGCACCGCAGTCTGGAGCTGAGTTTCTAGACTGTGGGATTTAACCAAATATAATAGGAAAAGAGGGCTTCTCTGGTTGCTCAGACAGTAAAGAATCTGCCTGCAATGCAGGATGACCTGGATTCATTTCCTGGGTTGGGAAGATCCCCTGGAGGAATGCATGGCAACCCACTCCAGTATTCTTTTCTGGAGAATCCCCATGGACAGAGGAGCTTGGCAGGCTATAGTCTATGGGGTGACAAAGAATCAGACACGACTGAGCCACTAAGCACAGCACAGTACAACAGGAAAAGATGCCAAACCAATTTCCAGATTGCTCTACAGCATCTCGTCCTCCTGGCCCTCCTCGCCCCATCTTCTTGTGGAAATAAAACTATCCTTTGTGGTCCAGCTTCATAGCCTGCCTTCTCCATGCAAACTCTCCGAACCCCAGAAGCCGAGGTCTCTCCCTTCCACCCCTTTCAGCAGGCATCATCTGCTTGCACTTCCTAGTTGGTGTGTGCTCAGTTTCTGCCACTGAGCCAGTTTCCTGATCTAGAAAATGGAAACAGTGATACTCCAGAGGATTAAATAAGCAAACACATGTGTGACCCCTGCACCAGCACCTGGTCCCCCCAGAAAGCTCAACATGCCGATTCCCTCTCTGTTCCTCCTGAATGGCCACTCTCCTCACAAAAGGATATTTGTTCTTTTTCTGCTCTTTCAGGGAGGAGGGGAGCAGCAGGAGCCCCCTTGAGGGTGACCGACTCCCCACACACTGCCTTCCACGGGGGCTTGGCTATTTGCAAACAGAGGGTTGATATCACTTGTGGCTTTGAAGATACAAAGGACTCCCACAGCTACCCCTAAGTGGTCACACTACAGTCAGCATGCCCTAGAACATCTAAATCTCTGTCTATTTTTAGGATCAGAGTTAATCTTCTGGCTTGGTGTGAGTTGCCAAAATGGCGGTGGAAGTCTAGAGTGTATGGTGTCTCACTCCCAGTTACTGGGCTGGCCAGAAGTTCATTGGGTTTTGTCAGGGGAGACACACTGACTGAAACCGCCCTCCCTGGCCAGCTACCATAATAACCATCTGCATGAGTTATTTTATGACAGGAGGTCCTGCTAAGGAACACAAAACTAATAAGCCACCACTAAGGTATTCACTGGAAGGACTGATGTTGAAGCTGAGACTCCAATACTTTGGCCACCTGATGCAAAGGGCTGACTCATTTGAAAAGACCCTGATGCTGGGAAAGATTGAGGGCAGGAGGAGAAGGGGACGACACAGGATGAAATGGTTAGATGGCATCACTGACTCAATGGACATGAGTTTGGGTAAACTCCGGTAGTTGGTGATGGACAGGGAGGCCTGGCATGCTGCGGTTCATGGGGTCACAAAGAGTCGGACACGACTGAGTGACTGAACTGAACTGAACTGACTGAAGCAGAAGAGTTTGGGAAAAGTCAAAAGGAGATGCCGCGTGTCCTTCCACCTCCCAAAATCCTCGCTGGCCTCCATCTTGGCTGACAGATGCATGCACTCCAGGAAGGACCCTGAGTCAGAATGATTGGCCAAAGACAACCCAGAAACTAATCCCATCACCATAAAACCCAAGACTTCGAGCCACGTGGTAGACCAGTTCTCTTGGGTTTCCTTACCCTACTGGTAAAATCTCTTGCTTTGTCAGCACATATGTCTCCTCAGACAATTCATTTCCAAGTGTTAGACAAGAGCCCATTCCTGGGCCCTGGAAGGAGTCCCCCTTCCTGCAACAGTTTTTTTGGTAAGATGTTTGGATATACATCTGAAGAAATTGAAGGCAGAAACTCGAGCAGATGCTTGTGTACCAGTGTTCTCAGCAGTAATAATCATAAGAGCCAAAATGTGGGGGAAAAAACCCAGGGCCCATCAACAGATGATCAGATAAACACAATGGGGCATATACACAGAACGAAATAGCATTCAGCCATAAAAGGGAATGAAGTTCTGACACGTGCTACAATGTGAATTAATCTTTTCTATACAGAATAGGCCAGACACAAAAGGGCAAACATTGCATGATTCCACTTAAATGAAATATCTTTATAAGACAAATTCATAGAGACAGAATGTAGATTAGAGGTTACGAGGGGCTGGGGAGGAAGAGGGACTGTGGAGTTATTGTTTAAAGGTCACAGAATTTCAGTTTGGGATGATGAAAATGTTTTGGAAATAGTGGTGATGGTTCCACAGCTTGTGAATTATATCAGTCCCACTGAACTGTACATTTAAAAATAGCTAAAATAATTTTATGCTCTATGTTTACTGAAGCAGGAGGGAAGGGGGAAGGGCACACTTTTGGAGAGAATGACATAGCCCAAGGACACAACATAAACTGATCAGATTCAAATGGGTCCAAGATGACAGACAAGTCAACTTCGACTAGACCTTGATCCTCAGTATATGCTCACTGTGACATGGTGGCTCAGACAGTAAAGAATCTGCCTGCAATGCAGGAGATCTGGGTTCAATCCCCTGGCCAGGAAGATCCCCTGGAGAAGAGAATGGCTACCCACTCAAGTATCCCTACCTCGACAATTCCTTGGACTAAGAAGACTAATAGACCACAGTCGATGGGGTCGCAAAGAGTCAGACACAGCTAAGCAACTTTCACTTTCAAGCTAAATGACACACCCAGAGGCTCCGTGACACTCCAAGGCCAACCATCAAAGACCAAAAAGTAGGTGGTGGCCCAGTTCCTGGAATTCTCCACCCCTTCCCCAAAATAGTTGAAATTATCCTGCCACCCATTAACCTATAAAATTCAGTCAGTTTACTTCAGTCACTCAGTCATGTCTGACTCTTTGTGACCCCATGGACTGCAACATGCCAGGCTTCCCTGTCCATCACCAAATCCCAGAGCTTGCTCAAACTCATGTCCATCAAGTCAGTGATGCCATCCAATCATCTCCTCCTCTGTTGGCCCCTTCTCCTCCCACCTTCAATCTTTCCCAGCATCAGGGTCTTCTCCAAGGAGTCAGTTCTTCACATCAGGTGGCCAAAGTATTGGGAGTTTCAGCTTCAGCATCAGTCCTTCCAATGAATATTCAGGACTGATTTCCTTTAGGATGGACTAGTTGGATCTCCTTGCAGCCCAAGGGACTCTCAAGAGACTTTTCCAACACCACAGTTCAAAAGCATCAATTCTTTGGTGCTCAGCTTTCTTTATAGTCCAACTCTCACATCCATACACGATTACTGGGAAGACCATAAGTTTGACTAGACAGACCTTTGTCAGCAAAGTATTGTCTCTGCTTTTTAGTATGCTGTCTAGGTTTGTCATAGCTTTTATTCCAAGGAGCAAGCATCTTTTAATTTCATGGCTGCAGTCACCATCTGCAGTGATTTTGGAGCCCCCCAAAATAAAATCCATCACTGTTTCCATCGTTTCCCCATCTATTTGCCATGAAGTGATGGGACAGGATGCCATGATCTTAGTTTTCTGAATGTTGAGCTTTAAGCCAGCTTTTTCACTCTCTTCTTTCACTTTCAAGAGGCTCTTTAGTTCCTCTTTGCTTTCTGCCATAAGGGTGGTGTCATCTGCCTATCTAAGGTTACTGATATTTCTCCCAACAACCTTGATTCCAGCTTGTGCTTCATCCACCCAGCATTTTGCATGATGTACTCTGCATATAAGTTAAATAAGCAGGGTGACAATGAAATTACCCAGCTCATAAAAGCTAACCATGCCACATTTTGAGGCCCCACTCACCCTCTCTGATGGCCCACCGTCTGTCTGAATAAATCCACTTCTAACCTATCATTTTGTCTCTCACTGAATTCTGAGATGAAACATCAAGAACCTGAGCTTCATCAGGTCCTAAAACCAGGTCTACAATCTCAGTTGGAAGAACATAGGTTTGAGTCCCAGCCATAAGGGTTCAGGTCCCAGCACATGGGTTCAAGTCCGCATCTGAGGTAAACGGTTTCATTATCACAATTTTTAAAAATATTGTAATATATCAGAAACCACTGGGTTGTATTTGAAAAGGGTGAATTGTATAACGTATGAATTACATCTCAATAAAACTTTTTGGAAAATAGATATTTATTATAATTTATTCTGAGGCAAATTCAAAGAGCTGTATAAAGTAAAACAAACAAAAAACCAATCCATAACTGGACAAGAAATATGAATTTTCAGGTACAGCTCCCCTCGACTTTCCTCCCCCTGTAACCCAGAGCCACTCTCCCACTTCAGGAATCTGAATTTGTTGCCGACAATGTTCTCCCAGGATCTCAGTCATTTCATCTTGCAGCTAAAGACCCTACCCCAGAGTAGGGCAGGCCAGGAACAGTTGCTGTTGGTGTTAATCTTGCTCATGGCTTTGGAAGAGAGAAGGGCTAATCCTTGGAGAGGCTGGCTTCTGGGTATGGTTGGGGCTGGGGGCTGGGACCAGGAGAGTTAGGAAGCACTCACTCCCATCAGGATTTGGAGTCTGCTGGGCTGGCTGTGGAGCATTTTTGCACTGAGATGTAAGAACATTTATGTTTTATATGTCCACATCCCTGCTCTCAATTAACATCAGGATCCACACCATCACCACGATCATACTCAACCACAGACCTCAGGTCTTGGGGTGCACACTTCTCTGATAGTATTCATACCATTAATGTGATCTAATGTAAATAGTCATTAGATCTCAATCTGCAGCATACAGCAGTCATGAACTCAGATGCCTGGAAGGTGCAGGTAGGAAACCCAGGTGAATGAAGCAAGCTCCGGGGGAATGTGGCAAACAGGCCAGGGACTGGGACAGCTGTGGGGTTAGCTGCTAGTTCCGGCCGGTTGCTGCTATGGAGAAAGTGGGTCTTGGGTTATGAGCTCTTCTGAATTTTCAAGAAAAGTCAGAATAAGGTTTTTAGGCAAAATTTCTTAATATTTATTTCATTGTTGATAACTATCTCAATTTTTAAAAAAAAAAAAGAAAATTAAAGTCAACTTCCAGGTCTAATAATATACATCTGTAGCCTGGATACAGCCTATGACCTGCTAATTTTCAACATTAGCTTATAGAATAATCGTGGTGACCAGGAAATGGCACTGTGCTTGTAGTAAGAAAAGCAATATCTGCACATGGACCAAGGAGAACCCGGTACTGGGAGGCTGCCTGCTTTACTTTACTACTAATGGATGAACATTGTGCTGTGATTTGTTTTGATTTTGTGGATATTTTTAACTATCTTGCTTCAACTTCATATTGATTATCCTAACAATGGTTATAAAGAGGATGGTCAAAGGAACCACTGATTTGGGTTCAAGACTGCATGAGGATTCTCAGGAAAGCAGCATTCCCTAAGCACTGAGCAGAACATGCAGCCCTTGGAAATCACACCCTAGACCACTGACAGCCTTGCCTATCCCAGGAATGCATTTTGGGGGCAGGTCAAGAGCTTCAGGTAGATATGGTCACTTGTCAGAGCCACAGTTCCCCAGACTATGTAAGGGGAACACGAATGCCCACAGAGTCTTAGGAGGATTAAATGAGATGTTTACAGATATGTAAAGTATTTGGCCTCTTCCCTGATAGCTCAGTTGGTAAAGAATGTGCCTGCAATGCAGGAAACCTGGGTTTGATTCCTGGGTTGGGAAGATCCCCTGGAGAAGGGAAAGGCTACCCACTCCAGTCTTCTGGCCTGGAGAATTCCATGGACTGTATAGTCCACTGGGTCGCAAAGAGTCAGACACGACTGAGCAACTTACACTTCCAGCAAAGACTAAAGCTGTCCCACCCCTCCCTACACGGCTTCACCATGCTTCCTACTTGCTTACCAAGTTTAACCTAAATACACAGCTCTCTTTGCAGCATCTACTGAGAGAATGGAGACCATTCCCAACAATTAGACTATCAACATTCCAGAAAACATCAAGATCACTCTGAAGAGAAGCACAACTACTGTGAAGGACCCTGGAAGGACCCTGCAGAGGGAGTTCAATGACATCAGTGTAGAACTCAGTCTCTCTGTGAAGAAAAAGCAGCAGCTCCAGCCTGACAAATGGTGGGGCACTATTCAACAGAAAGGGACTGGCTGCTGTTTGCACTCTCTGTAGCCATGGACAGAACACAATCAAGGGTGCTACACTGGGCTTTTGTTACCAGCTGACGTCTGTGTATACTCACTTCTCCATCCATATTATTTCCAAAATCTCTTGGACACAAAATACATATACAGGGTTTAGATGAGGCCAGGTGTTTCTTGTTAAGTATCTCAAGACCATAAACATGAGTTAATTCTGGAAGGAAACATTGAACTTACATCAAATTCAACTGTTTTGATTCAGCAAGCCATGGCTGCTTAAAAGCAAAGACACTAGAAAAATTCTGGATGGCTTCTATGTGTCTGAGAAAGGAGCTGTTTCACAGGGTGATTAATAAGATCTTCGTAGTTGAGATCAAACCAGTCAATTCAGGAAATCAACCCTGAATATTCATTGAAAGGACTGATGCTGAAGCTGAAGCTCCAATACCCTGGGCCACCTGAGATAAAGAGCTGACTCCTTGGAAAAGACACTGAAGCTGGGAAAGATTGAGGGCAGGAGGAGAAGTGGGCAGCAGAGGATGAGATGGTTGGATGGCATCACTGACTCAGTGGACATGAGTTTGAAAAAACTCTGGGAGATAGTGAAGGACAGGGAAAGCTGGCATGCTGCAAAAACCGTAGAAACATTCAGACAAGACTTAGTGACTGAACAACAACAAAGCTGTCCAACTACAGGCACAACAAAATGCAAGATGATTCCTCAGACCTATCTGTGTAATTGAATATTTTAAAGATGAAAGAAAAACCCTGTATTGAAAAATACTGGATAGACAGATGTGTGGCGCCTGCCAAACCTGAGCTCCATATCCAATGGTCGATCCTTTTTCTTTCCATCACGCCACACAGCGTGTGGGATTCCCCAGCCAGGGACTGAGCCTGTGCCCACAGCAGTAGAAGCGCAGAGTCTTAACCGCTGGGCCTCCAGGCAAGTCCAGACCCTCATAACTTGACAGCAGATTCCTTTTTTAGACAAACTGTATAAGGTCTCAACACAGTCATGGTTATTGGTATTCTTTGTCTTTAAACAGGGAGAGAGGGGATGTATTTTGGAGCCTGACATGGACAGGTGTGCGCAAGTAGGCAAACAGAGCCACCAAGCTAGATGAAAAGGCTCTGGGGACATTCTAATGCTTGAGAACCAAGGCTTCCATCTTGGTCTCTCAAAACCAGCCAGTCAGCCCTTTCCCCAGGGAGGATCTCCTGGCTCTCAGGTACCTCTATCCACTAGAGGGAAAGAAGGGAAGAAAAATGATATCTGTTGAGCATCATTTGCTTTTCGTCTTCCTTTCAACTCCTTCCTCAAATACATCCCACCCCAACATGTAATGGCCAGTGAATCCTGTTCATTATTCTTTTGAAAGACCTCTTCTCTCCATTCCCACTTTCACGGCTCCATTTGGGCCTCATCAGAGATTGCCTTCGCTCCCTAACAACCATTCCCCACTCCTCCAGGCGACTCTCACACTGCCTGCCCTAAGTATTTTCCTAGGGACCAGAGGTTGGGGGAAGGAGAAGCTAATCCTGTCATTCCCAAGCTTAGACAGCTTTACAGATAGATATTCAATTCCTCTCAAGGAAAAGAACCATTTCCTTAGCCCCATATCCCTCTGGAGCTTCATCTCTCATGTCTTATCCCCACCCCACCAGGCATTCCACACTAAAGCCACACTGCACTTATCATTTCCTGTGTAGGCCAACCCCAGGCACCACTTCATGCCTTTATTCAGGCTATTGCCGCTGGGCCTGGCTTTTCAAGTGGATTTTTACCCCAATCTCTTAAGGCAAATGTCATTAACCCCATCTCTGCAAACAAGGTGGCATGCAAGACGGGACCCTCTTGCTACTATCCAAGACAAAGTCCACAACATCACAGGCATGGACTAAGCAATATGCTTTATGGGGGAAGGCAAGCGAGTCAAGCAAGGACCGACAACAGAAGTGGAAGCTAAGGTCCCTCGGATCCTTCCGTCCTCCCACAGAGAGACACACATGGGCCAGGAAGCTTTGGGGCCCACAGTGCGGGTCTGCGTGGCAATGGAGGCCCCTACCCCAACCACCACTCTTTCTTCACATAGTCCAAGTGCCAGGACAAACTTTACAGTGGTGCCAGGCAGTCTGTATTTGCCTGCTGTCTACAAGAGTTGTTTGAAAATGCCAGCTGCCCAGATCTTAGGATATGAGACACCAAGGTGGACACTAGAGACCCTCCTGTCAGGGAAAGAACCTCTGGGCCCCCAGGCTTACCTGAGATGCAGCAGCTCCCAAGGGAGAAGGCAGGAAAGCCCATCCAGTCCGGGATGGCTCAGTATCCCTGCAACCCAGAGTAAACACCCACTTTAGACAATTCCATTCCCGGAATGTCACTTTAGACAATTCTGATCATTGCATCACACGAGGAAACTGAAGCCCAGAACTCAAAGCACATGGGCAAGATCGCACAGCTGGTAGATGGTGGAGCCCAGATTCTAAACCAGGTCTTGTCTATGATACTGTATCTCAGGAACATCCTTGTTATCCAACTCGTGGTCCTCTGTGGCTGTGTGAAGACCCCATTCTCTCCTGGAGCAGCCCATGGGGCCAGCCCACCCATAAGCACCTCTATGGGAGGGAGAATCTGCTCCCCTGAGATCTGCAGGATGACTGGAGCCAAAGGAGGCCTTGAAGATAACAATAAACCAAGTTCACTTTGTGTTGCCTATCTCCTGAGATTTCTAGATGGCAGGGTAATTTGGTTTTCTCTTTCAAGTTGATTTTCCACTTTCTAGTGCCAGAGGCAAACCCTGGAAAAAAAAAAAAAAAAAGCCCTATACCAACTCAGGTAAATACAGACACCATTAACAACTTCCCTCCTTCCTTTTCCTAGGAGAGCAGAAACATCAGCTCAACACAGATAATAATGAAGTCCTGCTGTGTGTGAGTATATGTGCATGCATGCGAGTTTCCATGTATATGTGTGTAGATCCTTCTGTGGGATTCTGGAAGAGTTAAATAAATATGTCTTTACCTCTTATGGATTCTGCGTCATCTGGTAGCCAACTTACAGGGGCCAAAGACTATCAAAAATTGTACAACTCTAGTTGAAGGGAAACAGAACCAGAGCAACTTAGACCCTACACTTGCTATCATTTCAAAGTCTCAGAGAATTTAGTATTTGGGGAATACCAAAAGTAACTTAAAGATGCACACACACAAACAAGATAGCTAGGGGGAAGCTGCTGCCTAGCACAGGCAGCTCAGCTCTGTTCTCTGTGATGACCTAGAGGGGTGAGATGGGACATTGTAGGGAGGCTCAAGAGGGAGGGGATACATGTGTGTATATATATATATATATCTGACTCACTTTGTTGTACAGCACAGACTAACACAACATGGTAAAGCTATTCAGTTCAGTTCAGTTCCTCAGTCGTGTCCGACTCTTTGCAATCCCATGAATCGCAGCACGCCAGGCCTCCCTGTCCATCACCAACTCCCAGAGTTCACTCAGACTCATGTCCATCGAGTCAGTGATGCCATCCAGCCATCTCATCCTCTGTCGTCCCCTTCTCCTCCTGCCCCCAATCCCTCCCAGCATCAGAGTCTTTTCCAATGAGTCAACTCTTTGCATGAGGTGGCCAAAGTACTGGAGTTTCAGCTTTAGCATCATTCCTTCCAAAGAAATCCCAGGGCTGATCTCCTTCAGAATGGACTGGTTGGATCTCCTTGCAGTCCAAGGGACTCTCAAGAGTCTTCTCCAACACCACAGTTCAAAAGCATCAATTCTTCAGAGCTCAGCTTTCTTCACAGTCCAACTCTCACATCCATACATGACCATTGGAAAAACCATAGCCTTGACTAGACGGACCTTTGTTGGCAAAGTAATGTCTCTGCTTTTCAATATGCTCTCTAGGTAGGTCATAACTTTTTCTTCCAAGGAGTAAGCGTCTTTTAATTTCATGGCTGCAGTCACCATCTGCAGTGATTTTGGAGCCCCCAAAAATAAAGTCTGACACTGTTCCCACTGTTTCCCCATCTATTTCCCATGAAGTGATGGGACCGGATGCCATGATCTTCGTTTTCTGAATGTTGAGCTTTAAGCCAACTTTTTCACTGTCCTCTTTCACTTTCATCAAGAGGCTTTTGAGTTCCTTTTCACTTTCTGCCATAAGGGTGGTGTCATCTGCATATCTGAGGTTATTGATATTTCTCCCGGCAATCTTGTTTCCAGCTTGTGCTTCTTCCAGCCCAGCGTTTCTCATGATGTACTCTGCATAGAAGTTAAATAAGCAGGGTGACAATATACAGCCTTGATGTACTCCCTTTCCTATTTGGAACCAGTCTGTTGTTCCATGTCCAGTTCTAACTGTTGCTTCCTGACCTGCATATAGGTTTCTCAAGAGGCAGGTCAGGTGGTCTGGTATTCCCATCTCTTTCAGAACTTTCCACAGTTTATTGTGATCCACACAGTCAAAGGCTTTGGCATAGTCAATAAAGCAGAAATAGATGTAAAGCTATTATCCTCCAGTTAAAAAAATAAAGAAGCAGACATGCACATATACCCACACACAAAATCACAAGCTGGTGTTTAATCTGTCTTTCTCTGGCCCAGTTCAAGGCATTTCAGGATTTATCTGTATCCCCCACTTTTCCTTCTCCCAGGCCTGTTGTTATGTTGTGCTTAGTCGCTCAGTCATATCTGACTCTTTGAGACCCTATGGACTGTAGCCCACTAGGCTCCTCTGTCCATGCAGATTCTCCAGGCAAGAACACTGGAGTGGGTTGACATGCCCTCCTCCAAGGGATCTTCCCAACCCAGGAACTGAACCCAGGTCTCTCACATTGCAGGCGGATTCAGGCCTAGGCACAGTCTTTTACTGCCCCATGACACAGTACTGGCCTTGACCCTGCAGAAATCTTTGAGCCCTGCCTCTAAGGATTCATGTGTTCCCCTGACCAGCCCCCATAAAGGAGACATTCTTTGGGTTCTGTTATTGCTGGAATAATTTTGCCACATCTGAGAAACTGCTGAAGTGACAGCTTCACCTGTCCATGGCTGGCTCTCTTCTCACCGCTCTGGCAACGTGAGCACACGATGTAGATGCAGTCAAAGCCACGGGAGAGATCCCTGGATCCAGAGAACAGGCTGTGAGATGAGGATGACATTCCAAACAGTGTGGAAGGCATCTGGAGATCCAGCCTGAGAAATTCTGGAGGACGTGCAATTGGCCACCAGCTGCTGAAGATACAGGGACCCATGGACAAATGGTCTGAGGGAGGGCAGATGATTTTGGAGTCATTTCAGGCATGTACTCTCTGACCCACCCAGACACCAGTCGGCCAAAGGACTCCATGGGTGTCCTCAACCCTGCGGTCCTCAACCTTACTGCCTTAATAATGGGTGGATGACAGTCAAAATATTTACAAAGGGCCAACGTTTTGCCTTTATAAATGTGTGTTTGCTTGCTGAATTCCTAAGTCCAGTGACAAGGCTTGGCTGTCTGAGATGACAGAGAGCTAAGATTCCATTCTCTAATCATCCTTATTTTTAGTCGTGGGGACAAGGGAGTTGAATTACTATGCTATCGTCCCCTGGGAATGAAACCCATCTGTTCCTAAGAATCTTAATGGAAAGGTTAGGCTTGGTTTTTTTTTCTTCCATATCCTCTACTTTGGGGAGAATAGACATTCTTCAAAAACCATTTTCTAAAAATCCAGATTTTCTGATCTGTTTATAATCTCGGTGTGTTTTTTTCCCCCTATTTTATCTTTATCTTCTTCCTCATTGTCATGACTCCCCAGATCACTTAAGTTCCCCCCACCTGAACACCTACCACACAGGGAATGCTCTTTCGAAAAGTCATCTTTCCTTTAATAGATAACTGCACAGAACAGCAAGGAGGCCCTCAGGGGAGGTGGAGTTATCGAGCTCGTCATGGAATTTGGAGAGCAAGCTTGCATTTGGGAATTCGACAGTCAGCAAAGGTGCCAGTCCTTTTTCTGGAGACCAGTCAGTCTTGGGTTGAATATAAGAGTACACTCCTGATCTGCCTGAAGCTTCCATTTGCTGATTTTGACCTTTCCAACAGGGTGTGTTACCACAGCAAGCTTCCCATTGGTTCAATGAGCCTCATTCGGATTCGGATGAGTAATTAATGTGTTTTCTGGCTTCCCACCCCATTCTAATTAGTGTACTTTACCTAACCAGCACCAGCAGGGGCTGCCGCACACTCTCTGCATCCCTTTCTACTGAGTCTATGAAGCTTGTGTGACTAGACAGTGCATGCTAATTGCTAAAAGTAGCCCTGGGAGTGTTTACGGGCTCAAGATCTCTCCTCCCACTCCCTTCCTGCCCTCTCTGCCATCCCCTCCAGTCTTTCCTCTTCCTTGTCAATTTATGTCATAATAACACCTCGATCTTGAGTCATTAAAAAAAAAAAAACAACTTTTCAGTTAGTGTCACACCTTTGATCCCATCTAAGAAAGACTTTGATCACACCATCCAGTCCCATCACTTCATGGCAAATAGACGGGGAAACGATGGAAACAGTAAGAGACTTTATTTTGGGGAGGGGGCTCCAAAATCACTGCAGATGGTAACTACAGTCATGAAATTAAAAGACGCTTGCTCCTTGGAAGAAAAGCTATGACAAACCTAGACAGCATATTAAAAGCAGAGACATCACTTTGTCAACAAAGGTCCGTCTAGTCAAACCTATGGTTTTCCCAGTAGTCATGTATGGATTTGAGAGTTGGACTATAAAGAAAGCTGAGTGCTGAAGAACTGATGCTTTTGAACTGTGATGTTGGAGAAGACTCTTGAGAGTCCCTTAAACTTCAAGGAGATCCAACCAGTCCATCCTAAAGGAAATCAATGTTGAATATTCATTGGAAGGACTGATGTTGAAGCTGAAACTCCAATACTTTGACTACCTGATGTGAAGAACTGACTCCTTGGAAAAGACTCTGATGCTGGGAAAGATTGAAGGCAGGAGGAGAAGGGGACGAGAGAGAATGAGATGGTTGGATGGCATCCCTGCCTTGATGGACATGAGTTTGAGCAAGCTCTGAGAGTTCATGATGGACAGGGAAGCCTAGCATGCTGCAGTCCATGGGGTCACAAAGAGTCAGACATGACTTAGCGATTGAACTGAACTGAAGAAAGACTTTAGGGATGGGATGGCAGGTGGGTGGGGGAGCCTTGGGGCTGACCTGAGAGCACAGGTGGAAGGCTGAGAAAGGTTTCAAGAAAGACAGCCTGCCCAGACTGTGACCTTGACCCCGTGCTCATGGAGGAAGAGAGGACACAGCCCAGGTGAGACTTCTTCCAAGTGGAAAAATGACCAAGGTCTGACCAAGGGATGAGCAGCCTTGATGAAGGTCACTCCAAAGCCAATGGCAGGTATTTGTCTAAAATCGTGCTCTCTCCTTTCCTACATCTTCTCACTAGATTCAGTTCAGTTCAGTTCAGTTCCTCAGTCGTGTCCGACTCTTTGCAATCCCATGAATCGCAGCACGCCAGGCCTCCCTGTCCATCACCAACTCCCAGAGTTCACTCAGACTCATGTCCATCGAGTCAGTGATGCCATCCAGCCATCTCATCCTCTGTCATCCCCTTCTCCTCCTGCCCCCAATCCCTCCCAGCATCAGAGTCTTTTCCAATGAGTCAACTCTTCACATGAGGTGGCCAAAGTATTGGAGTTTCAGCTTTAGCATCATTCCTTCCAAAGAAATCCCAGGCCTGATCTCCTTCAGAATGGACTGGTTGGATCTCCTTGCAGTCCAAGGGACTCTCAAGAGTCTTCTCCAACACCACGGTTCAAAAGCATCAATTCTTCAGAGCTCAGCTTTCTTCACAGTCCAACTCTCACATCCATACATGACCACTGGAAAAACCACAGCGTTGACTAGATGGACCTTTGTTGGCAAAGTAATGTCTCTGCTTTTCAATATGCTCTCTAGGTTGGTCATAACTTTTCTTCCAAGGAGTAAGCGTCTTTTAATTTCATGGCTGCATTCACCATCTGCAGTGATTTTGGAGCCCCAAAAAATAAAGTCTGACACTGTTTCCACTGTTTCCCCATCTATTTCCTATGAAGTGATGGGACCACTTCATAGATTAGTGCGTCTCAAAATATTTTAGCAACAGGATCTTCACCTAAAACGAAATTTGGGCAGAATCGACTGTTCAAAGCAGACAGAAGTTCAGAATGTTGTTGTTCAGTTGTTAACTCGTGCCCGACTCTTTGCAGCTCCATGGACTGCAGCACACCAGGCCTCCCTGTCCTTCACCATCTCCCAGAGTTTGCTCAGACTCATGATGTCCGTTGAGTCAGGGATGCCATCCAACAGCATGGCTACTGTTGCTGACCAAAAATCTCGGCTTTCTCTGCCCACCAAAGCCAAATAAAAAATACAGAGACAGAGTCTGGAGGAAATAGAAAGGTGGGTTTTATTCTCAGATGCAGAAAGGGAACACAGTAGGGAACTGTACCCCAACTCTATGAGGGGTCTGGGGCTTATATAAGGCAAGGGCTCAAAGTCAGGAGCTGGTGATAAGGAACAAAGGTGATAGGATCCTGATTTCTTCCTCTTGCATTGTTTTAAAGACAGTCAGAAGCTGCAGCCAGTAACCCAGTAATTGAATCTGGCAGTTTGGTGGCTCTCACCTTCTTTCTGATATGGAACTACAAGGGGAAGGACGTTGTAAGGTAAACATCAGATACAGGATGTATTTAGCATAGAGTCAAAGGAAAATTGTGAATTGTAGCTCCTGCAGAGTTAGGGAGCAGAAAAGCAAAGTTAGTTACAGACATGCTGAGTTAGAAGCGGTTAAAGTACAAACACTAGGAATGTGCAGGCCTGCTCACTGTTCTCTTTACCATCTTTGTTCTCAGGAAAGGGAAAGAGAAAAACTCATTCCTCTTTTTTCCTTCTCACTGCAACACTATCATCAAAAAGTCCACAAATAAAAACTGCTGACAAGGATGTGGAGAAAAGGAAACTCTCATGCACTGTTGGTGGGAATGTAAATTAGAGTAGCCACTTTCGGAACAGTATAGAGGTTCCTCAAAAAGGTAAAAACAGAACTACTATATGACCCAGCAATTCCATTCCTGGGTATATGTCCAGGAAAACCAAAAATACTAATTTGAAAAGATACACGTAGCCCAATGTTCATAGCAGCAATATTTACAATAGCCAAGACATGGAAGCCATCCACGAGCCCTTCAATATGTGAATGAATGAAGAAGATGCAGCACATATATCCACCACATCTTCTTAATCTATATATCAAGTACTCAACCATGATATGAATAAAATTCTGCCATTTACAGCAATATGGATGAACCTAGAAAATATTATGCTTAATGAAATAAGACAAAGACAAATCTAAGACAAATTTGACAAATAAGATTTGTCAAAGACAAATCTAAAAGTATACAAATGAATGTATATGAAAAACAGAAACAGGCTCACAGATACAAAAAACAAATTTGTGGTTACTGAAGGGAAGAGGGAAGGGGAGAGGAGCAAATTTGGGGTATGGGATTAACAGATACAAACTACTATGCATAAAACAGATAAGCAACAAAGATATGCTGTATGGCACAGGGAATTATAGCCATTATCTTTTATTTATCTATTTTTTATTGAAGGACAATTGCTTTACAGAATTTTGCTGTTTTCTGTCAAACCTCAACGTGAATCAGCCATAGGTATACATATATCCCCTCCCTTTTGAACCTCCCTCCCATCTCCCTCCCCATCCCACCCCTCTAGGTTGATGCAGAGCCCCTGTTTGAGTTTCCTGAGCCATATGCCATTATCTTTTAATAACCTATAATGGAGTATGTTGTTGTGTGTGTGTGAAAGTCTCTCAGTTGTGTCTGGCTCTGCCAGGCTCCTTTGTCCATGGAATTCTCCAGGACAGAATACTGGAGTGGGTAGCCACTCACTTCTCCAGGGAATCTTCCCAACCCAGGATCGAACCCAGGTCTCCCGCATTGCAGATGGATTCTTTACTGTTTGAGCCACCAGGGAAGCCCAAGAATATTGGAGCGGGTAGCCTATCCCTTCTCCAGGGAATTTTCCTGACCCAGGGATCAAACCAGGGTCTCCTGCATTGCAGGTGGATTCTTTACCAGCTGAGTTACCAGGGAGTATAATCCGTCAAAAATACTGAATCCATATGCTGTATGTCTGAAAGTAATACTGTGTAAATATTATTGTAATATATTACAGTATTGTATACATATTATTGTTACAATATAATATTTTATATCAACTATAATTTTGAAAAGAAGGGCCGCCTGGGGGCAGGGGGTCCTTGCCATGCCTCCAGCAAATGCAATGGGAAGTGTTAGGAACCACTGCTCCCGGGACCAGCAGCCTCCTTTGGGCAGAAGGACACTGTAATCCTAGCCTTCCCACCCCTGCTCTCCCTTCCCCCAACCAGAGGGGAGGACAGATGCTCCCAAGTAAATGAGCTGAAATTCAAGTAAGAGAAATTCCTCGGGGCTGTTTACTTGGTGTTCCATGCCTGACAGGTTCTCCCGTGGCCTCTGGCTGCATCATCCCTGGGGGTGCGGGGAGAGAGAGCAGGGCGGCGGCGGCCGACAGTGCCAGAAGCCTGGGCAGCATTGGGTGGCAGTGCCGCTGGCCTGAGGAGATGAGGCGTCTGATTCTGCCCACCTGCTTGATCCTTCCCACATCTCTCCCTCTTGCAGACAGATTCCTGGCTCTGTCGTGCGGGGTTTCCTCATGCCTACTCACCCATTCTATACCAAGTCTCCATCAAATCAGACAGCAGGGGACTTCCATGGTGGTCCAGTGGTTAAGAATCTGCCTGCCAAAGCAGGAGACATAGGTTCGATCCCTGGTCCAGGAAGATCTTACATGACAAGGGGCAGCTAAACCCAAGTGCCGAAACAATTGAGCTTGTGCTCTGGAGCCCTGGAGCTGCAGTTCCTGAAGCCTGCGCACCCTAGAGCCCATGTTCTGCAACTAGAGAAGCCGTCGCAATGAGAAGCCAGGCACTGCAATATAGACCCAGCACAGCCAAAAACAAACAAACAAACAAATATCTTTAAAAAAAATAAATAGGTAAAAAAAATTTTTTTTAATCAGACAGCAGGGATTTGCAGGGGAAGAGCAGATATGGAAATGTTAGTACAAAGACAGTCTTACTCTTCTTTTTAACTGTTGAGCAGCCTTCAGCAAGCATCAGGCAAAGCCAATCGAAGTCTCCTCCCTGGTCTCTCCCAGGGGCAGCAGGAGGTGTGCCGAACCTGGAGCCAGGAGCCCGGCTCTGCTTCCAGCTCTGCTGCAAACCCTCCCAGTGGTCCTGAGCAAATGTCTCGACTCACTCAACTGGGCTTTCAATAACAAGGCAGTTTCTAAGGGCTCTTCTAGCTCTACCCTCATGTTTAGAAGGTCACCAATGGTTACTGCCTGGCGAGCCCTGCTCTAAGAAAAGGCGTCCAGGAGGCTCTTTTGGAGAAGTTACTTGGATAATGTCCTGCCCCGGGCCAGCTGAAAGAGAGAAGATGCCCAGAACAAAAGCAATTCACACACTGGGCCAAGTGAGGCTGCCACCAGGGAGCTTGTCTGCCCCAAAGGGACCTTCCTTATTGATGGAGGCCAGATCATTAGGTGCTCCTTTGTCAAGGGATGAATACCAGGGTCTCGGAGAGCATGTCAGAGTGACCACAGGAGACAGGACGCTCTAGACAAGGACTGGACGCTGTCCACTTCTCCAAGGCACTCCCACAGACAGCGCTGGCAGCACTTGGACAAGGCACAGCTGTGCCACTGTTGAGACACCTTCCAGGGCTCTTCCTCCTGTGGCCTGGCAGCCAATACTCACCACCTGAGGAGAGCCAGGCCTCCTTGTCTTGTCTTTGCAATCCTAAGCACCTTGAGCAATTGATCTATTCTATTCAGTAAGTGGGTCATGACAGGTAAGGCCTGGGTCACAAATCACGCAACACCTTGAGTCCCATGTGGGGCAGGACTTGCTCCTAATCCAACATGTGGATTAATTCCTTGTGGGTCAACCAGACCAAATATTCCTTTAGTCAGGAGCCCTGGGGACTTCTCTGGTGGTCTGGTAGCTAAGATTCTACACTCCCAATGCAGGGGGCCTGGGTTTGATCCCTCGTCAGGGAACTAGATCCTACATGCTGCAACTAAAAACATCTCACATGTCGAAAGGAAGATCAAAGATCCCAAGTGCTGCAACTAAACCCAGCGCTACCAAATAATTTTTCTTTTTTTTAAATCAGGAGCCCTGCGTAGTTTATTATTAACTAGCAAGGCGATGTTGCCAAATGTGCTTGACCTCTGTCTTGTCTCCTCAGCATCTAATGGGGACAATATCATTCAATCCACTCACCTCCTTAGGGCTGTTGTAGAAAGAAATCAAACGTGATCATGTATGTGACCCTTGTTAGGCATAAACAACGTGTGAGATAAATAGTTGTCTTGATACCCAGTGAAGGGCGTGAGACAGCAGGATGTGGACATCAAGCGCACTGGCTCTGAAGTCAGACTTGATTGGGGTCAGATCATGGCTCTAGCACTTCCTGCACAGGTGACCTCAAACAAATGACTTTAGCCTCTCTGCGCCTCAGTTTTCTCATCTGTACAAGGGAGTGATAATAACAGCCTCTGCTTCAGAGAGTTGATAATGAAGTTGATGCATGTCAAGGGCTTAGAACAGAGCTTACCAGAGTGAACGCTCGATACATGTTCATTATATTAAGAGGAACACGTTCCTCTGGCCAGAAGCACATTGTGTAGGCTCCCACAGCCTTCCTGTGCGCTTGGGAATGAAGCCCTGACTGGGCGGATCCTCCTCCCACAGAGGCGGGCCGGGCCCCCATTCTGCTGCACCTGTGCTGTGGGGTCTCAGCAGCTGCCTCCCACCTGAAAGCCTCAGTCTGCCCCCAGCAGAGAATGACCATCATAATGGCCAGTGGCACAATCATCTGGGTGGTTTATTAGTGGCGTCTCAGAGGGACCCCTTCCCCCTAGACTTCCGGGGTGTGCCCTGAGTGTGGGGGCAGGGGGAGCATGAACATATACACCTCACAGAATCAGGGCAAAAGACAAGTCCAGGGCTGAGGAGCGACTCCCTGGAAAAAGTACAGAGAACTGTTTTTGCCTTAAACACCTTTAAAGAAAAGGATTGCCCAGTTCAAGAAGGAGGGGACATATGGCTGATTCATGTTGATATTTGGCAGAAACCAACAAAATTCTGTAAAGCAATTATGTTTCAATTAAAAAATAAATAAAATAAGGTTGGTCCACTTTTAACTAAAAAAAAAAAAAAAATTGCCCAGCCTTTCCTCGGGCCTTTGTATTCCTGGGGGGGGACATAGAAATCCCCCACCTTGAGTTTGAAATGAGGTGGACCTTTTAAAAGGATTTTAATTTCCAGAATTCAGCCTGTTCCTCTCTGCCAAGCCCTTTACTGGAAACAGCGGTCCTTGACCCCCTGAGTAGGCAGGAAGTGGGAAGGGTGGGCACCCAGCCTCAGTGACCTTTGCTCTGCTGTTGCCAACCATGTGACGTGAACAAAGGAGCCTCAAACCCTGGGGGCCTGGCCCAGGCTGAGCACTCTGAGCAGCCCAGGGTGGGAGTCTCCGCCACGCACCACTCTGTTCCTGCAGCAGTTCTCAGCAAAACTGCTCGGTGACCCTGAGAAGGGTCGCCTCTGGAGCTGAAGGGCAGGCAAGGGGAGCCCCACTGCACTGTGAGTGTCTCTTGTGAGTGTCTCGGCCGCCAGCTGGATTGCCACACTGGCTGCAGCGTCTGTCAGTGACCTCCTTCTCTTTAATTTCTTTTTATTAAAATCTGGTTCATGTACCATATTATGTAAGTTACAGGTGTACAATGTAGTGATCAGTGACTGCCTCCTTGTGCAGCCAGAATGGCATCTCTGGCCCCGAGTCTGGATTTCCTAACCCCCAGATGCAAGCTGCGCATGGTACTGCAGCAGTGACCAGTTCTTGGTATTTGCTCAGGTGGCATGAAGACCTTTATCCTTGAATCAGACCTGAACCAAACTGTGGATTCTGCCAGCCCAGCTTGCACAGTCACCTCCTGAGTGAGTCCTAATGACTGACACGTGTGATCTGAGGTAAGCAGCATTAGAGCTCCATCAACACACAACCCCCGCAAAGCTCTGGGTTAGAAAAGAAGGGTGGAGAGCTCCTGCCTTGTCAGCCTGCGGCACAGGCCCTGACCTTTGACGGACGTCATATTCCTCCAAGGAGGACCACTCTCTCTCTTTACATCAATAAGAGGGTATCGGCACTGAGGTTTTCTCTGTGGAGGTCAAAATACATTCTGCAGATTTTGCTTTTTCCAATGTCAAAAAACATTTTTTTAATTTCAGTATTTTCTGAGGCAAAATCTATGTGAGGTATGATATTGTTATTACAAATCCCACTATACAACTAACCAAAGGCCCAGGGAATCAGAGGAGCATAATTCATTCTCTCCTTCAACAAATATCTGACCAGCATAAGACTAAAACAGGGCGTCCCAGTTGGCTAGTGCTCAAGATTCTGCCTGCCTTGCAGGAGACGTGGGTTCGATCCCTAGATTGGGAAGATGCCCTGGAGGAGGAAATAGCAACATGTTCCAGTATTCTTGCCTGGAAAATCCCATGGACAGAGGAGCCTAACAGGCTATAGTCCATGGGATCACAAATAGTCAGACACAGCTGAGCGACACACACAGCACAAGATTAAAACAGCCTGCAAAGCAATGTGTCAAGTTCCTCTCACTGAAACACAGCCTGTAGTCACAAGATTTGCCGGTTCAGCAGGAGTGGTCAGAGTCCAAGTAAGACCTTTGGAGACCATAAATACAAAACCGATTAAGAAATCTCATCCTAAATATTTAAAAAAAATACTAAATCACATTTTTTTAAGTACGAAGGGATGAAAACAAGGATCTGATTTTTCCGGTGAGGAATATTTCACTAGCAAAAGATCTCCACCCCTCTAACCCTCCCCTCTTCACCAGATTTCTAATCTGGCCTAAAGGGTGGGGGTAGAGAGGGGTTGCATTTAAGGAAGTTATTGCTTAGAAAGTGAGAGATCCTTCTCAGAGGGGGAAGAGAGAGAGACTTCCTTACACTGAAGAGTGGTCTAAAGTAGGCCATGACCATTGTAAGGCTGCTCACTGGGGGAGGGACGAGAATTCTCTGGAGGAGCTGAGCCTGATGCTGTAATCTTGGGGTAGGGAAGAGAGCAGAATCCAACACGGAAGTCTCTGGAAGGAACTAAGGCTGTTCCAGCCTCTGGCAGAATGATCAAAGGGAAGACATGGAGCCCAAGAAGAAAATTGTCTTGATTCATCCAGGAAATGAAGGACAAAAGCAATAACTCAGTTTCCACAGAGAAGTATGTGTGCATTCTTGGAAAAACAGGAGGAGAAACACTGGCTTTTAAAGGTCAGCTTTAGAAGATACTGGGGTTCCCTAGTAGCTCAGTAGTAAAGAATCCACCTGCCAAAGCAAGAGATGCAGGAAACATGGGTTCCATCCCTGGGTCGGGAAGACCCCTTGGAGAAGGAAATGGCTATCCACTGGAGATTTCCTGGAGAATCTCATGGACAGAGGAGCCTGACAGGCTACAGTCTACGGGGTCACAAAGAGCTGGATATAACTTAGCTACTGAGCATGTGCATATGCACTTAGAAGACACTAGATTCACAAGTCAGGGCTAGGTGAGCAGAGAGAAGCGGAGATTAGAAAGCTTTGGAAATAACAGTAATATTTTCGGTTAATACAAGTTGAGCCTTCTGACCTCCAAATCCTGCAGTCTTCAATGTACCATCCCCTGAGATTCATCCTCACTTGGTTCTGCACCAGGATGCTGGATACATCGACGCTGTGTGGGAGAGACACCACGGGAGCCCAAAGGGGGACAGGTGAATCCTAGGGTACCGCTTTACAAAAGCCATTTCTCCTCGACCTTGGATAGCTCTAGAAGAGCGTGACCTACCATACAAGGGGCAGAGAGGTGTCCAAAGACATTCAATTTGCAACTTCCTTGAGGTTTTCACCCAATACTTTTTTCTGACTGAACCCACATCTCCTGCATTGGCAGGCGGATTCTTTACCACTGAAAGTGAAAGTGAAAGTGAAGTAGCTCAGTCATGTCCGACTCTTAGCGATCCCATGGACTATACAGCCCACCAGGCTCCTCCGTCCATGGGATTTTCCAGGCAAGAGTACTGGAGTGGGGTGCCATTGCCTTCTCCGTTAACAGCGGCTAGGCATATTATATTTACTTGGAGCTGGTATACTTGGTGACAGCCTTAGTGCCCTCGGACACGGCGTGCTTGGCCAGCTCGCCAGGTAGCAGCAAGCGCACGGCGGTCTGGATCTCCCTGGATGTGATACTGAGCCCCGAGCAAAGCCCAGTATCTTCTACAGCGGACCTTAAAAGCCAATGTTACTCCCTCTTGTTTTTCTAAGAACACACACACACACACCTTTCTAAGGAAACTGAATTACTGCTTTTGTCCGTTTGTTTCAATTTCTCTCTAAACAAGTTTCTTAAGTTCAGTTCAGTTGCTCAGTCATGTCCAACTCTTTGCGACCCCATTTCTTAAGCTGTTAGGAAAATAGCAGTTCTGAAAGCAGGGGTCCCTGGACTAGCAGCACCAACATCTCCCTGGGGAACTTGTTTTAACCACAGACACTGGACCTGACCCAGATGGAGAGCATCAGAAACTTTAGGGGCGGGGCCAGCAACCTGTTCGGTTGATGCTGATACCAGCTCGTTTGAGAACTGCTCCTGAGCAGAATGCAGGCCCACTGAGCTATAAGAGACTTAATTTACCTTTTCACTACTTATCGATCGCTGTTTGGCTTTTGTATTTAAACTTTCAGTGACACATAGCTCAAGGTTTCTGGTGTTATTATGCATGTTGTTGAGTCGACTATTCTAACTTCGGGGGTGAGGAGGAGGTACCTAGGTCAAATTTGTAATTGGATCCCTGTATCTTTCTTTTTTAGGCTGGGGAAGTGCAGCAAAGTAAAAAAAAAAAGAGCTGTGGCTGCATTTGGCTCCCTCTGAACTGTCTGGATTGGCCAGGCAACTGAGATGTGTCCTTAAGACCTGCTGCAGTTGGTTCCTTCCCTTTGGAAACCAGAACTCAGAGGACGGCACGAGACAGGCCGCAACAGTTCAGACGGCTCGCAGGCTGCCCTGGTTCCTTTTCATTTACCAGGTTCATTTATCCTAGCATTTCTCAGCATCGACCTCCCCTCCCCCACCAATCAATCCCCAGGGAAAATGGAATTTTATCACCCTGGACACTCGGTTCTACCCTCACCCTTTGGCTCCCCTCTCTACCCCCGGCACACATTCCATCTGGCTCTGTGTGTGTGTGTTCTGGGCCTGCCAGAACATTCCAAGACAGAAGCAATTGCTTCCTGCCTGGCTCACGTTGTCAAGCAAGATACGTGAGGCCAGAGACAGGTATCTGTCAGGGAAGCCAGATGTATGATGCTGGCAACCTGGCACAAGGAGAAGAGGAGGGCACAGGGGTTTCTGTGTTACCCCTGGAGCTAGCTAACCAGGAAGGTGGTTACATAAGGAAGCATGTGGGTTTGAGCACAGCTGTTCACCTGTTGCTGATTAGTGCGCTGCCTATCAGCCATGCAGGCTCACTGAGCTGTCAGATGCAGACAGACGCAATCGAGAAGGGTCGGTTCTGTTTAGCAAAAGCTTTTATTGAACCCTGGACTCTGTTAGGTGCTGGGAAACCTGAACTAAGTAAACCAGAGTCCATGCTCCCAAGGAGCTCATGGTCAAGGAGAGGAACACGGGCCAGTAAACAGTCATTTACAGTCCCCATGAGAAGACAAGGACACTATCTCCACTGGACAAAACTCCTGCAGAAATGCTCTGAAAGTTGAGTCAGGCAGATGTGGTATTTTCCAGATGGGTGTTCCAGGCAGAGAGAACAGTATGTACAAAAGCAACGTGCCCTAACTCTGAAACAGTCACATTAAAGCTCAGGTTCAAATGCCAGGAGCAGCGTTAGGAATGTGGCCTCCTTCTCACGGGGCCAAAATCCAAGCCGCACAACCAGAGAGGAGGCAGGCCCGCTGCTGCCAGGCAGACTCTGTGCAGACCCTGATGGCCCGACGAAGGAAGAGCAGGGCCGCTCTGCAAGAAGAAAGTGTGGGAGCTGGAGCCTGGGGACATCTTAAACCCCTTATGTATCTGGGAGGTTATGAACCAGGATAAAAGGGAGAATCTAGGTGTGCAGAACTGAAATCTGCCCATCTGAATGTGACAGGAGGTTTAATAAGAGCCCTGGGGGTGGGGAGCACAGGAGACATGAGAACTGGAACGTTTACAGAACAAAAAAGAATTCGCTTGCTGGAGGTGTGTTCTGTGTCTCTACCAAAAAGAGATTTTCCATCCAAGATCAGGTCCTCAGCTCCCCCCACAGTGTCACTCTCTGTGGGTTATCTCATGGGGCCCAGGACTTCAGCTGCCATGGACAACCCCCATCTCCCCGCCAGTCTCTCTCCTGGCAGACAATTGCTCACTGGACATCTTCACCTTGACACTCACGTACACTCCAACTTAACGCCATTACGTGTCCCAAACTGAGTATCTCCTCACTATCCTAGATTCCTCCCTCCAGCCCTCCCCAGTGGACTCTAGCTCAAGGGACAGGACTTCAATTCACCTTAATGCTTCACCCAGCAATCCCCAGCAGGTCTTGCTCTCCCCTCCTTTCTCTAAGCAAATTATTTACTAAATCTTTTTTTTTTTTTTTGGCTCTGCATGTGGGAACCTAGTTCCGTACCCAAAGATCAAACCCTTGCCCTAAGCCTTAGAAGTACAGAGTCTTAAAACTACTTAAAACTACTGGACCACCAGGGAAGTCCCTACTAAATCATTCTTGAACCTATTCACCTTAGATTAGTTTCCTATGGCTGTGTTTGTGCGTGCAAGTCCCTTCAATCGTGTCCAACTCTCTGTGACCGTATGGACCAGGCTCCTCTGTTCATGGGATTCTCCATGCAAGAATACTGGAGTGGGTTGCTATGCCCTCCTCCAGGGGATCGTCCCAACCCAAGGATCGAACCCACATCTCTTATGTCTCCTGCATTGGCAGGCAGGTTTTAACCACTAGCGGCACCTGGAAAGCCCTTCCTATGGCCACTGTAACAAATCACTACAAAGTCAGTGCCTTAAAACAACATGAATTAATTACCTTGCAGTTCTGGAGGTGAGAAGTGGAAAATGAGCTAAAATCAGTGTGTCAGCAGGGCTGTGGTTCCTTCCAGAGGTTTTAGGGGGGAATCAATTCCCTTGATATTTTCCAGCTGCCTGAATTCCTTGGCTCCTGGCCCCTTCCTCCATCCTGAAAGACAGGAGCACAGCATCTTCAACTCTTTTTGATTTTGATGAAATGCCTTCCTCCATCTTTCAAGAATTCTTGTGATTATCCTTCCTGATCCCATCCAGATAATCCAGGATAATCTTCCCATTTCAAAATCCTGAATTTAATCACACCTGGAAAGTCCCTTTTGCCTTATAAGGTATCACAGGTTCTGAAGATTAGGAAACGGACTTCTGCGGGCCATTACTCTGCCTACCACACGCTTCCTCCTATCCCAGTACCATGGCACCAGCATCTCTCACCCAGCTCCAGTGGGTACCAGCACACTGCTCTTATTCGAGCCACTCCTATGTCATCCTTTTATAGCTGCCTGATCACAGGCCTGTCTCCTTTGAGCTTTACATGCTGTGAGGACAAGGTTGGAATCTTGCAACATGTATGTTGGTACACCCACTATGGGAAAAGTATGGAGGTTTCTCATAAAACTAAAAATACAATTTCCAAATGATCCAGCAATCCCACTCCTGGTCAAATATCCAGATAAAACTGTAATTCAAAAAGATACATGCACTCCTGCGTGTTCACAGCAGCACAGCTCACACTAGCCAGGACATGGAAACAACCTAAATGTCCACCGACAGATGAGTGGACAAAGAAGATGTGGTACATACATACATACAGTGGAAGGTTACCCAGTCATTAAAAAAGAATGAAATAATGCCATTTGCAGCAACATGGATGGAACTAGAGACTATCATACTAAGTGAAGTAAGTCAGAAAGAGAAAGAAAAGTACATACAATATCACTTATATGTGGAATCTAACACACAAAACAAATGAGATTACCTACAGAACAGAAACAGACTCACAGACACAGGGAACAGACTTGTGGTTGCCAAGGGGGAGGAGGGATAGAGGAGGGATGGACTGGGAGCTTAGGACTAGCAGATGCAAACTATTACATATAGAATGGATAAACAATACTACTACTACTAAGTCACTTCAGTCGTGTCCGACTCTGTGCGACCCCATAGATGGCAGCCCACCAGGCTCCCCTGTCCCTGGGATTCTCCAGGCAAGAACACTGGAGTAGGTTGCCATTTCCTTCTCCAATGCATGAAAGTGAAAAGTGAAAAGTGAAAGTGAAGTCGCTCAGTCGTGTCTGACCCTCAGCGACCCCATGGACTGCAGCCTTCCAGGCTCCTCTGTCCATGGGATTTTCCAGGCAAGAGTACTGGAGTGGGGTGCCATTGCCTTCTCCGGATAAACAATAAGGTCCTACTATATAGCACAGGGAACTATATTCAACAGAAGCAGAAGATATTAAGAAGAGGTGGCAAGGATACACAGAAGAACTATACAAAAAAGATCTTCACAACCCAGATAATCACGATGGTATGACCACTCACCTAGAGCCAGACATCCTGGAATGAGAAGTCAAGTGGGCCTTAGGAAGCATCACTATGAATAAGGCTGGTGGAAGTGATGGAATTCCAGTTGAATATTTCAAATCCTAAAAGATGATGTTGTGAAAATGCTGCACTCAATATGTCAGCAAATTTGGAAAACTCAGCAGTGGCCACAGGACTGGAAAAGGTCAGTTTTCATTACAATCCCAAAGAAAGGCAATGTCAAAGAATGCTCAAACTACCACACAATTGCACTCATCTCACACGCTAGTAAAGTATTGCTCAAAATTCTCCAAGCCAGGCTTCAACAGTACATGAACTGTGAACTTCTGGAAGTTCAAGCTGGATTTAGAAAAGGCAGAGGAACCAGAGATCAAGTTGCCAACATCTGTTGGATCATCAAAAAAGCAAGAGTTACAGAAAAACATCTACTTCTGCTTTATTGACTATGGCAAAGCCTTTGACACAATAAACTGTGGAAAATTCTGAAAGAGATGGGAATACCAGACCACCTGACCTGCCTCTTGAGAAATCTGTATGCAGGTCAGGAAGCAACAGTTAGAACTGGACATGGAACAACAGACTGGTTCCAAATAGGAAAAAGAGTACGTCAAGGCTATATATTGTCACCTTGCTTATTTAACTTATATGCAGAGTACATCAAGAGAAATGCTGGGCTGGATGAAGCACAAGCTGGAATCAAGATTGCCGGGAGAAATATCAATAACCTCAGATATACAGCTGACACCACCCTTATGGCAGAAAGTGAAGAAGAACTAAAGAGCCTCTTGATGAAAGTGAAAGAGGAGAGTGAAAAAGCTGACTTAAAACTCAACATTCAAAAAACTAAGATCATGGCATCTGGTCCCATCACTTCATGGGAAATAGATGGGAAAACAGTGGAAACAGGACCGACTTTATTTTTTTGGATTCCAAAATCACTGCAGATGGTGCCTGCAGCCATGAAATTAAAAGGCACTTACTCTTGGGAGAAAAGCTATGACCAACCTAGACAGCAAATTAAAAAGCAGAGACATTACTTTGCCAGCAAAGGTCCGTCTAGTCAAAGCTATGGTTTTTCCATTAGTCACGTATAGATGTGAGAGTTGGACTATAAAGAAAGCTGAGTGCCGAAGAATTGATGCTTTTGAGCTGTGGTGTTGGAGAAGATTCTTGAGAGTCCCTCGGACTGCAAGGAGATCCAACCAGTCCATCCTAAAGGAAACCAGTCTTGAATATCCATTGGAAGGACTGATGTTGAAGCTGAAACTCCAATACTTCAACCACCTGATGCGAAGAACTGACTCACTGGAAAAGACTCTGATGCTGGGAAAGATTGAAGGCAGGAGAAGGAGCCGACAGAGGATGAGATGGTTGGATGGCATCACCGATTCAATGAACATGAGTCTGGGTAAACTCCGGGAGTTGGTGATGGACAGGGAGGCCCGGCATGCTGCAGTCCGTGGGGTCGCAGAGAGTCAGACACAACTGAGCAACGGAACTGAATGATGATAAACCGTAATAGAAAAGAATATTTAAAAAAGAATCAATTTGCTGTTCGGCAAAAATTAACATATTATAAATCAACTATAATTCAATTATTTTTTAATATTTATTTTAAAAGGATTTTTTTAATCCTTTATTTAAAAGGATCTTCTTTTGTGTTGTCCCCCAAGTACCTTATAAGGTTCAAAGAACATTTTCTGAATTGGATTTTTAAAAATAAAACTCCTTTGATTGGAAACTCTCTGGGCCTCAGACCTGCTCTGCTTTGCTTTCTTAGTGCTTACTAGCTATTATGGACACAGGCCGTGCAGGGACACTTTCCTAGGGGAAGGGAGGGGCCAGTAAACAGCCCAGGGCTTGTCAGTCAGTCCCAGATCAGGAAGGCAACTGGGGACAAGGCCCTGGCAGAAAGGCCTGGGAGGTTTACCAAAGCAGGCATCCAGAAGAGAGGTTTCCCCTCCCAGGTCACATCGGTGAGGCTGGACACCGCAGTCTGTAATTTCATCACAGGCCAGAACCAGATTCCTGATACATAGTAAGAATTCCAGGACAGCACACACGAGGCAGCAGCTGGGCTGTCAGCCTCGGGCTAGAGCAAAGTAGGGCCTGGGTCGGGGTGGGGGGTGGGGGGAGGGAGGGGCAACTCCCCAGCCCTCCCACTCCTCCCCTGCTTCCCCCGCCAAAGCCCCCTCCCCACCCTCTTCCTTCCCTTTGTACTCATGAATGCCAGCCCACTCAAGGCAGACATTTGAGAGACTACTGCCAACTTCGAGCAACTTCAACACCTGCTGGGATTGATGAGAAAAAATATTGCTAACAAATGACCCTTTTCTGTGTCTGCTTTTAATAGATGAAAGATTTACAAAATCATAATTAGTCTCCTTCAGCAGTTGGTGTGGCCAAGATAAACCACATCAAATTATTTGCCAACTTAGTTCCTGTAGACTAGAGGATAAACAAGTCCCTTTTTCTCCACCTCCTTCTCTGTTTCTTCTTTTAGCTTTTTAAAATAAAGTATACATTGTCAGGACTTTTCACAGCCAAAAGTCAGTTTGCCACTTCCATTCCATGCAAAAATTTTTGCTGTGGTTTATTTATTTTTATGGCTGTATGACATTTCTTGGCAATGTCCATTCACAATGTTTTCATCCGTTTTTCTTTCACTGGACATTTAGGTTGTTCTGGGTTTTTTCCTCTTTCAAATAATTCTGCAAAGTATTCTTCTGTGTGTCTCCTTTATGCACATGTGGGGAAGTCTAAAGATGGGTAAGCACTTCCTCATCATTTCTAAATGAGTAATCACTATACTGTCCAAAATGGTCGCCTGAATTTACCCTCCCACCAACAGCACCGTGTTCTTGTTGCTTCACATCTTCCCCAATACTTCAGCAAATGTTTTTGGTTTTTACCAATCTTTTAAGTATCAAAAGTTTCTTCTGTGGCTCAGTGCTGAAGAATCCATCTGCCAAACTGGAGAGGCAGGTTCAATCCCTGGAAGAGCCTCTGGAGAAGGAAATGGCAACCCATTTCCTTGCCTGGAAAATCCCATAGACAGAGGAGCCTGGCAGGCTATCTTAGTATTAAATAGTACTGGTTTCCTGTAACTTACATTTTCCTGACTAGTAGTGAGGTTGGGCATCTTTTCATGTAAGTATTGACTTTTTAGATTTCTTCGATGGATTGCCTGTTTTCATCTTTTGCCTACATATCTATGGAGTTGTTTCTTTTTACCTCATCAATCTGTAGTTTACTTGTTTTTACATATACATTCTGAATACCAATCTTGTTTTTTTAGATTTTTTTTTATGTGGACCATTTTTAAAGTCTTTATTGAATTTATTACAATCTTGCTTGTTTCATGTTTTGGTTTTTTGGCTGCGAGACATGTTGGATCCTAGCTCCCCAACCAAGGACTGAACCTCCACCACTGCCTTGGAAAGTAACGTCTTAACCACTGGACCACCAGGAAAGCCGCACTCCTCTATGACTTTATAGGTTATGTCTGCTCAGGCCCTCCGAGAAGCAGACACCAAGAAGGAATTAGAAGTGAAGACAATTACTGGGATCACAAAGAGTTGGACATGACTTAGCGACTAACATGTTAACTTTTTTTACTTTCAATGCTCTGAAAGGTAATGGGACAAAGAGGAGGGGTGGCTGGGAAGACCCTTCAGATCCCAATGCAGATCTTGCTACCTGTGATGGCAGAGAGAAGAAAGGAGGATTGGGTAGGAAGAGACTTCATCCGCAGGGAGTTCTGAGGTCTCCGTCCAGCTAACAGAGAGCCTCAGAAGAAAGTTTGCCTTTTATTTATTTATTTATTTATTTTTTGAAAGTTTGCCTTTTAAAGGAAACCAATGCTGGGCAAGAATGGCTCAGCTTGAGTCCCCCCACCATGCGCAGTTGGGCCAGGGAGAGCATGGTCTCGGTCTGAACACTGGTGGATCCAGAAGGTGCGGCAGCCACAGGCTGTCAGCCAATCACACACCTGGCAGGCGCCTCTCTCCTGAAGGGAGACCAAGCACCCCTTATAGCTATCCCCTGGCCAACATCTTCTCCCAGATCATACTTGACTATTTTTTATTTTTGCCTTATGGCGTCTTTTGATGAGAAGGAGCTTTACACTTGAATGCTGATAAATTTATCACTATTCTTTATAGTTTGTCCTGCTGTGTTTTCAGGTATTACTGTTTACTCTCTGATCCTGAGAGTTTTCTATATTTTCTCCTAGATGTCCTAAAATCCTGCTTTTCAAATTTTTCACCTCTAATTAAATGGGTTGTGTTTGGTTTTGTTTCTCTACATGGGTTACTGAATTCCCAGCATCATTTTTTGAATAATTCATCCTTTCTCTACAGATTTGCATGTTGTCTCTGTCATACATCAAGCCTTCATACGCACAGGAATCTGCCTGGGGGCCCTCTATTCTGTTCCACAGGCCTATTTGTCTCCTTCTGGGCTAATACCACACCACTTTAATAAGTCTGATAAGGCAAGTGACTCATCTTGGTTTTTTTCAAAATTTCATAGGTATTTTGGCCCTTTGCTTTTTTGAAGCAATGTTAGAATCATCTTACCAAGTTACACAAAATATCCTGTCTGGATTTTTATAATTTCTAGATTAATTTAGGGAGAATTAAAATCTTTTAACAGTGAATCTTCATATCATGAACATGCCTCATCTCTCTAGCAAAGAATACCTAAGTAAGTGAAGTTTTGTAATTTTCTTCATAGAGATCATACATATATCTCATTGGATTTATTCCTGGCCCCTCATAGCTTTGTTTCTTATAAATGTTCACTTTAAAAGTTTTTGTTTCCTAACTGACTGGTTATAAAAATCAATTTCGATTTTGATAAAAATTTTGGATAAAAATCCAAATTGATTTTTATATCACGAGCTTCTATATAGCAACTTTGATGTCTTCTCTGATAAACTGAGGCTCTTTTTCACACATCTCTAGGAAATCAGGATCCTTCTGTACTCAAAGAAAACCCATCAGCAGATTATCTAAGCAGGCCAAGCTGGGGGAAAGGCCATTTGCTGACTCCCCTGGCTAAACGGCACCGCCTCCTTCTGGAGACCTTGCCAGCAAGACAGAACTCCCAGGGAGAGTTGCTTTAGATCAAGCAAGGTTCTGGACAGAGTGGCCTAGCTTGAGGTCAGCGTTACTGTTACAGAACAAAATGATCCCCAAGCAAAAAGCTCAGCGCCAACTGGGTTAGACAGGGGGCTGCTGGGGTGACCTGATTAGAGGATGGCATCTCTTGATTGGCCACATCTGCTCTGTCCTTCCACTCTCCCTACTTGGAGAGGCCTTAGGGATATCAGAAAGCAGGCCAGGAGGAGGCGGCAGCCTGTACCATGAAAGGGAGTTAGAGCAAAGCCTGCCACTGCCGACCCTTCACCCCCACTCAGCTTCCAAGCTGTTCCCCAATCAGGTTCCATTCCACCCGGCCCAACTGCTGGAGGGCAGTTAGGCAGCTTTGAGAGCCCAGTGTGGGACAGGAAATGTATTCTGTGGACCCTTGGCTTTGGGGTCATCCTAAATAGATACTGGAGTCCATGGCCATACTACCCTGAACATGCCCGATCTTGTCCAAATAGATACTGGAGAAGGAAAGAGAGAGAGAAAGAAGTGACACCCACTGGGTGGACACAGGCCTCTCACCTGTCTCAGCTGTCTCCACAAAACAGTCCTGAGGTGGGTGTCTTCTAGAGGTCCCACTGTCTCTTCTCCCATTTCTCCATGGGCTACTTGAGTGTACAGGCTCCTGATGACTTCGTGAGAAGCCTAGGTTTTATTTCTATATCCATCTGTATCCAAAGTGTGAGCCAGTGGGGCACAGTGAGAAATGGATAAATGCTGAGTCAGACAGACCTGAGTTCTAGTCTCCGAGGGATCCCAGGTATGGTGCAGTCAACTCCCCTAAGCTCTGATTTTTCCCTCTGTTTAGGGAAGAAGAAAGTATCTTCTTTGTAGGATGGCTGAGATCATTAGACTGAATCACATACATCGCTACCGAGCAGATGCCGTATAAAGCTGTATGCTTCCTTGCAAGGTCCTTTAGGAAATTGCTGAATCACTTCTCAAGTTTAAGGGGGTGTAAGGTATGTGCCAATTCTCCAGGGAACCAAGAAACATGAGTTCTACTGAAATGAGCATTTTCAGCCTCACAACAATTGCATTAGGTAGAGTGCATGTTATAGCCACACTGTAAATGAAGAAACCAAAGTTCAGAGGAGCAGTGTGACTCCCGAAATCAGAGGCAGGACATGGCAGAGCAGAGATAAGAAGCCAAGTCCTTCCTGGAGCCTTTGCTGCCCAGGCCCCACCCAGTTATTTCCCTTCCCAGCTCCTGGCCACCAGGTCCCAGACCTCAGGTAACCCCATGGCTTTTAGCTGAGCTCCAGTGCAGACCTGACCTCTCTTTATCAGATGACAAGGATTTCAGTTGCCAGGAGCAAGAGTTCCCTGACTCACATGACCCTTCCAGTCTCTAGTATTTTCCTGCAAACAAGAATCCACTGAAAGGCTATTGTTCTTCTTGCTTTTGCTTTTCCTAGGAACTGCCATTCTGTGTAAGGCCCAGGAGCTGGAAAGCACAATCAGATAAAGGTAGAGAGGAAAGAGAGAACAAAAGAGGGGCAAGAGAGGCTATTGATAGGAATCAGCAAATCATTATTTAAACAGAAAATGATTGTTCTTATTACCTATTGCCTTTATTATAATAACCTATGCATTTGTAAGGCTTCCTCCATTTATAAGGTTCTAAAGCGGAAAGTCTGTGTGTGTGTGTGTGTGTGTGTGTGTGTATACATGAGTATATGCATGCCTCTTGATCTGTCTGTGTCTGTATTTAATCCTCTGCAGCACTGGGCCTGGAATCGAACACATAAACAACTAACTTATAGAAGGAGGGAATGTGTGACCCATTTTCCCAGAAATGCCTTCTCCTCAGGCTCTTATTAGGTCTGACAGTCTCATCATAAGAGTCTCTACTTCTTGGAGACCTGTTCCTTTTACCAGGTTAACCATTAACAGGTCCTTCCCACTGTCTAAAGAGTACAGCAGACTGGAATACCATGGGAAGGGCCCTTTGACGAACTAAATGGGGGTCGGGGGTGGGGAGCTGACCCATGGAATGCAGTTATTTGTGTGATGGGAACTTGTTCCTAGGATGTAAACCCTGACTCGCCCCTGTAAGAAGATAAAGAATCACCCCAAAGGAGGATCTCTGAGAAGGCAAGTATGTTGCTCACACCATCATCTATGTGATGGTCTGGTTTCACAATGCAGCTTAGGCCACCGGGCAGAGCAAAACTAAGGGGCTCCTTCATGAGTCAAGCTGATGACCCTGGTCTCATTCCTCTAGTCTCCATCGAAATTGGGCTAAACTACTAGGGACCTATGTGGAGCCCAAAACAGACCAGCCAAGAGGATACTGGTGTATTTTTTTTGCCCATATGTCTCTTTCTTTCCTGGAAAATGCCATGGACAGAGGAGCCTAGAAGGCCACAGTCCATGGGGTCACAAAAGAGACAGAACTGAGTGACTAAATAGCAACAGCTCTTTATTTACCACCTGATCATTGTTTTATTCAGTCACTCAACATTAAAATATTTATCCCTGCCTTGTTACAAAAGAGAGTGAAGGTAAAACTGATTTATACAAAAGGTGACATTTTTAAGCTAATTCACATCTATCATCCATGGCATTCTATAATTTAACTCAACAAGTAATTATTAAATGCCAACTCTAATAGTAGCGAGACAACATCAGTGAAAATATAAAGATGGGCCCATCCAAATGGACCTTGTAGTCTAAGTGCAACTGTGGACTCGTAAACAGAAAATTACAACTGTGGGTCAACTCTTTTGTAATTCTAGTGATCATGGCTAAATAGTCTCTCTTGCTATCAGTCAATCCTTAACTATTACAAAAATTAACGTTCATAGCTGTTTATGGACTTCTCTGGCAGCTCAGTGGTAAAGAATCTGCCTGCCAATGCAGGAGAGATCTATGGGCCAGGAAGATCCCCTGCAGAAGGAAACGACGACCCACTCCAGTATTATTGCCTGGGAAATCCCATGGACAGAGGAGCCTGGAGGGCTGTAGTTCATGGGGTCATAAAAGTCAGACACAACTGAGCAACTAAACAAGAACAACAGCTGTTTATATTTTATGTACTCTAATGACACCTGATGAGAAGAACTGACTTATTTGAAAAGACCCTGAAGCTGGGAAAGATTGAAGGCGGGAGGAGAAGGGGCTGACAGAGGATGGCATCACTGACTCAATGGACATGAGTTTGACATGAGTTGGGAGTTGGTGATGGACAGGGAAGCCTGGCGTGCTGCAGTCCATGGGGTTGCAAAGAGTCAGATACGACACAGCGACTGAACTGAACCAAACTCTGACCCCATCTCCCACTTTTAGCCTTTGCTGCCTAACAGCTTACCGGTCACACCCAGGCAGGAGCCATTGGCACAGAGTTCTCCCCTTATAAACGGAAGAACTTACAAACAAAAATAGCAATGAGAATGAATGTTAAAGACAGTTTTAATCCAACTTGCAAGCTACAAGTAAGCACTAAAGCAGCTAAATTTGCAGAGGCTCCACTCAGGGTCTAGTTCTATTTAGCTCAGATGAAGAAACAGCAGCTGGATCACCGACTGCCACAGTAAGTGAAAAACCACAACACGGCAGCCAGTCTTCACCTTCCCAATCAATGGTTCAGGGTCATGGCCAGTATTTGTACCTTGAGCTTTAAATATTTCCTGAATGTGTTTTACTTGGTTCTCTCATTTTATCTCCTAAAGATGTCATAGTCTGCAGATGGGGAGAGAACAAGCCAAAGAAAGGTAGCTGACTTCCCTCTGGTCCTTCACAACGTTGCTGTCTGGGATGTAAATTAAATCCTAGGACCAGGTTTCCCAGCACCTGGTTTTGACAGCAAAGAGAGCACTTGCTGTACCTTTTGAGAACAGAGGTACTTAAGGAGCCTGGTAATTTATGAGAAAGCTCTGGCTGGTCAAGAGTTACTACTGTTATACATTTTAGCTTGAAGTGAAGAAAGGTCTCTGGTCTGGGCTGAGGGTCAATCTACTTTTTAATGTGGTGGAATGATCTAGCACAGTAGTTCTCAAAGTGTGGTCCCAGGACCACCAGCATCAGGGTGACCTGGGGATTTATTAGAAGTGCAAATCCCCCAGCCTCACCCAAAACCACCTGGGTCAGACACTCTGGGAAAGGAGCCCACAATCTGTGTTTCAACAAGCTTTGGGGAGGATTCTGATGCATGCTCAAATTTAGGGACATGTGCTCTAGAGCAGTGTTCCCAAATTTGGTCCTGGGACCCTTGGCCTCAGGATCTGCAAAAGGAAATTCTGGAATAGGTGATCTGGAGGTACAAGAAAATGAGAGAAACAAGGTTTACTCCTTCAGTCCAGCATTTCCCAAAGAGCCTGATCTTAAGTATTACTGGGGACCTCTAAATAACAGCCAATGTCCTGACCCCTATCCAGGGAATTCAGAATCAGAGTGGGAGAGAAGAGTTGAAATAGCCAGGCTCAGATTCGGACATCCCTTGGATAAGTGTGGCTCACTTATCTAACCTCAAGAGGATTATTGCTCTGGGCTCCAGAAACCACTGGTTTTGAAGGAGTCTTTTGGGCCTAGAAAAGAAAACAACAGTTTCAAAGGCCCTTGCTGAATCATCTAACTTCGGAAAAAACAAAACAGAACTTTAGGTCCCGCCCTGATGCTCCAGGCCTGTTGCATCTATCTGGGACTTATCACCCCCTGTCCGGAAACCTTCCACCCCCTACACCTGCCCAGAAGACTTATTATCCCCTGCCCAACTACAAATTCCATCTCAACTAAAGAGTACCCAAAACATCCCGCCTGATTAACATTTCCCTTATCGTTTCCACAAACGTCCCTATAAATATGGAACCTCCCTGATCCCTCCTCGAGCTCAGCCTGGTCGATAGGCCAACTGTCGCCCCTCCTTGCCTGAATATTGGTAACCTACTTCTGTTGAGGTCGTCTTTCCTTTTTCTGCCTCGGCCCGAACTATACCTTACAGGTTTAGTCATAGTATCCACCTTAGCCCAATACCATCAACATCTAAAGAGGGGTCTGATGCCAGTCCTCCATTCAGAAAATAAATACTATACAAAACCTATTGATTTTTTTTAGCCTGAGAAAGTACCAAAAAAAAATTAAATATAAATTTCTGGGTTATTTATCGATGGATCAGGCAAAAAGCAGCACATAGAGACCCCTGAAGACAAAGCATTCAGCCAGGATAGAAAAAAGACTCAACAAACGAGAAAAAAAAAAGAGGGAGATTAAATGGGAGAGAGGGGCAGGAAGGCAAAGGGAGAGGGGCAGAGAAGCTGAGACTTCATGGAAAACGAATAAAAGATGATTCTGGTCCTTTAAACCCCTGGTGGCTCAGAGGTAAAGCATCTGTCTGCAATGTGGGAGACCTGGGTTCGATCCCTAGGTCAGGAAGATCCCCTGGAGAAGGAAATGGCAACCCACTCCGGTACTCTTGCCTGGAAAATCCCATAGACAGAGAAGCCTGGTATGCTACAGTCCGTGGGGTCGCAAAGAGTCGGACACGACTGAGTGACTTCACTTTCCCTTTCAAACCCCAACTGCCAGGATCTAATGCCTGACGGCGTGAAGTGGAGCTGATGTAATAATAATAGAAATAAAGTGCATAACAAATGTAACGTGCTTGAATCACCCCGAAGCCATCCCCATTTGTCCCACCTTGGTCCGTGGAAAATCTGTCTTCCTTGAAACCAGTCCCTAGTGCTAAAAAGGATGGGGACCACTGCTTTAGATTCACGGTAGGGAGCCCAGCTTGGTGCTTAAACACCTGGGCTTTTGAGGCTGTTTAGTTTAAGTACCAGTTCTGTCTCTTTACAACAAGCAGTTGACGATCTTTTTGAGCCTCAGTTTCCCCGTTGATAAATAGACTAATAAGAGTGTCTCCCTTGAAGACACTTGTTCTGAGTAGCAAATGCAATGAGGTGATTGGTATTTATCAAGCTTAATCAACTGGTGTGGCCACACTGTAGTAAGAAGCACTCAGCCAATGTGAACTATTACAATTCTAACACCTCCAATTGTTGCTGGCCAAAATCTTGGCCTTCTCTGCCCACCGAAGCCGAATAAAAAATGTGGAGACAGAGTTTGGAGAAAACAGAAAGGTGGCTTTTATTCTCAGTCGGCGGAGAGGGGACCTCAGTAGGCTCATGCCTTAGGAACTGTGCCCCCCTCCATGAGGAGTCTAGGGGCTTATATAAGGCAAGGGCTCAAAGTCAGGAGTCGGAGATGCGGAATAAAGGTGATAGGATCTTGATTCCTTCCTCCTGTGTTGTTTCAAAGACAGTCATAGACTGGCATCAGAAACCCAGTAATTGAGTCTGGCAATTGGGTAGCTCTGCCGCCTTTCTGATATGTAACTATAAGGAAGGATGTTGTAAGGGTAAACACCAGACAGGGGATGGATTTAGCATAGAGTCAAAAGAAAAATGTGAATTGTAGCTCCTGCAGAGTTATGAGGCAGAAAAGCAAACTTGGTTACAGACATGCAGAGTTAGGAGCAGTTAAAGTAAGAAAACTAGGAATACTCAGGCCTGCTTACTATTCATTCTCTTTATCGTCTTTGTTCTCAGGAAAGGGAAAGAGAAAAATTCATTCCTCTTTTTTCCTTTTACTGCAACACTTTGGATAAATCATTTCCAATCTAAAATCTAATTTATCATGTCTGTGTCAAAAAAAAGGCTGGACCCTTGTAGACCATCCCTGTGATAAATTCTGTTCCTGACTTACTTTAAAACCTGACCACACAGCAATAACAGATGTTTATCCCACTGAAGAACGATCAGACAAGGAACCTACCACTGGGGAGGGGGTGTCTGGGCAAAGGGTGTGTCTGAGCCTCCCATTTTGCTTAATTTAATCCCAGGTGTACCGCCTGCCTGTGGCTCAGTCAGACTAAGCAGGTACTTCTGCTGTTCCAAAGACTAGGTCCCTCCTCCTCACCTCAATTCACTGCTCCAGACAAAACAAGGCAACTTGATTAGAAAAGAGACAGAGTTGACAAGAATTGTATTTTCTCTGGAAGATTTCCTACAAAGGGGCAGGCCGGTGCTCCAGACTAGAACAGGTTAATACGTTATTGATTGGTTAATGGGTTACTCTCCACCATCGGATCTCAAACTTGAATCTAAGATTGAGAATTTTAGATAACTACAGTTTATCTAAGAATTCCCTGGTGGTCCAGTGGGTTCATTCCCTGGTCGGAGAACTGAGGTCCCACAAGCTTAGCAGACAAAAATTTTAAAAACTTATCAGAAAATATACACTGTCATTAAGAAGCCAAATTAAAAGATATTCTTCCTCAAGGGCTAATTGAGGGCTGGACGGAAGCAAAAAATAATATCACTAAATATGCATCAGATTATCAGATGGTCTTTGTATGGCATACTTAATTATAGGACTGGTTCCAATTACCAAACACAGTATTCAAAAACTGATTGCTTATGAGCATCATGATCATCTCACAATTTTGTTTTCAATTTATGAAGAACTTTGGTATTCAGCATCTAATGAAATCGCCTGAATGACCCATTGGCCCAAAAGTATCTCCCACTTCATGAGAAAGTTCCAACATCAGAATCACCAAGTCAGGGATGGTGTGTCTGGATCTAAACAGGAAACTCAACAGGGAAACTGGAGTATGTTCTGGTCTTCTCTCATTCAGCTTGGCAACATTCATTAAACTAGTTTGTTAACACTCTGGTGCTGAGATAGTGAGATGAAATGAAGTTCTATGTGTAGGACCACAGCTAAAACCAGCCCCAGGGAACAATGAGATGGGAGGAAGGGGCAGCCTGAAGATGTGGGTATAAGGGTGGCTTCTCAAGAGCAAAGGAGGAAAGGAGACACCGAAATAAGGTTACAGGGAGCTACTGGGTACCTGTCTGTACGTACCTCCATCTTGATTATCAAACAGTTGCAAGATGCAAAGGAGAGGAAGAAAGGTGAGAGGAAAAAGCCCCTGACTACTCCAGAGGGAAATCAAAGAAACACTAATGACTTGGCTCCTGACCAGCTATGTGTGCCCTCTTTAATTCGCAACAGCCTCACCTCCCCCTCGGCACTGTCCTAGTTCTTGTCCGGTGCCCAGGAAGGCATGCTTTCTGTTTAGGCCATTCCACAAGGAGGCTGGGTCACTTAATTCTGGAAGGATGTGGTACAGGCCCATGGAGGGAGAAGACAGGGCAACCTCAGACAGAAATGTGCCCTGACATTTGAGATGTCTTTGGCTAATTCCCCTGGAGACTGGTGTCAGGTAACTGAGGACAAGATTGTACACAGGCGCTTGTGTCCACTCCTGTTCTGGGAACCGTGTCCAGCATGCTCTCTCCCAGGGGCAGCCTCCTCAGGCCTAGAAACCATTCTTGGTATAGAAACCTTGCCAGGAAACAAATATTTCTATTGTTTGCAGGCTCAAAGGAGGCTGCTGGGTGAGCCAGTGCCTCAGGGACAGCAATGCACTCAAAGGGCAGGGGACTGATTAAAGTTCAGAAAACAGGATGGATTAGATTAGGGAATTTAAAACACAGAAGGCTGGGGGCTTCTGAACATAGCAAAGAAAATTTTTTTGTAGCACCTGCCCATGAGTTTTGCCTGGTTATTTAGTCACCATCACAACCAGGCGAGGGCTTCCCTGGTGGCTCAGATGGTTGAGAATCTGCCTTGAATGCAGGAGACCCGCGTTCAATCCTTGGGTGGGGAAGATCCCCTGGAGAAGAGAATGGCAACCCACTCCAGTATTCTTGCCTGAGAAATCCCATAAACAGAAGAGCCTGGCAAGCTACAGGTCATGGGGTCGCAAAGAGTCAGACACGAGCGACTAACACACACATAGAACCAAGAGGTTCAAAAAGAGGCTCAGAGCTCGATCACTTGCCGGAGGTCACTCAGCTGGTAGTGACAGAGCCAGGGGTCCATCTGACTTGAGACCCACGCTCTGTCCATCCCATCATGTGGCTCTCTAGGAAGAACGCATTAGGGTCTGCAATTAAGGGAATAAAGGTGTCGCTCAGGGATTCTCTGTTTCTTCAGCATGACAGTGTTAGGTTACACATAAGTAGGATTGGTTACAACGGAAATGGATTATCTCAGGAAGTTAAAGAAATCCCTTTGGAATTATTGCCCTGTCCTGAATTAGGAAAACACATGCTGAAGGGCACCGATCGCAATTGAGAGGGAGTGCAGAGGAAAAGGAATGTATGTGTGGTCTGAAAGTGGTTCTGGAGAGTCATAAAGGATGGTGAACCGCAGAAACCTCCCACCCCTACCCAAGAGACACACACACACAATCAAAAAGATTAACTGAAAATTTGAGGGCCTTTTTTCACGCTAAGTCTCAAAGGACTGAGGCTGGGATGTCCGACAAGTGGTGAGGTGGCTGTTTTAGGCTGTTAGACTTGTCCACCCCACCTCCCTGACCCCCAACCCCAACATATGCCATTGCTTATTCTGACACTTGGAAGAGGAGGAGGCAAGTTTGTGCTCAGAGTCATTCGAAGCAGAAGTCAAGCTGAGCCTGGGCAGTTGCCCTGCCAAGCAGCTGCTGTGTACCCAACCGTGGCGGACCAGCTGGGTCCTGGGGTAGACCCAGGGCCCCACACCATGGGTGCCAGCAAAGACTGGAATGACAGGGAGGAAAATCAAATGCAAACCGTGAAAGCCCCTTTTCCTGCAGGCTTCAGCAGCTGCAAGCAGGTTCACCACCAGAAACGAGCTCCTTGGGGAGGGGTTCTGTGTGTAACTGGATCCTCTGAAAGGCTCCCAGTCCCTGGAGGCTGAAGACAGCTCACCCCCTGTCAGGAGCAGAGAGCTGTGCGCCCAGTCACAGCGCACAGTGTCAGATGTTCAGGGCAGACCCTCTGACCAGCCCTGCCTACCTGGTGCCCCAGACGTCCTGAAGGGCTCCCATTCCCCTCTACTCACAAGTAATCTTTGCCTGCACGTGCCTGTTTTCATCCCTGTCTGAGCTGTATTCATCCTTCAAGAACTAACTAAAAGACACGCCCTCTTTGAAGCCTCCAGGGCCAGCCCTGCCTACGGAGCCCTCTCCCTCCGTTTTCACTGTCTGTCTGAAGCACGCATTCAACTTTTTCCACGGCTCCTACTCACATTGAGGTTCACTGACTCGACTTTAAATATGTCTGTCTAGATGACTTGGCTTCTAAAATTTCCCCCAGCACGTAGCATAGTTCAGAGTGCACAGTAAACATTCAAATACTTGTTTGGTTCCTAAGTATTAATATACATTAACCATGGACAAACTTCTTCCAAAATTATTGGGCTTGCATTATATCCATTCAGAAATAAATATCCTAGCCTTATGAGGTATATAACATAGAAAGAAGTTCCTGCAAATATAGGAGAATAGAATAGGGCATATCTATTAATATAGAGAAAAAAATAGAGAATATTTTGAATCTTACCATCCAGAATCAACCACTGTTAAAGCATAGGATGTACTGTTCCAAATATATATATATATATATATATATTTATAATAGCCCTATTAAGATATAATTAACATACAAGTGGACACCCATAAGGAAAAAGATAAAATTGGACCTACTTCTTATACTAAACACCAGAATAATTCTAAATGGGTCAAAGGGCTAAATGTAAAAATGAAACCATACAAATAACAGAGAAAATGGGTGAAATATTTTATATCCTAGGAGAGGCAAAATCCAAAACTAATAAGAGAAAACAATAATAAATTTGGCTGCATGGCAATCTTTTTAAAGTCCTAAGTAAAATCAAAAGGCAAATGAAAATCTGGGAACGATAACTACAAATTCTGTCATAGACAAAAGGCTAATATTCTTAACAATTAAAGACTCTGAAGAAGAAAAAGCCCAATAACTTGATTTTTTCTAATGAGATATAAACAAGCATTGCACAGAAAAAGAAAAGCAAACGAAACCAATGAACTTTTGCTCATCACAAGAGAACTGCAAATTTAAGCTACCCTGAGATATCACTTCTTATACTTCAGATAAACAAAAATCCAAAAGTGTGACAATACACTCTATTGGTAAGGTTCCAAGGAAACACTCTGCTACATTGCTGATGGGAACTGAAAATAGAACAATCTTTACAGAGAAGAATTTGTCATGTCTAGCAACACTGCACGTGCCTTTTCCCTTTGACCCAACAGTCGCAGTTCCAGAACTCTACCCCAAACATAACGACCAAAACTGCAAAATGACATACACTCTGCAGCATTATCTGCAGTAGCCAAGCCTGGGAACAACTCAAATGTCCATCAGTATGGGACTGGTTGGAAAATTCCAGAACCCACACACAGTGGAATGTTATGCTGCTATAAAAAAAGGAATAAGGATGGCCTCCAGAAATACAAGGTTAGAAGAAGCAAGGAGGAATACAAACATGCACACATATAAACAACAATGGGAGGATAAAGCCAAAACTAATTTTAAAAAACCAAAAACATCTCCAAGGCAAGGAAGAGATTGACTCTTGGATGGAGAAGATGGCAGTCATGGAAGCTATACTTCTCTGTTCATATCTTTTTATAATTTTGACTTTCAACCATGTAGATATCTTGCAGCATTGTAAAATGAAATCATATTTAGAAAAGGCAACCCCCATAAATCAAAACCAAACTGGAACAAATGAAACTAACAGTGTATCAAACTGATTTCATAATCACATAGGGAAGAATTATCTCAAGTGACTTTAAAACACGGTATTTTGACTGAACACCCCTAGTGGAACAGTGCCTAGGGACACAGGGAGCCACAAAAACATCTTAAACTGATTTTCTCAGCCTTCCGTGATAACACAGGATAAATGACCCAATTTCACCAACAAATAATATGTTCAAAAACTAAAAGGAAGGCATTATTTTATAGGTTAGAAAAGACTTAAGAGACCTAAAACTAAACACATCTGTGAAAGGAGAGTTTTGAAATCAAAGAAAACAGAAATAGTCGGAGAAAATTGGACTCTAATATTAGATGATATTAAGGGATTATTTTTAACTTTATTGAATGTGATAATGGTATTATGTTAACTTTTAAAAATACTTTCTAATTAGGAGTTTTTTCCCCTTATGTCTATGTCTTTTCGCTTGCGTGTTTGTGTGTTTTAATTTATTCTGAATTTTTTTTTCAAGTTTGGCTATAAGTGAGGTTCCCAGGCATCTGAACAACAGAGCTAAGAGGTGATTTTGGGAGCCCCTCCAGGGCTCTGTGACACCAAGTCCTACATCAAACACCTAAGTCAATGGCGAATTTTTCAGAGGGTACAAGTGAGAAAATGGAATCTTAAAAGGAATGACTTTGTAACACATATCCTATTGAATCAAGTTGGTTGAAGTGGAAAAACTTTCTCCACAGGTAAAAACCAAACCATCCATCAAAAAGATACAAGCACCCCCATGTTCCTAGCAGCTCAATTTACAATAGCCAAGATATGGATGCAACCCAAGTGCCCATCAACAGGCAATGGATAGAGAAAGTGTGGTATACACACACACACACACACACACACACACCCCAGAATATTAATAGCAACATGAGCCTAGAGAATATTATGCTTAGTGAAATAAGTCAAAGACAAATACTATATGATATCACTTATATGTGGAATCTAAACAATAATACAAATGAATGTATGTGCAAAACGGCAACAGACTCACAGAAAACAACTAATGGTTACCAAGGAGGAGAAGGAAGCGGGGAGGAGGAACAAATTAGGGCTATGGGATTAAGAGGGATGAACTACTATATATAAAACAGATAAGTGACAAGGATATATATTATATAGCACAGGGAGTTATAGCCATTATCTTCTAAAAACTTTTAATGGCATATAATCTGTGAAAATACTGAATCGGTATGCTGAATATCTGAAACTAATATAATACTGTAAATTAACTATATTTCTTTTAAAAATTTAAAAATCAAACCATCCAAGGCCATAAGCACAGGCTCCAGAGCCAGACTTCCAGTTCAAATTTCAGCTCTGCCACTTCCTAACTGTGGGGTCTTGGACCAGTTTCTCAGCCTCCCGTGCCTCAGTTTTCTTATCATCAAAGGAGAGTGATAATAATACTATTTCCCAGGGCTTTTGTGACTAAATGCATGTAAGTTAAATATAGGTAAAGTACTAAGAGCAGTGACTGGCACCTATGAAGCACAATATGTCAGTAAATTATTTTTATTTGTTTATTTGAAATAAAATTATTATTTTTATTTGTTTAGCTTTATTATTTATTATTATTATTATTTTGGCTACACCTCGTGGCTACACCAGCTTGTGGGACCTTAGTTCCTCAACCAAGAATTAAACCAAGGCCCTCAGCAGTGAGAGAATTTCCTTAAGCATTTAATGTTTTAAATATATTTATCAGTCATATATATTTCTCCTTTTAGTTTTCAAAGGAAGTAAAGTTTATTGAAATTCCTCAATAAACTGTCTATAATTTTTGCTGCACCTTTAAATAGAGAGCTTATTAGTGGGGATATATAACCCAGTTATATATATATAACCCAGGATCCTGACATCCTCCCCCAGCTCTGCTCTTGCAATGATACGCCCTCTTCTGGCTGATTCAGGGATGGCGACCCCTGGGGTCTGAGGAGTTGAAACAGACAGTGAAAAAGCAGTGAAAAGGCAACTGATGGAATGGAAGTACGTATTTGCGAATCATACTTGGTATATATCATATACTTGGGGCTTCCCTGGTGGCTCAGCTGGTAAAGAACTCACCTGCCAATGCAGAAGACACAAGAGACGCGGGTTCGATCCCTGGGTCTGGAAGATCCTCTGAAGAAGGAAATGGCAACCTACTCCAGTATTCCTGCCTGGAAAATTCCATGGGAAGAGGAGCTTGGTGGGCTACAGTCCATGGGGTCACAAAGAGTTGGACTCGACTGAGCATGCATGCCCATCATACTTCAGAAGGGGTCACTATCCAGAACATATAAAGAACTTCTACAACTCAATAACCATAGCAACAACCACCACCTAATTTTAAAGTGGACAATGGATTTGACTAGACATTTCTCCAAAGAAGATATACAAATGACCAACGAGCATATGAAAAAATGCTCACCATCATTATTTACCAGGGAAATGTAAGTCAGAATCACAGTAAGATAATACCTTACACTCACGAGGATGGCTACTGCCAAAAAAAAAAAAAAAAACCCTAGAAAATAACAATTGTTGGCCAGGATATGGAAAAATAAGAACTCTTGTGCACTGCTGGTGGGAAAGTAAAATAGTGTAGCCACTGTGTAAAACAGTATGGTGGCTACACAAAAAATTAAAAATTGAATTACTATATGATCCAGCTAAGGGACTGAATGTTTGTTTCCCTCTAATTTTCATATGTTGAAATCCTAACCCCTGCTGTGATGGCATTTGGAGCCCGGGTCCCTGAGAAGTGAGGTGGTTAGGTCATGAAGGCAGAGCCCTTATGATCAGTTACTGCCCTTATAAAGAAGGGCTCCTTATAAAGAAGCCCACAGAGCTCCCTCACCCATTTCACCATGTGAAAACACAGCAAAAAGACTGCCATCTATGAACCAAAAACAGATCGCAGCAGACACCTAATTTGTCCTGATCTTGCACTTTCCAGCCTCCAGAACCCTGAGAAAGAAATTCCCCTTGTTTTTAAGCCACCCAGTATAAGGTGGCTATTATAACAGCCCAAACAAACTAAGACAAGCCAGCAATCCCATGTCTGGGAATATAGCCAAAAGAATCCAAGCGGGATCTTGAAGAGATATTTGCATCCTCATGTTCATAATAGCACTATTCATCAGAGCCAAGAAGTGGAAGCTACCCAAGTATCCATCAACAGGTGACTGGATAATTAAAGTGTATATATACGTACAGGGGAGTATTACTTAGCCTCAAAAAGAAGCAAACACTGGCACGTGCTGCAACATAAAGGACGCTATGCTAAGTGACATAAACCAGTCACAAAAAGGCAAATGCACTTATGTGAGACATCTGCTGCTGCTGCTAAGTCGCTTCAGTCGTGTCCGACTCTGTGTGACCCCAGAGACGGCAGCCCACCAGGCTCCCCCGTCCCTGGGATACTCGAGGCAAGAACACTGGAGTGGGTTGCCATTTCCCTCTCCAATGTGAGACATCTAGAGAAGTCAAATTCATAGAAACAGAAAGTACAGTGATAGTTCCGAGGGGGCTGGGGAAGTTGTTTGACGGGCACAGAGTTTGAGTTTTGCAAGATTAAAAAGTTCTGGAGAGTGGTTGCACAACAGTGTGAATATACTTAGTGCTGTACACTTAGAAATGTTAAGATAATAAATCTTGTGTCTTTTTCCACAATTTTTAAAGAGAGACAAACCAGGTGCAAAATAATTCTAAAGAGTTTACTGAATAATGTCAACTAGTTGGAAAATAAAAACATGACTTTTGGTCCTGTAATTACTCTCTAACTAGTCCAAATTGGTCCATCCCTCTTTCACTTTTTTGCCATATTCTATAACTTTCCAGTCACCTTTGATCACTTCAGATTTAAGACTGAGTCTGTAACTATCAGGACCTTATGGGGCCTGTTCTCCTGGTTAAATGCATCTAAGTATGTGATTCGCTGCAGCAGTTCAAAAATACTTTTTCTGAGGAACAGAGCAGGAGGAATCAGGCTCCCTGACTTCAGGCTATACTACAAAGCTTGATTACTGCAGTAATCAAAACAATATGGTACGGGCACAAAAACAAAACATAGACCAATGGAACAGGAGAGAAAGCTCAGAGATAAACCTATGCACCTATGGCCACCTGATCTATGACAAAGGAGGCGAGAATACACAATGAAGAAAGTACAGTCTCTTCAATAAGTGGTGCCGGGGAAACTGGACAACTACATGTAGAAGAATGAAAGTAGAACATTCCCTAACACCATACACAACAATAAATCCAAAATGGATTAAAGACCCAAAAGTAAGGGCAGATACTATAAAACTCATAGAGGAAAATATAGGTAGAACACTCTCGGACATAAATCACAGCAAGATCTTTTTCAATCCACTGCCTAATGATGAAAATAAAAACAAACAAATGGGGCCTAATTAAACTTAAAAGCTTTTGTACAGCAAAGGAAACTATAAACAAGACAAAACTTGGACAACCCTTAGAATGAGAGAAAATATTTGCAAATGAAGCAACAGACAAGGAATTAATTTCCAATATACAAATAGCTCATGCAGCTCAATAACCAAAAAACACACAAACCAATTTTTAAAAAATGGGCAGAAGACCTTTCTAAATAGACATTTCTTCAAAGAAGACATACAGATGGCCAACAAATATGAAAAGATGTTCAACATCACTATCAGAGAAATGCAAATCAAAACTACAATGAGTTATCACCTCACACAGGTTAGAATGGCTATCATCAAAAATTCTACAAACAATAAATGTGGAGAAAAGGAAACCCTCCTACACTGTTGGTGGGAATACAAGTTGGTACAGCCACTATGGAGAACAATATGGAGGTTCCTCAAAAATCTTAAAATAGAGCTACCAACATAGACAGCATATTAAAAAACAAAGACATCACTTTGCCAACAAAGGTCCGTCTAGTCAAAGCTATGGTTTTTCCCAATAGTCACATATGGATGTAAGAGTTGGACCATAAAGAAGGCTAAGCACTGAAGAATAGATGCTTTCCAACTGTGGTCTTGGAGAAGACTCTTGAGAGTCCCTTGGATGGCAAGGAGATCAAACCAATCAATCCTAAAGGAAATCAACCCTGAATATTCATTGAAAGGATTGATGCTGAAGCTCTAATACTTTGGCCACTGATGCAAAGAGATTACTCATTGGAAAAGACAATGACGCTGGGAAAGATTGAGGGGAGGAGGAGGGGGTGGCAGAGGATGAGATGGTTGGACAGCAACACCAACTCAATGGACATGAGTTTGTGCAAACTCAGGGAGATAGTGAAGGACAGGGAAGCCTGGCTTGCTGCAGTTCATGGGGTTGCAAAGGGCCAGGCACAACTTAGTGACTGAGCAACAACAACAAATGGGACCCAGCAAACCCACTCCTGGGAAAAGCAAAACAAAATGTCCTAATTTGAAAAGATAAATGCAGCCCAATCTCAAAACAGCACTATTTACAACAGCCAAGACATGGCAGAAAGATCTTTGATTTTGTTTCCACTCAAATTGTAAGGAACATTTAGACGTTTCTCTGCCGGGACTTCCAAGCCTCCAGAAATTATAGTCACTAAGTTTCAACTTTCAAAGTTTATTTAAGTTGGGCAGCCAGGCCAGGGAACTTAGTTCCACATTAGTCATACTTAGAAACTCTAGTTTTTTAAAAAGTGTCATTCAGGCCCTCAGTTTCCCCACTGTTCTTTCACACAGTAGATATTACCAGAAACGGACAAAGCAGAACCAGATAAACCAGAGCTCAATGGCTTCCCAGGGCTACAGTTCCCTAGCACAAGAATGGAAGATTTCCTATTGTTTCAGACACGGGTACAGACGGGTCTCAGCCCTTAGGGGATTTTTCCAAACACAACTCAGGCAGTGCCAGGTGGCCAAAGGACTCCTCATCCCAGAAGGGAAAATCCAAATACAGCAGGCACTCCACTCAAAACCAGGTGACCAAATCATACCTCTTTCCCCCTCAAAAGGAAAATCTCCAATCAATGCACCCCAGTACAGAAATACACTCCGGTGTCCTCACACTCGGGTTCTGCCACTTACCAGAGGTATCTCACAGATCAGACCAAACTAGACAGACACCAGAGTGCTGGTTCATCTTGGTCCTCATCCTCTTCCTCATATCCTTCAGGCAGACCAGCTTCGTCTTCATCATCTTCATCCCCACCGTCATCATCCTCTTTCTCTTAGTCCAGAGCTTCACCAAGATGGCGGCACCCTTTTTGCAGTGCATTTCACGGTGATTTGGTACCGCAGGCGGGTTAGGAGTTTTGCCCCCGGGACGTCGTGAGGCCTGCATGGACACTCAGGGGTGGATGGTGGTGCAGAAGGCTCGAAGTCTGTTCAAGGAGTTCTTCCCCGAGACTCGTACAAAGACAGAGCTCCCAGCGCTCTTTCATCGCGACCCGGTGGAAAACCTTCCCCAGGACCATCTATGGCAGCCTGGAGCCCAGGCCAACTCGTTTCACGGTGAACACCTCCTGGCACTGTTGGACCTCTTCTCTTCCAGCGAGCTGGCCACAGCGTGACGTCACTAGTGGGCGGCGCCTCGCGTCCCTGGGAGATCAGAGTGGTGGTTCCCAGGAACACCAGGCGACGGTCGCAGAGTGCATGACTTTGCCCAGGGCTCGAGGCCCTGGCGGTTCATCACCTGCAGCTCTTCACTAATAGGAGGACCTGGGGCAACTTCGTGGTGCTGGACACCTCACATGGTAGCAGCAGTATCTCCTGGTGGACTTCCTAGAGGCAGTAGGCGGCCCCTTACATGGGTAGAGGGGAGGGGTGGCAGGGGGCACGCTGCTGAGTTGGCTGGGCATTTGGACTGGGCTTAAGAGCCTAAAAGGCAATAGTCTGGCAAAGCTTTTATACCAGGTACTCCAGGCCTATGATTTCTTTTCCTTTTTCTTTTTTTGGAGAATAATTTCTTTACAATATTATGTTAGTTTCTACTGTACAAGGAAGTAAATTAACTATATGTATACATATATCAGGCTCAGACCATAAAGAACCTGCCTGCAATGCAGGGAGCCGGGTTTGATCCCTGGGTTGGGAAGACCCCCTGGAGAAGGGAATGGCTACCCACTCCAGTATTCTTGCCTGGAGAATTCCATGGACAGAGGAGACTGGTGGGCTACAGTTCATGAGGGTCACAAAGAGTTGGACACAACAGAATGACTCAAACTTATACATACATCCCCCGCTCTTGGACCTCCCTCACACCACCCCCACATCACACCCTTCCAGGTCATCACAGAGCACCGAGCTGAGCTCCCTGTGCTGTACAGCAGGCTCCCATTCACTATCTGTTTCACACACGGCGGTGTATATGTATCAATGCCACTCTCCCAATGCCCCCAACCCTCTCCTTCCACCTCTGTCCACCTGTCCCTTCTCTATGTCTGCATCTCTATTCCTGCCCTGTGAATAGGTTCATCAGTACCATTTTTCTAGATTCCACATAGATGTTAATATATGATATTTGTTTCTCTCTGACTTACTTCACTCTGTATGACAGACTCTAGGTCCATCCATATCTCTATATATGGCTCATTTTTGTTCCTTTTGATGGCTGAGTAATATTCCATTGTATATATGTATCACATCTTCTTTATCCATTATTCTGTTGCTTCCCTGTCCTGACTATTGTATCTAGGCTTGTGATTTCTACTACCTGCTCCAGCCTTATGGACACTGGGTCTAACTAGGTGGATCTGATCAGCTGGGCAATATCATATCCGGATATGAGTTCATCCATAAGTTGACTGGAGAAGACATATTTGGAATCTATTCCTCTACTTACAACTGGAGCAAAACTGGGAAAGGCCACTGGCAATGCTGTTTAGCTAAACAGAGATAAGACATCACCATTTGAGTTGTATCAGTTGTTCACAGATAGCAAGATGATTTGATAGAAAAGTTCCTGAAACTCTTCATTTTTCTGCCCCTTCCAGAGATTGACCACATGCATAAATAATGCAGCTGCATGTCAAAGAGCCAGTAAAGTGGGGTCTTCAGAAATAACTTGCTGCAGAAGTAACAAAGCTTGTCCACCAACAAGAAGGGCTGGACTCTGCTAAAAGATGTACACAAGCCCTGTGCCATAGTAGCACAGATACACTAGAGGTCATGTCTGATTAAACTCTTTTATAATTTTTAAAAGAAATTTCATTTTCTGAGTTAGTTCTTGACCCTAGATTCTAGATACCTGCTGAAAAGCAAATGCCATTCCAGAGGCTCTTGGATAATAATAGAAGGCAGAATCAGTATAAATAAGAAACAAATCCTGGGAGTGTTTTAGTTGTTGGACAATGTATTCTTAAGAATGAACTTTGGTTACTTAAAATAGAAAAAGGAATTTCTACATTAAAAAATACCTTCTTCAGATGATGAATTTAATGTTCAACTGCTGAATGATACAGATATGAACTAAAACTTAATTCTGATAGAGCAAAAAAAAAAAAAAATACCTTCAGCCATGATGAAAACTCCATATGGTGGTTCAAACAAACTTATGCACCACTCATTCTCAAGACACATGAACTTATTCTCTTGCTTTTGCAAATCATAGAAGAGGCAGAAGGACAGGGAAATCTGTCCCAGGAAAGCCCCAGAGGGTGCTGCTCAGTAACATGAGGACAAGAAGGGGCAGGATTTGTAGGCAGCACTGTTCAACTACATCAGACATGCACAAAGCAGGGTCCTGGATATGAGGTTGAAACATGCCCAGCCACTATGCCCAGGACTCTATTTCCTGTTGCCTTTGACTCAGTCTGCTTTGAGGAGGGACAGAGACAGCTGTGTGGCCTTTCTCAGGACCAGAGGGTTAGCACAGGTAGATCAAGTTGAAAGCACTTAAGTTTGCTCATGCCAGTGAAGACGCATCGGCCTTTAAAACAGGATCCACTTATGGTTTACCTTTTTCTTTGTCTCAGGGCATAAAATTAGCAAAATTTCTCCTGTAGCCAAGCACAGCTTTCTATGGGCTTCATGCAGAAGTGCCAGCTGTCTCTCCACGATTCACTGTACTCAGCTCATTCTAACCTGAATGCCACGGGCCAAAATGCACTGGCCATCTGTACTGCCTGCTTTGAATTCCCATCACTGTACAGCCCAATCTTAGCAGAGGCAGGCCTGCTCAAGGAAACAGAGCTGGAGGTTAGCTCTGACCCCTCACATGCCATGTGATGTGAGACGAGTTAGTCTGAGCCTCAAATTCATCAGAAAAATAGGAGAGAATACTATTAATATCTGCCCGCAGTTAGCATCAAATGAGGGAAGTAATGTGCATGAATGTGCACTGAAAAGTGACAAGCGACACAAAAGTAGGATGTAGTGATGGTGACGTGTGTCTTTAAACACTGAATGCAGCGTCTCTCCTCCTCTGGAGACCCAGAGAATGTAAGTGTGTAAGGAAGCGACAGCATCTACGTTCCCAAAGGAGAGGCTGTGCATGAAGACATGATAAATAATCCCGCTGGCTCAGAATAAACACTGGTGTCCCAAAAGCACTGCTCCCAGCCCCCTGGTGTTTTGGGCCCTCCCTTTCTGTGTTCCACCTCCCTGCTCTTTCTATTTCTATGGCATCTGTCACCATGGTTTCTAGGTGCTCAAATGAACACATTAAGTTGAAAAGAACCGTATGTGGGAAGACACACTCCTTATTTCCCAAAGCTGAGCTTGAAAGAGGAGTGGCCTGGTAGAACTAAGTCCCCAAATGGTAGAATCTTAAGATTTCATGTGGGAGAAGAGAAACAAATAGCTATCAAATGCCCACAGGCTGTAATACTTTATTAGCTGCCTGGAGATTCAGAGTAATGATTCAGTGTTCCTTGCCCTTGAGGACTTATAGCCTCTAAGGCAATAGCAGACTCTCCAAATATACTGCTAATGTAGGGACACTGGGTTATACAAGGGCTTGTCCTTGCCAAGGGTAGATGGATATAATACAGATGAGAGCTCACCTGCAGAAAAACACAGTTCAGTCCAGAAGCGAACTCTGTCTTGTCTCATACTGTGCCAGGCACATGCGAGCTAACAGGTGAAAGCCATCATTATGGAAATGTGTTAAGCAGGAAGAAGGGGGATGAGTAAAGACCTGCAGGATGGAGCAGGCAGAGCTTGCTCCAAACCAAGAGATGGTTCTTGCATCTCATTTAGGAAAGCTGACTCCTCTTGAGCCATGTTTGTAAAAGTCTCAAATAACATCCAGAGAGAAGTCAGATCCTTGGTTCTAGCTCCTCTTCTGACGCTATGTCATTAAATAATCAAAAATGATTACTTAATCTTGTCTGGTAAATGTGGAGTTACAGACCTTCAGAGTTGGATAAGACCCTAAAATCTTGCCCATATTTTAAGAAACATAAGTCAGAATATATTTGACCAAACATCTTTATTCTCTTTCCAAAATCAAGAGGCTTTCAAAGGGTTATAGAGTTTCCAGGACATGTGATGGCTTATGGTTACCATCACAGGGAGAATATTGAAAACAGTTCAGTTCAGTCGCTCAGTCGTGTCCGACTCTTTGCAACTCCATGAATCAGGACTGTTCCAAAAACCTGAGACAAGGGATGGGAGGATTGGATGACTTTCCAGAACAATATTCCTTCCCAGAGCGACACCACATGGTCAGAAGTATCTCCTTGAATACCTCCATGGGAGATAGTTTTACTATTGAAACAAACAAACAAAAAATTCCATTTCCTAGTAATTTACTTCTTGGTCCCAATTTTGCCCTCAAATCCTACACAGGAAAAAAAAAATCTTCTCTTCCAAGAACATTCTAAATATTTAAAAGAGAGACTGGTCTTTGCATATCTTCTTTATCCTAAACCTAAACATCCTTAGTTACAGCAACTGTTTCTTGGTTCCCAGGCCTGTCATCCAGGATAACCTTTTAGCTAGCTGTATACTAATGGACTACGCATCTTTTTAGAGAGATGCTTTGACCAGAGTTGTGCCACACGTTAGCCACAAGGGGATGATCAAGGCCCCCTTAGTCTGGAAAGGAAGCATCTGGAACCTGGTCGAGGGTACAGAGTTGGGCATTCTGCTGACCTCTTCCACTCTCCTCTTTAGGATCTCCATCCCACAGAAGCACATGCCTCTAGTCAAAAGGACCAGGACTTGCCCCCTGTGTGGGGATGGAACCTGCCCTGGCCAGCAGGACCAAGGTGAAGCCAGGTAGAAGAGATAGGGAGTGACTGACCTAGAGCTCTACTGTAGACCAAGAGCAATGCTGCGGTTCCTCTGCCAGGCCTACTCATCAACCAAGTAAAAAAGTTCAGATAAAGGGGGCCAAAGAGGTTTTTCACTTAGTTTGAGGGAAAAAAGAGTGCTTGAAGCTCACCCAGTCCCAAGGGCTCTCCATCTCCCTCCAACAGAGTAACAGCTGACAACCAAGAAAAAATAAGTACACTACAGTGAGATAATTATATCCCTTGGCCCAGATGCTGTGCTGTTATTAATGCAAACAAACCCTGCATTTACCTTTTTAACCAGCTTCTCTATTGGCTCATATAAAAACCACTGGTTACAGGGAAACATGTTTTCCTAAATAAAAACTAAGCCTAGGTCTTGCAAGGTTTAGCATCAGAAGAAGGCAAAGAGGAAAGGCTCGTTATCTAAGGATCCCCAACTCCATCACTAAGCTCTGGGTGCTCTCACTTCAGGTACCAGGTCAACCCTGCACTGGAACCCGGCTACAGCCTTCTGTCCCAGCTCTGGGCTAAGAGTAGAACCACACCTTCCCTAGTCTGGTGGTTTTCTCTCAACTCTGCTAAGAACAAGTGGCACTGCCAGTATGGAAGTTGCCTCCAACATAGCTAATTTGTCCCCAGAGTTCACAGGTTCTAACCCAATTCACTCAGAATCTGAGAGACCTATACACTTGCCCAGCGGGTCTGAAACAAGTCTTCACGAATCTCCCTTGGGTCTCTCATTTCTACACCATCCTCCAGCCCTGCCCCCAAGAGGCCCCTCATTGGCAATCTTGACATCCTCTCTCTACATGCAAAGTGGGATCACTGGCTCTGCAGCCCACCGGAATATTCTCTGCTCAGACAGCAGGATCAGGGGGTGGGGGGGTGGGGGGGTGGGGGGGTGGGGGGGGGTGGGGGGGTGCCCCCTACCTCTGTGGCAGCCAGGACCTGCTTCATGTATGCTTCATGTAGTAGGAGGTGTGGAACAGCACATGGCCTGTGACCTGTGAGCTGAAGAGGGCCCAGGAAGGAGCTTCCTTCAGGATGTGCCTAGCCCCAGGGCAGTGCCAACCATAGGAACGGGAGCATGTGCCATAGAGGGTTGCCTTTGGGTTCAGGAAGCCAGTGAACTCCTGTGAATTCACCTTGTACAGGCAGGCTAATGGGAGAGGGAGAGTTGGTACCCAGACCCTTGCTCTGATGGGGGCTGCACCTTCTGGAGCACTGTGCCCTCTGCCAGGGCCCCAAAGCACTGCTCTGCCTCTCCAGTTGTGTCATTTTCCTGCAGCGCCGGGGGGAAGGGCCGATCTGCCAGTCAAGGGGTCTCAGAACCCCTGCAGGAGGTCCTCAAGACTGCTGCCAGATGCTGACTCCATAGGTCAGGGCTCTGAGGGGTCATCATACTTGCTCTTCACAGACTAATATGACTGTCGTGAGGGGGGACAATTACATGTCATAATTCCAGCTTTAATAGCCCTTTCTGGAAAGAGGTGAGGTTATAAAGAAATATGCATGTGCCTACATGGATAAATACATGAATTTTAAGTACTAGGAAATGTTTAAGGGCTCATTTCAAGAGTCCTTAGGCAAAACCACCCCCTCTTAAATGAATTCCCTTTTCGAAGGTGGAGCAAATTCTTAAGGGAAGCCTGCCTCGAGCTGGGAAGGCGGCCTGGAAGGAACAGAGCGTTCCCTCAGTGTCCGTGGCCGGAGACCAGATCGCCCTCCCGAGGCCCGCTCGGTTCAGACAAGAGTTAAAGAGCGGCCCATGCGCGCGGATTTAGAGGTCTTGAACCTCTGCTTCGTCCCCGCCCTGTGGAGGCGCCGCTGTGGGGCTTCTGGCCACCAGATGGCGCCACTAGGCAGCCAGCGCGCCGCTCCAGGTGCGAGTCCCGGGACGGGGCGGGGATCCGGGGTAACCGGCCTTCAGAGCCAACCTTCTCCCAATCCCTGAATGCACCCTGTCTCGGTCCCACCAACCCCGCGCCTGGGGCCAAGGAGGACAGACTGCTTCAGCAGAGTTGCTGAACAGTCTTGTAAAAAAATTTTCCAACCGCCCACTCCTCCCAAATCAATTTAAAAATAAAAAAGAAACTGATAAGGGAAGCTGGCGTCAACGTACAGAACAGCCTGAACACAGGCAACAGCAGAGGTGCTGTTTAAGAAAGAGGGGACACGTGTATGCCTATGGCCAATTCATATTGATGAATGGCAAAAGCCATTACAATATTGTAATTATTCTCCAATTAAAATAAATAAGTTTCTTTGGAAGGAATGATACTAAAGCTGAAACTCGAGTACTTTGGCCACCTCATGCGAAGAGTTGACTCATTGGAAAAGACTCTGATGCTGGGAGGGATTGGAGGCAGGAGGAGAAGGGGACGACAGAGGATGAGATGGCTGGATGGCATCACTGACTCGATGGACGTGAGTCTCAGTGAACTCTGGGAGCTGATGATAGACCGGGAGGCCTGGCGTGCTGCGATTCATGGGGTCGCAAAGAGTCGGACACGACTGAGCGACTGAACTGAACTGAACTGAAGAGAAAAAGGGGGCGTGGGTGATGGAGTTAGCATTCAAATCTGGTGAACAACCTTGTGTATGGTATTTAACCTGCATATCACCTCACTGCCTCCTCTGTAAATGCCACTAATTTACATTGAGCTTACCTCATAGGATTGTTGACAAGAATTAAATGAATTGATACACTGCCTAGACGTGTGTATTTAGTATATATATAGATTAAATTATATTAAATATGTATGAATATCTATACATTACATAAAACATTATTAATATATGTACATAATATAAAGTCATATGCCAAGCACAGAATAAGCACCAATAATGTTAGTTATATTTTATATTTTAGTATGCAACTTCTATGAATTATTTATTTTAAAAAAAGTTCTTTCATTCAAATAAGTCATACCTTTGGGGGTTTTTGTTAACTTTTTATATGAAAATTTTCAAACGTTTACAGCAGTAGAGAAAATAGTATAATGAACCCCCAAGGATCTATCACCTACTTTCAGTAATTATCAACACGTGGCTAGTTCTGTTTCATCTGTACCCCACATCCTCTACCCCCAGTCAGTTGCAAATCCCAAATCTCCTCTCATATCATTTCGTCTGTAAATACTTGACTATTACACAGTATTTTTAAAGTTCAGCGTTACTTAATATTGTCTCTGAGCAGTCTGTTATAGTCATCAGTCCCGAGATTTCCCACAACACAAACATCAGCATTTGACATAGAAGCTGGAACTGAATGTTGAATCAGTAGCAGTTTCTTTGCTGGAAAAGTACTCCCATTTCTCAAGAGACATTTTCTCTCTACTGAAGGAACCGTGTGTTCAGCCCCTGACTCCCTCCCAGGGAGAATCCAAAGGCAGCTCTGAGATCCATGGTGACCACCCCAGGCTGAATTCTCACCATCGGGGAAAGAGAGGCCTCCTAAGTAGTTATATTCCTGCACACAGAGCAGGATATGATCCATTTCAAGAAGGAAACCACTTTTCCAGACACTTGAAGATTTTAGGATATACACCCAATACTTCCGGGTGGAACAGGGTCGCACCACTGGAACCACTGTCTCCTAGAGTGTTCTTTTTACAATGTCAGTGTCACTTTGTAGTGACTGAAATTGTAGCCAAATTTTCCCCCTCAAGGCATCTTGGAACTGTGTTAACATTTTAAATTATTGACTTAAGACATAAACATACACACACACCCCTGCTTAATATTCCTTACATTACAGATCAAGAACTGCCTAATATTCCTTACATTAAGACCCCTTTGAGACAAGAAGATGGGAACTAGACAAATAATAGGGTTCTCATTCAACTGTTTGAAATTCACACTACTGCTGGCTGTGTCACTACATACTGCCTGACCGACGATGCTGACATGATGGGAGGCAGGATCGGGCAGCACTTAGGGATGTTTTTGAGCTTCTTTGGAAAGGGTTAGCTTATTTTCTGTGTAATAATACCAGTAGCCAGCATCAAGGTGTCTGAGACCTTCTGATATTTATATTACAAGACACTTTCTACAAAAAAGACTATATTTAGTCCTCACAGCCCTGTGAAGTTGGTATTATGCCCATTTTGCAGAGGAGGACACTGAACAAAAAATGCAAGGGAGTCCACACACACACACACACACACTTTAATTTATGGCTTGAATAAGCTAAGTGGATTCCCTCACTGAATCAACAGTGCTCTACAAACCTTAGTGCTGTTTTTCTTATATTTATAAAGTAGGCATCTGTCTTCCTCTCATTCTCAAAACAGGAAAAAAATGTGACCACATTAAATCTAGCAGAGAGACTGCTTAGACCAAGGGACATAATTCCCAATCCCTCCAGTCTCTTTCAGCAAGCTGCATGAGTTATCACAACTACACTTTCAACACTTGCAACACCTTTTCTGATCATCATTCTCTGCTGTCTGGATTAGGATGCTGAGAGTGTGATAATGATATACCTCCAATTCCTATGGCCTCTGTACCTTTGGGATGAGATTCCTTTGGGATCAAGAGAGCTGAGCAGTGGTTGACTCTTTTTTGAGTCCATCCTTCTATCAGGCTACCAAGAGGAAAAGCAGAGACACAAAGGGCCAGAAAAGATGTCTTTTAGGGACCAGGACCCTCACACACTTCCAGGGGAGGGACATGGAGGTGACTTTTATGTCCCTGGCTGTTGGCCTAGATTAAGAACTCCTCAAGATCCTTTTCTTCTTTTAAAATCCAAACTTTACTTGCTTGATCATTCTGATAGATGTAATCATTCCCTTCTTCCCATCACCATGGTGATCTGGGTACATTTCCTATGATTTTGCATTAGATTTGTTGATATACTTTCAGCTTCCCCACTAGATAACGAAGATCAGCTATTTATCTTTTAATTCCTCAATGCCCAGCCTGATAGAAAGTAGGTCCCCAATAAACGTTGGTTGATTTTATTATTCTAATCATGGAGGCAACTTGCTGTTGACTTGACTTTGCTCTCTTGTACACCATCTGCAATGTGGTACATGTTGGAATTTTTTGTGTGTCTTTCACAACTCACCATGAATTTTGTTTGTTTGAAATATAAATGCTCCAGATATAAAAGTTAAGTGTGAGTCGCTCAGTTATGTCCCATCCTTTGTGACCGCATGGACTGCGGCCCACCAGGTTCCACTGTCCATGGAATTCTCCAGGCAAGAATACTGGAGTGATATCCATTCCCTTCTCCAGGGGATCTTCCTGACCCAGAAATCAAACCGGGTACCCTGCATTGCAGGCAGTTTCTTTACCATATGAGCCACCAGGGAAGATCCTCCAGATCCAAAACCTCCTTGCTAGGTGAGAGATGCACTAGCTTGAAGGTCTGCCGGGGTACCATTAACTGTAAAATTCAGCAACCACTAGAGGTACAGCTGGTGAGGAAAGGGTGGTTGCAAAATGTAGGTCTGGACACCTATCATCTATTTTCTCCTCCTTGGGGTCAGTTGCCCTTGGGTTAAAGTGAAATGGCCCACCTTGGCCACTCACCTACAGTTAAGATGTGGAAGAAGCCAGAACCGACTTTCAGAGCTCAGCGTTGTCCTTCCCGTTGGAAGGAGCCTTTCTCTGTGTGATTGATGGCAAAGCCCTGGCAACAGCACACAAGTGGAAGGGGTTATGGTCCATGGACTTCAGGGTTAGAAGTGGAATCCCTCTGCTGATGACCACACTCTGGGGGGACCTTTTTCTCTTGCTGTCTCCATCAGCCCAAGGTGTGGCTGCCTTTCACGAAGCGCCCCTCTGTATAGCATTTCTTCCTTCCACCCTATCCCACAAAGCCTTGCTGTATTGGACATCACCACCCCCATAATTCATTCTCTCCCATGTCCAGCTGGGACAATGGCATTTCTTTTGACTAAGACAGTGTTAAAAGGGGCTGAGGATAGGGTTGGGGGGCTTGTGTTTGGTGATTCTGGGGAGGGTTCAAGGAAGTGGGGCTCTGCTCTGGGTTGGATGTTGTCAGGAAGCAGGGATGATTCTAGGATTGGTACCTTATTACTATTTTTTTAATTTATTAATTGGAGGATAATTTCTTTACAATATTGTGGTTTTTGCCATACATCGACATGAATCACCCACGGTGCACATGTGTCTCCCCATCCTGAATCTTCCTCCCAACTCCCTCCCTACTCCATCCCTCTAGGTTGTCCCAAAGCACTTGGTACCTTATTCTTTATCTAAAAGGCAGAAGGAGCAAAGCAAGCCTACAGCTGTAATTGGTAGGAAGCCAAAGTCACTCATAGTTTGGTGGCCATTTTTGTGGTCTAGACAATTTCTTGATTTTATAGTCAGACATGATTCCAGAGTCTTGTTTTTGTCTCCATCCATCAGGGTCACAAAGTGGTCTTGTCTGACATGGACCCTTCAATGAGATGGTGTTTAAGGAGAATGTGCCCCACACTGACCAACAGTGCTGGGCGGGCTTCTCTTCCCTTTCTTACTCTTTCCACTCTGTTTATGCTGCTGGCATTACTGTACACAATTTGATGTCCCCTGTCTCCGTCCCTCCTTCGAGCCCCATCTGGACCTTAGATCTTGCCCTTTACCGAGTTTCTGCTTCCCCCTCACAACTGAGCCCTCCCTGTGTGTGGACATGCCCATGGAGGCTGAACCCACGTTGCGGGCCCAGGCATTTCTGAAGAGTGGGACCAGACTGGGAGGGCTGATTGCTCGAGGAGCCCAAGTGGGCCCTCCACCGGTGACCACCCAGCAAAGGGTGATGGGGAAGCGAGAGGAAAGGCATTTCTCCTCATTTCTCCTTCCCTAACAAAGATACCTTGGGAATCCCAAGGTGAAAGAGCTCTGGCAGAGCGCTGAGCACCGCCAGCGCCCCCTCGCGGCAGGCATCTGCCTTGCAAGTAAAAGTGTAGTCGCTCAGTTGTATCTGACTCTTTCTGACCCCATGGATAGTAGTTCTGTCCATGGAATACTCCAGGCAAGAACACTGGAGTGGGTTGCCATTCCCTTCTCCACGGGATCTTCCTGACCCAGGAATTGAACCCAGGTTTCCTGCTTTGCAGACAGATTCTTTACCATCTGAGCCACCTGGTGTGTTAAATTCTTTTGCTGTTGCTTGGTCGCTCAGTTAATGGCGGACTTTTTTGGGAACCCATGAACTGTAGTTCACCAGGCTCCTCTGTCAATGGGATTTCCCAGGCAAGAATATTAGAGTGATTGCCATTTCCTTCTCCAGGGTTGTGCTAAAGTCTCTCCTGTGCTAAAGAGAAGAGTCTGACTCTGAGACCACCGGGTGGGTTTTAGTACAGACCTGGGGATACTGCAGAGTAAAAGATTGAACCATATGAACCAACATACACCCACACACTGGTGAGGCCTGAGGAAACAAAGGTTATGCTTTTTGTTTGTTTGTTTTACAAGAACACTTGTAAAAAGTATAATACACACTTATTGTAACAATTTAAACATTTCAGATTACAGAAAGATTAGGAAAAAAAAAACATAAGGTGGCTCAGTAGTAAAGAACCTATCTGCTAATGCAAGAGACATGGGTTTGATCCCTGGGTCAGGAAGATCCCTTAGAGAAAGAAATAGCAACCCACTACAGTATTCTTGCCTGGGAAATCCCATGGAAGGAGAAGCCAGCAGGCTTCAGTCCATGGGGCGGCAAAAGACTCAGATATGAATTAGAGACTAAACAACAATTCTCTCTTCCTGTTCTGTCCAACCCCATCCTCTTAAAGTAACTGGTGGTAGGATGCTGGAGTGTATTCCTCCATGCTTCTTTTACACTTATACAAACAGAGAATTATCTATTTGGAGTCTCGGTTTTGCTTCTTATAAAAACATGATCATCTCCTTCATATTGTTCAACACTTGCTTATTTTCACTTGACAATATGTCTTCTACACCTTTCCAAGTCAATACATATAAACGTGATTCATTCTGTTTGATAATTAGATAGTTTTCCACAGAATGGTTGCACCAAGATTTACTAAATCAGCTCATCATCAATTTTGGCTCATGGTTATATCTGATCAGCTTTGTTTGCTGATTGTTTCATCTGGGATAGTCTTATTTTAGCTGTAGTCTCCCAAATAACCCAGAACACATCTTAAATACAAATTTCCTTCCTAGAACCTAACACATCACTGCCTACACTCATCTCACATTTGACATGACATGAATTTTTTAATTTTGGAAATGCTCAAAATGTCTTCTCACTTGCTAAAAGAAAGACAGTTCTTAGGATGAGAGGCTCATATTTGGCACATTTACTTAGCAGGAGGAGATAATTTTTTAATTTCCTAATCCCATATGGTCCAGTTTTTCTCCATATGTCCATCTCCCTCCCAACATGTGCATCATATTTCCCAGTGGAAATATCCTCATATCACTATCGAAATCCTCTAAATTCTACTTGCATATCATAAAATTATTCAAGTTTCAGAATAAGGCTCCCTAATCCTACTCCTCATATTAAAGATAAACAAAATGGGAACTCCCTGGTCATCCAGCGATTAGGATTCCAAGCTTTCACTGCTGAGGGCCCAGGTTCAATCCCCAGTCAAGGAACTAAGATCACCACAAGCTCTGCAGTGGTGACCAAAAATAAATAAAGATGAACAAAGTAAGGCTTGGAGGAGATTAATAATTTGACCAAAATCACAGGCTTAGCAAAGTAGCTGGGGTTAGGAGTAGCCACTACCGGTTCTCTCCACTACAGGAGATAAACTCTCAAGGCTGCTACACAGCACGCAGGCAATGGCATTTTAAAGTTGTTGTTATTCAGTCACTAAGTCAAGTCCCACTCTTTGTGACCCCATGGACTGCAGCACGCCAGACACTTTAATATGAAAAGGATTTAAATGTAGATCATTAATTTTTCTCAAAGACTTTTTTTTAGTATATGTGCTGCCGAAGCGAGCACATTCTCAAAGACTTTTACACAAGTAAATGATTAGCCACCCATTCCTCTGAAGAACCCTTGGCCCCAGACCAGAGTCTGTAACTTCTCCTCCCGCTAGAGGTGTGCTCTTGCTTCAGCTTGTGGTTTTACCCGCATCCAGCAGCTGCTGCTGCTGCTGCTGCTAAGTCACTTCAGTTGTGTCCGAATCTGTGCGACCCCACGACGGCAGCCCACCATGCTCCGCCGTCCCTGGGGTTCTCCAGGTAAGAACACTGGAGTGGGTTGCCATTTCCTTTTCCAACATCCAGCAGCTAATACCTTTTAAATAATTTACTTATTTATTTGGCTGCATTGGGTCTCAGTTGTGGTACCGGGGATCTTGGCTGCCCCGTGGCATGTAGGATCTTATGTGCCCGACCAGGGATCAGACTCGCATCCTCTGCATGGCAAAGTGGATTCTTAACACTGGACTGTCAAGGTGGTCCTCCAGTAGCTAATGGAATGATGAATATTGCTCTGTTCTTGCACTCGCACTTGAACTTTGGCATTCCAATGTGTCTTGGCCTGAAATTGAGGTTGCTTACCATCTCGTTATGAAAAGGTGAAATACAACAGGTGTGACCAGAAAGGAAAGCCCGGTCAGGAGTGGATGCAGATTTGTCCAGCCTAAGGCTTAAAAAACGTTTGAGATCATCTTTAATGGAAAACAATACAAAATGTCTTATTTTTACTATTTATACAAAAACATATCAACATATCACTAGGTCCCCTTGAAGTGCCTTAGAAAGAACCAGACCCTGGAAAATGATGGGTACGGAAGCTTAATTTCCTAAAACTTAAGGATAAAATTGCCCCTGGGCCTTATATGAAATGAAGTAGGACACACCAGGGGCACCCTTGCGAATTCCTCACAAGTATTTGCACAGAGCTGTCCTCTAGGAGGAAGGGCTCACAGCAGCCAGAAGCTCCAGAGTTTTCAAGACAGTTCCTTTTTCAAATATTTTATCAGGCCATGTGTCAAATGATACATCTTGACTTTTCAAAAAATATAGGTGATACTGTTACAGAATGGAAATACAAGACAAACAAAGCAAAAAAACAAAAACAAAAACCAACCCCCACCGCCAATAGGTACAAATAGGGACAGACTACCAATTGTTTCCTCTGGATGTTTTGTTTCCTGTCTCAAAAACAGAAATAAACCCAGAAAGGACAATGACCGCACACAGCCTCTGCAGCAAACACGTTTCCACCTGCTAAGAAAACAGTAGGAATCTTTTAGGAAATCATCTTCTCTTACTGGCTAGCCATCATTATGTTGCCACAAAAATCTCACCTTCTTAGACTTACGTTGGATAAGAAATAAAACACACCCAGAAAGGACAAGTTGAGTTCAGAAGGCTGGCAAACTTCCCTCTGGTTCCTGTGCTCAGCTTTTTACTCTGCAGCAACCAGAACCAAGATTTCAAAGCACAGCAGTGAAGCCACTGTGCCGTGTAGGACTCCCATGCTAGGCTTCCATGCCAAAGACGCTGAAAACTGTTCCACAGACTTCTCAGAGGCTGTCAGGGAGCAGATAAAGCTGTTCACCAAGCACTGATGAATCACCTACATGGGTCAGGAAGAGAGGAGCCCACTCTGCTTTCCAGGAGACACCCTGTATTTGAGAGGGAGAGACACACACTGCACACTCCCAGGGTCAGCCCAGTGCAATCCCTGCTGGTTCAGTAAGAGTAATGATAATCATAAAAAGTCATAGGAATTGTTCACTGAGACTTACTATATGCTTAAAATGTCTCATCTCATTTAATTCTCATCACCTTATCAATATTCTTATTTTACCTAACAGAAAACAAACCTAGAGATGTTAAGAAACATACCCATCTCCTACAGTTAATACGTACTAAAGCTGGTGCTCAAACCTGTTCTATCAGACTGTAGAGGCCATTCATTTAACCACTGTGATTTCTGTCTGTTTTAATAGACAACAGATGCATTGCTGAGCCATTAATTCAAGAAGGGAAAACAAAACAGCAGAATTCAGTTAAATATGTCTACAAAGGTTAGCCAATCCCTGTTTACTGTCATCAGAAAAATTGCTTTAGGACAAGTGCCATTCCCAGCATCAAAATTACCTGGGCTCTAGTGAAAAAGGCCAATTCTTATGCCCATCCTAGGGCTACTGAGTCAGAATCTCTGAGAATGGGGCTAGGAAACTTTATTTTACACACCCCACCACCTACCCACCCCAGTCAATTCTGCAGCCCCGTAAGATTTGAGAACAGCTGCTTCTAGGATGGCCAGTCTCCTGGCTCCCCTGGAAGAACGAATCTGTATCTATTGTCCTAGGATAACTATCAGTAGTGCTCTCCTTTATTTTCTTAAGGGTTCCAGTTTAGACAATCAATTTGCATATACAGCTGGCCCTCTTCATCCATAGGTTCCACATTCATGGGCTTCCCTAGTGGCTCAGCCGGTAAAGTATCTGCCTGCAATGCGGGAGACCTAGGTTTGATCCCTGGGTTGGGAAGATCCCCTGGAGAAGGGAATGGCTACCCACTCCAGTATTCTGGCCTGGAAAATGCCACAGACTCTATAGTCCATGGGGTCACAAAGATTTGGACATGACTGAACGATTTTCACTTTCCACATTCATGGATTCAACCAACCACAGACTGAAAATATTACGGGGAAAAATTCCAAAAAGCAAGACTTGAATTTGCTATGCTGATAACAATATACATAGCATTTACAGCTACTTACATAGCACTTACATTGTATTAGATATTACAAATAATCTAGAGATGATTTAAAATATACAGAAGGATATGCATAGGTTATATGCAAATACTACATCATTTTATATAAAGCACTTGAGCATCCTTGGATTTTGTTATGCACGAGGGCATCCTGCAATCAATCCCTCTTGGATACTGAGAGACAACTATGTATTTCTGTTTATTTTGTACCAAAATCAGACTTTATTATATAACCTGGATTTTTAATGATTACTACTGTTTCATATAAAATTGTATCTTTTCTAATACCAATCCATATTCAGATTTCTTCAGTCATCCCTAAAATGTCCGAGGCATCTGGTTTAAACAACCCACTGCAGCCTGCCAGGCTCCTCTGTCCATGGGAATTTTCCAGGCAAGAATACTGGAGTGGGTTGCCATTCCCTTCTCCAGGGATCTTCCCGATCCAGGGATTGAACCCGGGTCTCCTGCATTGCAGGCAGATTCTTTACCATCTGAACCACGAGGGAAGTCCAAAACAGTAAGTGTTGACCCAAGCTAATCACAGTTTTCATACCTGACCCTCAAGCCACAATCCTATACTTCATTTCTTTGAGCTCAGACAGTTCTTGAAGAGCATAGTTTATGATAGCACATACTCTGTTGCCTCTCAGAAAAGAGCTTTCATTAAGCAGAGACAGAGCTGTTCTAGTTAATGGGCTTTCAACAAACAAAAGCCCTGTATCATGCTATGGGACAATGGTTCTTTGTGTTCTGAGCTTGACATATGATGTAGGGCTTTAGAAAGTGTTAGTATTTCTAAGGACACCGTGACATATTCAGCAGTAGCCCTCGTCCCACATGCTCTTCTTACACTGACTTACCCTCCTGCCGATGAGAAGTGGGGTCTGTGTACCCTTCCCTTGACCTTGCTTAGGCTTGTGGTGTGGCAGAAGTGACACTAAGCATGGACATACCACCATTTGTTTATTCATTCACTTGCTGACGGACATTTGGGGCTGTTTCCAATTTGGAGCTACTATATGTGTTGCTTACTATAGCTGTATCATAAAATTTGAAACAAGGTAGTTGTAGTTCTCCAACTTTGTACTTCTTCTTCCAAGTTGTTCTGACTCTTCTGGGTCCTTCCCAGTTCATGTGTGAGAGAATATCATAGGGCATGTTGATAGCCTGGGAAAAGATCAAAGTTTGAAGTACAGTTTCTACTGAATGAGTTTTCCTTTTGCACTACCATAAAGGTGAAAAATCGTAAGTCAAAACATCATAAGTTGGGGACCACCTGAGGTTGAACTTCTTAAAAAAATAAACTTCCTTTCTTCCTCTGGGGTAAAGGACAGGTAGTCATCTTGCAGGGTAAGGTGTGGAAGGGCCCTGCCCCTTATAAAGTATTTCAACAAATCGTCCCGTGGTGAGCTCCTCTCCCCTCCAGCTATCTGAGGTACTTGGAGCCTCCAACTCCCGAACCTTCCAGAGTTCTGCTGTGCAGTCTGGTATGACTGTTGGCAGTTTCCTCTATAGGCTAGGTCAGTTACCATTTATCTGTATGCTTCTCTTTCCTAATGTTTGCTGGAGTCTCTAATTCACTGACTTCTTCTATCCTACATGGATTTAAGCATGCTTACCCTTTGTACAAATATGCAATCCACATCATTTAGAAAAATGATCAAACAGTTCTGAATTACCAACTAAAAACTCCTTAAGTGGCAGCCCTGACCCTTCATCCCACCCAAGAAGGCTGGGGGGTTAAGTCTAAGGGAAGGAGTGATGCTTAAAGATGGGGTCTGGATCACTCAATTAGTAATTTAAAAGGAATATTTGGGGGCTTCCCTGGTGGTCCAGTGGTTAAGAATCCACCTTGCAATTCAGGGGACACCAGTTTGATCCCTGGTCTAGGAAGATCCTACATGCCAAGGGCAATTAAGCCCATGTGCCACAATTACTGAAGCCTGCATGCCCTAGAGCCCGCATGCCATATCTACTGAACCAGCATGCTGCAACTATTGAAGCCCATGCACCTAGAGCCTGTGCTTTGCAACAAGAGAAGCCATCACAAGAAGCCAGCCCACTAAATGAAACTAGAGAGTAGAGCCAGCTTGCTGCAACCATGCACAATAATGAAGACCCAGTTCAGTCAAAATTTGGTAGTTTGTGAAAATACATAAGAAAATGTAAATCACTATTTCTATAATCCTTCTATAATGACAAACTGGTAAAAAAAAAAAAAAAAACTGCAACATGTTTGTAAACCAGAATTCCCCTAATAGAGAAAGAATGAAAGAACTCTTATAAATCAATAAAGATGAACAGCCAATAGAAAAAGAAATAAAGGTGGCTAAAATACATGAAAATACATTGCAATCAAATTTAAATAATATTAACCTAATTTTCACCTACCAAATTAACAAAGTTTAACAGGTCAACCTTTCTTGGGGTGACAGGTACAATTTTGTAACTCTGTAAAACTGAAGTGTTAATACTTTTTGACCAAGAAATGCCAGCTCAGAGTATCATGAGCAAATAAATGGATGCCTGAAAAGCTATATGAAAACCCAAGTAATAAGATGTTACCATTCTATCCCATAGAATACCCTGCAGTGGTCAAAAATGACAGTGAACTAGAAATGATTTTTTCTTTTGTCTGTGCCTTTTACTTTGACTGAACCTTCTATAATAAGCATGTCTTACTTTTATAATCAGAAGAGTCAAGAAATCCATTTTTAAGGAATCCATTTTTTTTTTAATCATTTAGAAGCAATTTAAGAGTATGACCTTGGGAACCAGTAGGATCAAATTCTAGCACACCCCCTTGTTCAACCTTCAAAAGTTGCTTGATGTCTCTGTTCCTCAGTTTGCCCAACATCAAACCAAATGTAATAATATCCACACTGTAAGGTTGTTGTTAGAGTTAAATACATTAATATAAGTAAAATGCTTAGAACCTGCCTGGCATGCAGTAAGCATCAGCTATTACTATTTCATTTTGGAAAAACAAAGATTATTTAGTGATTTGTGTTAAGGTTATGTTAAAATGTCTTGGATGTCAAAACAGCTGATTCAAAATGTCAGTAGTCAGTAGCACAATTCAAGAACAAAATTATAAGTTTAAATGTTGGCAAGAGAGAAAATGTAATTATTTTCAGATGATGTAACTGCCTACCTAAAAAAAAAATCCAAGAGCCTCAACTGAAAAATGATCAGGACTGAAATTCCCTGGTAGTCCAGTGGTTGGGACCTGGCACTCACACTGCCAAGGGCCTGTGTTCAATCCCTGTTGAGGGAACTAAGATCCCACAAGCTGCACGGCAAAGCCAAAAAAAAAAAAAAATCAGGATTAATGAGAGTTCAGTAGAATGGAAAAATAAAAAATAAATATTTTGAATTCAATAGCATTAACACTATAGGAGCAATAAGTAGTTAGAAAACAGAAGAAAATAGATTCAATTTATAAAAACAAAAATAATACATTTAGGTGTAAGTTGCACAAGAAATGTATAAGCTCTACATAAAGAATATCATTAAAATACTCTGAAAGACTGAAAAGGAGACCTGAATATCCTGGACAGACAATGTAAAAAATAATATAAATATATAATACATTTTAATATTATATTTATATAATAAATGTAAATATATAATAATGTTTAAAAAGTTGATTCCTCTCAAATTAATGTATATATCTAATACAATTCTAATGAAAATTCCAGCAGAACCTTTTTTTTTGGCCACAACAAGCAGCTTGTGGGATTTTAGTTAGCTGAAAAGGGACTGAACCGGGGCCCTCCTCAATGAAAGCTTGAAGTCCTAACCACTGGACCTCCAGGGAATTCCCCCAACAGGACTTTTTTTTTTAATTGAAGGATAATTGCTTTACAGAGCGGACTTTTTTTTTTTTTAACTTGACAGGTTAATCCTTAAATTAATCTGGAAGAATACTTGAGAATAATACAGAAGAAATAGGACTGAAAGAAAAGTATGAAAAAGAAGATGGATGAGGATGGTGTACTCTGCCAGATATCACAACAAAAGCACAGCACTGGCTTAGGAATAGCTGACCAATGGAACAAATTAAGAGAATACAAAATCAGACACAAGCACTATAGGGATTTCAGGTATAGTAAATGTCACCACCTGGATTATTCAGAAACTTGTGTTACAACGATTAGTTATGCATACAAAAAAAAAAAAACTGAAGTAGATCTTTATATTACACAGTACACAAAAATAAATTCTCAGACCAAAAAATCTAAATTTAAAAAAAGCCATTAAACTATAAATAATATCTGTAGAATCTTGGAATAAATTTTGTCTTTCAAGATTCATAATCTATAAACCTTGTGGTATTGTTCACTCAAAAATATAAGAGTAGATAGGTTAATATACATATAAACAAAAAGAGTAAGATCCTGCTAGGTTATGAGAGTGGTGAGGAGCAGGGATTACAATGGACTTTAGTCATGTATTTTATATTTTGTCTGATTATCTTTGAAGTCAGGGGAAAAAAAAAACAGCAAAAAAACTATATTATATACCCTGATGAGATATATCAATACACTAAGAAGACACTGGAATAGGACAAAGCTAGATGTGTATAAAATGCATCCATGTCCCAAAGTGTTAAAATTTTGTGACTCCTAGGCTCATCACTCTTATGCCTGATGCACTTTTAATTTGCTTTTGACTTTCGAAACACAGCTTTCAGAATTGACCCAATATTCCAGAAATAGTCTGGCCAATATAGAAAATAATAAGACATGATCTGAAAACTAATGCTTCTCTATCCTTATTTTAATTAGTTTTATTTTAGCTTCATTACAGTGTGGTTTCATATTAGACTGTGGTTTCTGTTAGAAAATAAATGCAACAGTACTAGTTTTCTACTCCTGTCATAACAAATTACCACAAATGTAATGGCTTAAACACAAATTTATTGTCATAAAGTTCAATAGATCAGATGTCTGCCCTTGGTCTCACACGGGTAAAATCAAAGCATTGGCAAGGTTACATTCCTTTCTACACGTTCTTGCTCATTCAGGTCATTGGCAGAATTCAGCCCATTGCAACTCTAGCCCTGAGGTCCCCCTCCTGCTGGCTGTCAGCTGATGGGTGCTCCCAACTTCTAGGAGCCACTCACAGTCTTGGCTTGTGGCCTCCTTCCTCCATTATCAATGTCAACAGCAAATAGAGTTCGTATGTTCCAAATCTTTGCTTCTCCTGTCCCCTCTCACTGCAGACAGGAAAGTTTCTCACTTTCAAACACGTATGTGATCCACCTGGGTAATCTCCCCTTCTAAATGTCAGTAAGTTTACTCATATCTACAAAGTTCCCTTGCCATGAAAATTTTATACTTACAGGTTCTGGGGATTATGACATGGATATCTTGGGATGGGCCCAAGAGATTCTGAGGGCCATAGAAGTTAATTGCATTCATTTCACATGCTATCAAAGTAATGCTCAAAATTCTCCTAGCTAGGCTTCAACAGTATGTGAACTGAGAACTTCCAGCTGTTCAAGAAGGATTTAGAAAAGACAGAGGAACCAGAGTCAAATTGCCAACATCCGCTGGATCAGAGAAACATCTACTTTGGCTTCATTGACTACACTAAGCCTTTGACTGTGTGGGTCACAACAAACTGTGGAAAATTCTTCAAGAGATGAGAATACCAGACCACCGTAACTGCCTCCTACAAAACCTGTATTCGGGTTAGGAAGCAACATTTATAACAGATTGGTTCAAAACTGGGAAAGGGGTACACCCTGCTTATTCAACTTGTATGCAGAGTGCATCATGCAAAATACTGGGTTGGATGAAGAACAAGCTGGATGAAGCACAAGCTGGAATCAAGATCACCAAGAGAAATATCAATAACCTCAGATATGCAGATGACACCATCTTTGTGGCAGAAAGTGAAGAGCAACTAAAACAGCCTCTTGATGAAGTGAAAGAGGAGAGTGAAAAAGCTGGCTTAAAACTCAACATTCAAATAACTAACATCATAGCATCCGGTCCCATCACTTCATGGCAAATAGATGGGGAAACAATGGAAACAGAAACAGACTTGATTTTCTTGGGCTCCAAAACCACTGCAGATGGTGACTGCAGCCATGAAATTAAAAGACGCTTGCTCCTTGGAAGAAAAGCTAGGACAAACCTACTACTACTACTACTAAAGTCGCTTCAGTCGTGTCCAACTCTGTGCGACCCCAGAGACGGCAGCCCACCAGGCTCCCCTATCCCTGGGATTCTCCAGGCAAGAATACTGGAGTGGGTTGCCATTTGGCAGCATAATAAAAAGCAGAGACATTACTTTGCCAACAAAGGTCTGTCTAGTCTGCTCAGTTCAGTTCAGTCACTCAGTCGTGTCCGACTCTTTGAGACCCCATGGACTGCAGCATGCCAGGCTTCCCTGTCCATCATCAACTCCCAGAACTTGCTCAAACTCATGTCCATTGAGTCCGTGACGCCATCCAACCATCTCATCCTCTGTTGTCCCCTTCTCCTCCTGCCCTCAATCTTTCCCAACATAAGGGTCTTTTCCAATAAATCAGTTCTTTGCATCAGATGGCCAAAGTATTGGAGCTTGTTTCAGCATCAATCCTTCCAATGAATATTCAGGACTGATTTTCTTTAGGATGGACTGGTTTGATCTTGCAATCCAAGGGACTTTCAAGAGTCTTCTCCAATGCCACAGTTCAAAAACATCAATTCTTCAATGATCAGCTTTTTTTATAGTCCAACTCTCACATCCATACATAACTACTGGAAAAACCATAGCTTTGACTAGATGGACGTTTGTTGGCAAAGTAATGTCTCTGCTTTTTAATATGCTGCTTAGGTTGCTCATAGCTTTTCTTCCAGGAGCAAGCGTCTTTTAATTTAATGTCTGCAGTCACCATCTACAGTGGTTTTGGAGCCCAAGAAAAAAAAGTCTGTTACTGTTTCCATTGTTTCCCCATCTATTTGCCATGAAGTGATGGGACTGGATGCCATGATCTTCATTTTTTGAATGTTGAGTTTTAAGCCAGCTTCTTTACTCTCCTCTTTCACTTTCATCAAGAGGGTTTTTAGTTCCTCTTCACTTTCTGCCATAAGGGTGGTATCATCTGCGTATCTGAGGTTATTGATATTTCTCCTGGCAATCTTGACTCCAGCTTGTGCTTTATCCAGTCTGGCATTTCACATGATGTACTCTGCATATAAGGAAGCAGAGTGACAATATACAGCCTTGACATACTCGTTTCCCAATTTGGAACTAGTCCATTGTTCCACATCCGGTTCTAACCGTTGCTTCTTGACCTGCATACAGATTCATCAGGAGGCAGGTCAGGTGGTCTGGTATTCCCATCTCTTGAGGAATTTTCCAGTTTGTTGTGACTGTTTTTTTCCAATAGTCATGTATGGATGTGAGTGCTGGACCATAAAGAAAGCTGAGCCCCAAAGAACTGATGCTTTCCAACTGTGGTGTTGTTGAAGACTCTTGAGAGTCCTTTGGACTGCAAGATCAAACCAGTCAATCCTACAGGAAATCAATCCTGAGTATTCATTGAAACCTGATGCTGAAACTGAAGCTCCAGTATTTTGGCCACTTGATGTGAAGAGCTGACTCATTAGAAAAGACCCTGATGCTGGGAAAGATTGAAGGCAGAAGGGGACAACAGAGGATGAGATTGTTGGATGGCATCACCAACTCTATGGACATAGGTTTGAGCAGGCTTCAGGAGTTGATGGACAGGGAAGCCTGGCATGCTGCAGTCCATGGGGTCACAAAGAGTTGGACACGACTGAGAAACTGAACAACAATAGCAGTTAAGTATTTGTTCTTTGGAACTCTCATAGGTTGGAATCCTTGTTCAACCGCTTAATGATTGAGCAACCTTGGATAAGTTACACTGAATTTCCCCATCTTTATTATATCTACCTTACCCGACTGTCTAAGAATTACATAACATGTGTACTGAACAGGAGTCCTGCTGCTGCTGCTGCTGAGCCGCTTCAGTCGTGTCCGACTCTGTGCGACCCCATAGACGGCAACCTACCAGGCTCCCCCGTCCCTGGGATTCTCCAGGCAAGAACACTGGAGTGGGTTGCCATTTCCTTCTCCAATGCATGAAGTGGAAAGTGAAAGTGAAGTCACTGTTGTGTCCAACCCTCAGCGACCCCATGGACTGCAGCCTTCCAGGCTCCTCCATCCATGGGATTTTCCAGGCAAGAGTACTGGAGTGGGGTGCAGTCCACTCCAGAAGTGGACATACATAATAAACAGGAGTCCTAGCATACATAAATGCTCAATTAAAAGTTAGCTGTTGTTGTTGTTCAGTCACCCAGTCATTTCCAACTCTTTGCAACTCCATGGACTACAGCATGCCAGGCCTCCCTGTCCCTCACCATCTCCTGAAGTTTGCCTAAGTTCATATCCATTTCATCGGTGATGCCATCCAGCCATCTCATCCTCTGATGCCTCTTCTCCCTCTGCCCTCAGTCTTTTCCAGCATCAAGGACTTTTCCAATGTGCCATCTGTTCACATCAGATGATCAAAAAGCTGGAACTTCAGCATCAGTCCTTCCAACGAGTATTCAGGGTTGATTTCCCTTAAGATTGACTGGTTTGATCTCTTTGCAGTCCAAATGTTAGCCATTTAAACTTAAATGAGGAACTTTTATCTGTTTAACTTCACCTTATTGTTTCCAACCCAGGGCCACAGCCTGGGTTGGAAAGTTTTTCATTTTGATTCAGTGGTCTTTAGTATTGTAACTTCCTTTTAGACTTCCATTATCTCCCCCTTGATAAGCGTGTTTTCTCCTTCCTCCCAGTCACAAAGTTAGGCAAGGTCAAGCTGGGGCTTAGGCACCAGTGGAGACAACTCTCTGTGAAGATAACTGCATGTGGGAGATTGACTCTACTGGATGAGGTACTGACAGGAAGGGGAGAGAAAACAGTTTCCTGTCCTTGTGGAGTTCAGTCTAATAATCTCTTGACAAATGAAAAAAAAAAAAAAGCGGGATCACTGCAAAGCACTCCCCCCCCCACTCTGTGACAATTTAGTTCTAAATGGATAAATGATACATAGAAGAGATGTTGGATAAGGCAATGGCACCCCACTCCAGTACTCTTGCTTGGAAAATCGCATGGATGGAGGAGCCTGTTAGGCTGCAATCCATGGGGTCGCTAAGAGTCGAACACGACTGAGCGACTTCACTTTCACTTTTCACTTTCATACATTGGAGAAGGAAATGGCAGCCCACTCCAGTGTTCTTGCCTGGAGAATCCCAGGGACGGTGGAGCCTGGTGGGCTGCCGTCTATGGGGTCGCACAGAGTCGGAAACGACTAAAGTGACTTAGCATAGAAGAGATGTTAATGGCTCCATTTTATAGATTAATAAACAAGGCCCAAGCCATTAAAAAATATATATTTTTGGCCACACTGTGTGACTCGTGGGACCTTAGTTTCCCAACCAGGATACAACCCACACCCCCTGAAATGGAAGTGCAGAGTCTTAACCCCTGGACCACCAGTAAAGTTCCTCAGGCCTTCGTTATAGGACCTACTCAGGCTTCTATAGCTAATGAAGGACAGAGTGAGGCCATGAACCTAAGATGTCTGACTCCAATCCTCCACTCCTACCCCCTCAGCACTTTTCCTTCTAAAGGTGTGGAAACCAAAATGGAAAAGAGCTTTCTATGAACTGGAGTAGTTACACAACTGGCATACAGCTCTGCTAACCACATCTCAGAATGTGAAATGTCCAAGAAAAAGGACAGCTAAAGGATGGAAGAAATCTGGGGACTTTGGTGAAAGAAGAACTACTTCATTAGAATAAACTAAAAAAAAAAAAAAAAAAGAAAGGGAACTCTTCAACCTAGAAATAGTCCATCTGCAAAAAAAAAAAAAAAAAAAATGCTATCAAATCCAGACAGAACTAAGATTGCAAGGCACTGTTTTCTATAATCTAGTTGGCATCTTTCAAAGTCCTATAAAAGTACTTAACAGAGTAGAAATGTATCAATCTCTATACTTTCATGAAGTCACAAATAGGCAGGCAGTCTTCATACCAGTGAGTTTCTTGAAAACATAGTCATTAGGAACTAAATTGTTTTCCCACCGTTTGCCATTTCCCAGGAGAATGATGAGGGGTCTTGACCAAGAGAATATTTGTTATTCAGTCACTGTCATGTCTGACTCTTTGCAACCTCACTGTCATGTCTGACTCTTGGCAACCTCAGGGGCTGCAGCACGCCAGGTTTCCCTGTCCTTCACCATCTTCCAGAGCTTGCTCAAACTCATGTTCATTGAGTCAGTGATGCCATCCAACCACCTCATCCTCTGTCGTCCCCATCTCCTCCTATCCTCAATCTTTGCTAGCATCAGGGTCTTTTCCAATGAGTTAGCTTTTTGCATCAGGTATAAATAAACCAGATATAGTATTAAAATCCATATTACAGCTTCCAAACTCTCTTCACTAAAAAAGGTCTATATGTACCACATCCTGGTTGCCTATGAGATCTGCATTTATTATGATAGGTATACGAATATACATAATTTATATATATCCAGTATTAAAAGTAAAGTTCTATCATATACTTCTTTTAAACTAATAGTTAAATTTAACTTTGCCTGCTTCTAGAACTTGGGAGGGCTTTTATCAATGTATAGCGAGCCAAGTCTTTAAAAAACTGTCCAGACAGGTTGAAATAATTTGAATCACCAACTTGCTGGATCTTCTTTTACCTGAGCTATAAAACTTTTTATCTGTATAAAATTCATTGGTATTGCTGAAAGATTCTCCAAGAAGCAGCTAAATATGGATTTGAAACAGCAATGATTTGAGTTGTGGTGGCCTATGTATCCTTCCCAAGAGTCAATGCCATGACAATGCAGAGGCCTTCTCAAATGCAAGTGCCCCACCTTTCCTGAAGATTTATGAGCATCTCCGAAAGTACATATGTATTTTATTTGCTAAGTAGGTCAGATGATTGTTCTCATTTTACACAAAAGGAATCTTAAGTTCCTTAAAATGACCTGCTCATGGTCACACAACTCATTAGGGACATGAGCTACTGGATGGGCTACACAGCATCCTATGTACTCCGGTGAGGTTCCCAGGTCAAGTAGGTTGAAGACTATACTAAGCAATCACCAGGGTTATTAGTTTCTCTGCCTGTGCAGTGGGAGAAGCAGCTCTAAGGCTAGTACAGGTCTTTTGTTTGTTATCTTTCATTTTTTCAAAACTGAAGTATAATTGATGTTATCCCCTTACTGATTACAACAGCCCCTTTCCAAAAGTGGTAACTGCTGGGTCAAACAAGAAACAGAAAAAATACCACAATTAAATAAAACTATTTTTTTAATGTCTTTTTGTTTTTATTCTTGGCTGTGCTGTGTCTCTGTTGATGCACGCAGGCTTTCTCTACTTGTGGCGAGCAGTGGCTACTCTTCGTGGCAGTGTGCAGGCTTCTCACTGCAGAGGCTTCTCTTGTGGAGCACAGGCTCTAGGTATGTGAGCTCAGTAGTTGGGGCACACAGGCTTAGTTGCTCCACGGCATGTGAAATCTTCCCGGACCAGGGATTGAACCTGTGTCCCCTGTGCTGGCAGGTGGATTCCTATCCACTGCACCACCAGGGAAGTCCTAAAATAGTATTCTTTAGCAAATCATGTCATCTAGCCTAAACTCTACATTGTATCAATGTGCAATCAGGTCTCTCCTACCTCAGTCTCTGCCCTTTCCTTTATCACAATCACATGCTCACCTGCTTCTCACTGGAAGAGCATCATGGCCCATGACCACAGTTCCAGGTTACAGATCAATCCTCTAATGTGTCACACCTGATGGCAAGTATGTTGAGGCTGGGGCGCCAAAATGCTATCTCTGTACATTTTCTAGAATTTATAAACCATGTGGTCCTTCATTCACACATAATGGAAACAACACCCCAGAGCAGTTCTGCCTTCCTCAGAAACACAAACTAAGGAAAATAACAAGTTTTACTGATTCTGAGACTAAAATGTTTTGAACAGAAACTGTGGGAAGCAAAGGGTTATTACACAGCAGGAATAAGTACAACAGGCGACAGAACTATTTTAGTCTTTCTGGTCAAGTGGTAATTTCAGCACAAATATAAGCAGTTTACTGAGAGATATCATAGCATTAAATAAACAATCATATGAGAGGCTTTTGTAGGACAAGTCTGATTTTGTGTTGGCAACAGTACTATAGATATTACTTATTCTTATAACAGTCTAGCAAGAAAAGCTCTACCATGATTGAGGTCATTGACATTGGCATTGGTCCTACTATACTGTATTAGGCAGAAATAGTTCAGGTTTTATAATTGTATCACACAAGTGCCTAAAACAAAATGTATTTGCATTCTCATCTTGTAACCCAGCAGGGATTCTTTGGTGGCTTCAGTAGTAAACAATCTGCCTGCAATGGGTTCAATCCCTGGGTTGGGAAGACCCTCTGGAGAAGGAAATGGCATCCTACTCCAGTATTCTTGCCTGAAGAATTCCATGAACAGAGAAGCCTGGAGGGCTACTGCCCATGGGGTCACAGAGAGTTGTATACGACTTAGCAACTAAACAACAAACTAGACCTTTCTGGGACAGACCCCCCTGCCTGTCTTCTGAATGCCTCTTATTTGCAGAATAACTTGAGCCTCCTAGGCCTTCCCCAAGTTTCAAACAATAAATTTAATCAGAGAAGTGAGAAAACACAGAAACAAAGGAAAACGGTCAAGCAAGAAAAATAATGATAGCTCAGCCATTAAACGATGTCAAGGACCTTTAGTTTCCCCTCAAGAGCTATTGAGCCATATCCTTTGAACTGTTCTGCAGATAATGAAACCCTCACTAGGTGGAAAAACTATAGGCTATCCACAAGCATGTAATCCCCATGTGGGCTGGAACCACAAGGTTGATGATGCTGACTCCTGATTACCTCACCAGCAACCAATCAGAAGAATGCCCATAAACTGAACATATACCCTGCAACCCTCTTCCTGTCTTTTAAAATCTTTCCCTGAAAGTCATTAGGGAGTTTGGGCTTTTTGAGCATTAGCTGCCTGGACTCTTTGCTTTGTGCCCTGGAATAAACAATGTACCTTCCTTCACCACAGACCAGTGTCAGTAGATTGGTTTTACTGGGCGTGTGAGTGGATCCAAATTTGATTTGGTAACAAATAAAAGGCCCTCTGAAGAATTTATATACTATATATATGTTTTTGTTTCTATGTATTATTTTCTATAAATTTCAATCTCACTGAATTCCTCTTCAAGACTTTGAAACAGCTATAGTTAGTATACAGGTGAAAATCTACATAAAACTGAGTCAATTGAGTAAAATCACCTCTTAACCTTCAAGGAAACTTGACTACATTCACTAATATGTCTTCCTGAAGGCTGAGACTCATTAAGTCAGCGCAGCTCAAACCATAGTAGAGTCCCAGCAGAACCTGAACTGTGCAGCCAGTGCATCATTTTGGTTTAGGAACACAAGAGAAATTCTAGTTTCTGTTCATGGAATCATCCTCTCCCCATCTCAAATCCTTCCCTAACTGCTCATGGTGCTCAAGATCCGTCTCTTCTCTGGCCCGTGACCCACCCTGACCCACAGCCCAGGGTGACTGGACAAAGAAGCTGACAGCCACCACAGCGATAAAACCATAAGCCAGATCTGGAATTACATCTGCTGGTGGGGTGAAACTAACCCACATTATCCCCAAACCCTTTTCTCAACATACCTAACTAGCTACATTAAAGTGAAGTACTGCATCGGCCCTTGTTTAAACTGAAGGACTGCTGGGCCAGACTTTTTTTCACTGTAGTAAAATACACATAACTTAAAACTACCATTTTAACAATTTTAAAATGTACAATTCTGTGGCACTTGGTACATTTACAATGTAGTTAACTAGTACCACTATCTAGTTCCAGAACATTTTCATTATCTCAAAGGAAATCCTATACCCATTAGCAGTTAATCTCTGTTCTCCCCATTCCCAGTCTCTGGTAACCCCTATTTTAACCATTTACCAGAGCAATTAATAGTTTGGGCTAATACAGCTAATACTGTATAATCAAAGCAGCCTATGCTCACAGCAGTTTCCTTATGCTGTTTAAATTAGGGTGACTTTAGTTCAACTGAACTTTTTAAATGAAGCAAATCTATGCTTTAGATTACTATGGAACAATGTTCTACACTAAAAATTTTCTTCTAGAAAGAGAATATCACTGATAACTACTAAGAAGCAGTTACCCAGCAACCTATCCTTGCAGAGAACAATGTAAAAACATTAAATATAATTATTGACCCCATTTAGTCATTCTTACTCTCATCTCTCAGTTCACTCCTAGAAAACATACTGTTTAGATAATCAACTCACTAAGATGCTGCTAAGTCTCATGCCAGCTACAACTGCAAATAATTTTTATTTGATAGGGTAATCCCTCAGCAGGAAGGTAGGGATTTTAAAAGGCAGCTAATATTTTGTAACTCACTTCTACGGATTTATTATCAAATGTTTCATGGGATTTGGCTATGGAATGGAATTTCAGTATTAAAAAAATAAACTCAAAGCTACCATTTCTTTTTTTAAAATATTTATTTATTTGGCTGTGTCAGGTCTTACTTGCGGCATGTGGGATCTAGTATCCTGACCAGGGACTGAACCCAGGCATTGGGAGCATTGAGTCTTAGCCACTGGACTACCAGGGAAGTCCCCAAGCTACTATTTCTTAAAAGGGCAGCTGTAGAACCTGCTCCTTCATGTTCTCCTAAAAGCTGAAAGATCACGAAGGCAAGACTGTTGTTAAGGCTAAGGAAAGAGGGTGTGTCACCAAAGCGTACACAGTGGTGAAACCCAAGTAAACTGTCAGAAACATTACTGACAGCAACAGAAGAGGACCGACATACCAGTGCACAAATCAGCAAGGTCCCGCCTACCACCCCAATTACATCTGAAGAATCTACTTGTTACTTTGGTGGGGAGAAAGCATTACAAAGAATTCATATGTAAAGTCAATACTACTTAAAGCACATATAAATTAAATAAGCCCTGTCAACCATCCACAGGTTTGTCTCCTAAAATCTTAGGCACAAAATAATCTGTAACACTGACATCCATCTTAATTTTCAGAGGGCAAGGGAAGGAGACAACTATTACACAAACTCACAAGTTACCTTTTAAAATTAAGACATCTCAATTTTACAACAAATGTAGAAAAGTATTTATAGAAGAGGGAAAAAAAAAGCTTCATTTATTGTAAAGTCAGGTAAACTTATGTATACAGCACAGTACCATACATTTACAGAAGTTCATTCACAGGTTACCTTCAACATAATTTACTGGGTTCCATAAGGGTCTAAAATGCTTCTAGATTGAATTTAAAATTTCTAGACCTAGAAGGCTAAAGGGACATTAGTCCACTGCTGTCAAAATGCAATGAGAACTGTTAATGTATGCTTAATTCCATCAAAACTTTCTATTCAACAGCTCTTAAAACTTTTTTAAACCCCTGCATCATTCCTAAAAGGATTAAGGCAAACTGCTTTTTTGTTAAAATTCAAAATAAAGCTTTTTCAAAAGATCTAAATGGAACTTCTATATACAAGTTTGTTTAAAACTCTCAGAATCAAGAGATTGGCTATTGCCAACTATAGATTTCATAGTTACCCAAGATAGATAAAACATATTCTCCCTTCTACTAAAGATGAAAATAAAATGCCCGCATCAGTTTTCTATTATTAAAAAACTATGAACCTGGTAACAGATGTGTTATAGTATAGTCTCTCAATACCATGCTTAGTCCTTACATTTTACTTGCCTATGTATAAGATACGTTTTGTTCCTTAAAAAAAAAAAAACCAGATCCAGTGGGAGAAAGAATGTTTAATAAATGGCGTTGAAACAAATAGCTATTTGTTTGGAATAAAAATAAAATTAGATCCTTATACCTTGTACCATGTAGAAAAATACATATATTACTGATGGATTTCAGAGTAAAAAATAAAAATGCAAGTACCCAAAATTCTACATACAAATTTAGGGAGTTCACAGACTCCCTAAAGCCCATCCATGGATCTCAGATTATCTAGAAGAGGAACAGTTAATTATACCTTCTATTAAAATTTCAATGCCAAATACCAGATGTGTTTTCAGGATCAAGTCACATGCAACAAATGAAGATGAACACGTTAACTCATTGCTGTAACTTTATAAAACTGCCAAACGGGAACTAGAAACAGAGGCATGTCAATACAAATGGACAATGACTTAAGGAAAAAAATACACCAATTTAAATAAGTTTGAGTGCATACTGTACAAGTGTATCCATGTCTGTTAGCTTTTCAGAAATATAAAATCAGCTAAATCTGTAGTACTTAAAATTTAACATATGCAATGTTATTCTCAAACTTGATTAAAATACTTAATAAATACATGTTTAATATGAATAACTGCAACATACTTAAACATCTAATAGGAATTCTATAATATTAAAATGCAATACTTTCACCTGCATTAATCTCATACACAATGGAAAAATACTTGCAGATAATTAGCATAAGAATGCAAATATATTTTCACCGTGGAAGAAAAATAAGATTAGAAATCATATATTTGTATAATCTACAAGAAAGCTGTAGATAGTCTACATTATGATATTCTATGTTAAAATGAAAGCAATATTTAAGTTTACAACAAATTTACTCAAGGCAAAATATTTATTACAGAACAGAATCTTAAATCAAAGCAAGGCAACATTAGATTAACCATTTTAGTTTCTTTTTTAAATGAAGTGTAGCTTTAAAATTGTAATAAAGGTAAATCATAAATTCTAACATGCTTGTCTCTTCTTATAAATGGGATGATGTAGAAAAGCAAAGCTTCAATGTATAGGGATTGGAACCATCTGTAAAATTAAAAAACACAGTTAACAGTTTCCTTCATCAAACTTTCATGATAAAATTGAATTAGCAGAGTAAATTATTTCATTTTTTTATAGTATTTGAAGAAGGAAAATTTCTATGTAAGGTAAGGAGAAGATTACTTTCATTCATACCTACTAGCAGGTGAGCTAAATGAAGGCTGGAATATTGTCCATTTTACATTCCTGGAGTTCTAAACATCATTTGACACACAGGATGCACTCATAAATGGTTTTTGTTTTTTTTAGTGAATTAATCATTATAGATAAACAGTATCAGGATTAGGCTTATCTAAGTCCATTTGCAAAACTCACTTTGCAGAAAATATCACCAATGGTAATCATTCTAAAAAAGTTAATTCAAATATAGTTTGAGAAATGGAATAAGATTGGAATGTAAAAGAAATGAGCTGAAAAAGTTCTAAGGGAGTTAAGTATTAAATCTGATCAACAAGGCATATAAATTTTTAAACTGCTAAAGAAAAGAAGGGGTGGTATAATACACAAAAATACTTCTTTAACTTTTCAGAACAAGCAGAGATAGTTCTTCGTCAACTGATTATGCAAAGAAATATAAAATTCCTATAAAAGTACATACATCAGCAAGTATTAGCAAGACACTGCAGAAGATTAAAAAAAAAAACAGAACTGTACCTGTCTTCAAGGAGTTTACTATTAATATACCATATTTTTATTATATCTCAAATATGCATATAAAGTCTTTTAAAATCTTTCATTAAAAATTTAGCCTGACTCACTATTTATTTTTGTGACTAAGGTAAAATGAGAGGAGGTATTCCTACTTATTAATTTTTTACTGAGAAAATTTTCAATCATGAAAAAATATATGGCTCAGTATAATGAACAACCACAAAGTTTCATTAACTGTCAACATGTGGCAGGCTTACTTCATCTACCTACTCTCCATACGCTTTTGGGGTGCTGGAATATTTTAAAGCAAATCCTAGATATGTTACTCCATCCATAAATACTTCAGTGTGTAATTTTCTTCCCCCCACTACCATTCATCATCACTCCTAATAAAACTGGTATTAATTATTCTATTATTTATTTAGAAAGATAACGTTTTAACACCCTATAGAGCGAGGAGCTAAGTAAATTATACAGCATAAAGCTTCAAAAGTTAAATACTTGTATATTCTTTGCACTATAAAAAAGAGGCCATTTACCATCATAAAGAGAGCGACACTTCATTTGATACAAATTAAAATAATGTGGGATACCATTTTTCATCTATCATTTTGGTAAAAATCCAAAGTCTGACAACACTCAGCATTGGTAAGAGTGTTGGGCAGCAGGCATTTTCATACACCACAGGTAGTAAACTCGTGTAACCTTTTCCACGGACAATCTAGCAACATTTACCAAAATATAAACCTTTATGCTCTCTATGAGGAAAATGCCCTACAAATATAAAACATGCAACTATTAGGATGTTTATTATAGTAACAGAGAAAAACAATTAGAAACAAACAGTATTCATCACAGGGGAAATGGGTAAATCAAGTAAACTGTGGTACATCACTACTAAAAACAGCTACTCTGTGGTGAAAATAAAGGGGGGGGAGGTAGTTTTACACGTGCTGATACAGGAACAGTTCCAAGACATATTAAGTGAAAATAGCAAGGCACATAATAGTATGTATAGAAGACCCATTTTGTGTAAGTTTTAAAAAGGTAGATATATATACTGGGGAGGAGGAATAAAAGGAAAAGACAGAAAGATTAGGAGTTATAGAAAGCTTTAACTTTCATTTTGTACCAGTATGTACCATTTGAGTTTTTTAACCGTATATATTTATTGCTTTCTTCTAAAAAGATCAACAGGATTTATGCAAGTCAGTCTCCAAGCGGGCCCCAACGCTCTGTACCTCCTTGCATTCACAGCCCTATATAGCCTCCGCCTACACTGTATCACAGTTGGTCGGTGTGACCACCAGATTACAGCATAAGTGATATCATGTAACTTCCAGTAATAGGTTACGAAAGGCACTGTGCCTTCTGTTTTGTTGGTCTTTTGCTTTCATCTCTCTTTCGCTCCTTTAAAAAAGGCAAAAGAGCTACCATGAAATGGCCAACGTGGTTTGACTGTCCCTACAAAGAAACACACAAGCGAGCATGCAACTGGATTATCCAGTCCCCAGTCATAAGACTTAAAATGATTGCAGCGTTACGAGACCAGAGCCAGACCCACACAGCTATTGATCTTCAGAAACAGTAAGATAAATAAAGATTTGCTGTTTTAAGCTGCTAAATGTTGTGATAATCTGTTACATAGCAAAAAGTCACTAATATAAGAATTATGAGGGGTTGTGGAATTTATATGCCTTTTTAAAATTTGAACTTCTATATTATACTATATTAAAAAAATAAGAAATGCTATCTTTAAATGATCATCAATGTTCGGACAGTAACTCCCACTGAATAACTATGACACAATTTTACTTACTTGGAACTCTTATCTGATAGTGATTTAGTGCTGTGAGGGCTTCTACTGCATCAGTTTTGCATTCCCATTCTAAAAGCCCAGAAAGTGTTTTGGCAGAAGCTAAAACAAAACAAAGAAACACAAATCCACTTGTTATTTGCTTATCATCAAATTAACCAGGAAACTTAAAAAGAGGGAATGTGCACTTACGTTTTGCATCAAACACTTTATATTTGATGAATGTAAGAACTTCATGGTCATTACACAACTGTCAAAGAAATGTAAAACTCCATTAAAAAAGGCCCAAATAATATTCCTACCTTTTTTGCCCCCTCCCCGAGAAAGTAAACTTTACGGTAGCATTTAAAGTTTTGAGTATGGCATGAATGAATTAAACCAAATGTTTTTAGATTAATAAGCTACATGAGAAAATCAATAAAAATGGTGATATCCTATAAACTACGTACATAATTTTAGTGCTATACAATAAAGCCAAGACTTATAACTGAAACATATATTCTCACAGCTGACCAAGGTTTAATTGAGTACCTAAGGTGGGTAGTGGTGTTCTGGAAAAATCAATTCTTTTCTGAAGCATTTCTGCAGTTAGGGGAAAATGCAGGGATACATACAGTTCTGTTATGGGTGAGATTTAAGGACATGGTAAAAGAACTTTATAAATGCAGGACTAAGCATACCTCATTCTAATTCCAATTCTCAAAAATACTGAGCCACAAAACAACAGAAGACCAATGAAGGATGGAGGCCAGAAAAGTATAATGGTCAAAGAATGAACTGTATTAAGTACCAAATAAGCAAAAAAAAAAAAAAAAACCAATAATATCAAAAGCAGAAGATGAACAGTGAGAGACTTTAAAATGATGTTAAAACATCACATATTTTAAAATAAGAAACAGGAACATTTTACACAATGTACATTTCAGTGCCTACCTTTGTGAAGGTCTCTTCCGTGACACACAATGGAACATTATAGTAGTGCAGCACACAGGAGGGTGGTTGGATGATATTCTTGGATGCTTGGCCAGCACTTGTAAAACGATTATTTTTGCTCATTGCAAAATCCTTGTAGCTACTTGTACCATCCTCCAGCTCAAATATTTGACTTGGAACAACTGAATGTTGTTTAGACACACTAAAAATTAGAAATCAAAGAGGTATAGAACATACCTTTGTTAGATAAAAGCAGCAAGTTGGCAGTCTCAAACTGTTAACATATATGCCTGCATTGATCCTAATAAAAAAGGCATATGCAGCTATTTAAATACAATTTAAATATTTACTATTCACTATTTTAAACATTTATTTAATATTTATATTTAGTTTGAGTTATAATCAATTGCTCTTACACTTAGAAAAACCTACTGAATATTTCATACTAGAAAACAAATAAAAAATTGCTCATTTTAACATTTTGCTTTGATTATAAAACTGTGTATAAGTAATATACACAATATAAATTATATGATCTGAAGTGTTTAAAATGACACCATTATAGCTGCTGGTTTCAAATGTGCCCTCAGTTACATTAAAATATTCTGAAATGGAAATTAATGTCTCCAATAAAAAGGATAAATGTTTTTTAAATTTACCACTTAAGATAAATAATTACCAAACATTAAGTCTTTTTCCAAACAATTTGACATTGTTAAGATGTGTGACAGCTCTTTCTACAGCATACTCATCGCCCATTTCTACCAGTGCTGTACCAGGAATGGTCTTCATAAATTTTACCTGTAAGTACAAAATTCCCAAAAGGTGAACATCTAATTCCCTTTAACAGTAACAGAATTTCTAAAGACATTGTAAGTGGTTGATGTCAAGTAAAGAATACCTGGAATCTTAACTTTATTCTGCTCTTCTATTAGACACTCTTAACTCTTATCAAAATGCAATAGTTTAAAACAGAAGACTGTTGTCTTCTATTGTATAACACCCTAAAGAAGAGCACAAGCTTACCCTGACTCTGTTATTTATTAACCGTGTGATGTAGGGCAATTCACTTCTCTGAGCCACAGATTTCCTTCTAAAATGGAGATAATGATAACATTTGGCAGAACTCATCAATATTTATTAATCCAATAAATATTTATTAAGTACCTAATATGCTTTAATAATTATGCACTGTACTATGTACTGGGGATTTAATGGCAAACATAACAGACATGGTCTTTTTTTTAAAGACATGTTCTTCTTAAAGATTATGTTCAAGTAGGAAGGTCAGAAATGTTGAAGTAAATAATAATTACCAACTATTCAGCGTGCTGTTTATTGCCTTAGTAACAAACAAGCAACAAACAAGATACTATATGAGAAATAATACAAAATGACCTTGAGATAGCATTTCCAGTGGGAAGGCTCGGGCAAGGTAGGAGCAGTTTAAAAAATAGGAAATACACGTTTTCATGACATCATTGAGAGAAGCCATATTTGTCCTCTTAAATTATTCCAGTTTTAGTATATAATGCTATAAGGGTTAGACGGGATACAGTATGACTATCTTTCAGCATAGTGCCTATGCCTTGGAAAGTCCCTAAATATCTATTAAGTATTACTAATGTTAATAACGTATTAAACACAGTTCTAACCTGTTAACCTCAAGGAACAGTGAGAGTACTTACATAACAAATTGTAATGTAGCATTTATATCTATCACTGCAATTATCAATTTTAATAGGCTATCCTAGTATTTTTATACTACACCTGTACTTGAACAAAACTCCAGTTGTAGTGGGACTTTTCAGTTTTATTTGAAATCAATTGCCTTCCTGCGGGCAAAATTTCTCTCCCTTGATTTAATCCAATAACATTTTTACAAATGTAATAGTGACGAAATATGTATGTGAAGTATGTAGTCCAACTGATAAATCTCAAAAAAAAAAAAGAAACTGACCATAAATAGATCTTTAAAGGACTATGATGACTTAAAATGTATCATTTAAAATTTTTTATTTTTTGAGATGTGGAGACCAGAATTGTTCAAATAACATACAAAAATTTTGTTTTTATTAGAAAGTGATTTGGATTTCTAAATGAGACAACAGTTCACGACACAAAAAACAATGCTCTAAAAATGTTGATTGAATTGCCTGATTCCAGTTGTCTACAAATGTGAAAAGCACAAACAGAAAAGTAACACTATGTAAAGAAGGTTAACATATACATTAAAGCATATCAGTTATAAATTATGCAGTTTCTGGACCTTAACAGATGATGTGTAAGATAAATGTGTATATGAAAAACTCTGAACTACTTTTCTCAATGCTGCTGAATCTGTTCCATGTATTCTTGGCTAGTTATACAAGGAGAAATATTCCTTATGTTATCCCCTAAACCAAATACGGACTTTCTTTTTTCTTTTTCTCTTTCACATGGTCAAATAGGTAGTGGAAACTTTTTTTCAGAGATGTTCCAAGTTGCTGTCTCAGATCAAGGAGGCTTTAGAATTAATGAACTAAGAACTCAAGAGTAGCAATTCCATGCCCCCGCCCCGCCACACACACTTATGACTCACACACTGCACTTTCTTTTATTGCTGTGAAAACAATACTAAAATCACTTAAAACAACAGGAAAAAACAACATACTACAGTACTAAAACTCAAATTAGCAAATGTATCCAACAAGTGGTAAGAAGACTACCAATCATTTCCCCAGTTAAATTTTCCATGATTCTTTCAAAAAAGTTTAGAACATAGTTTGTGACAGGGACTTTTCTAAGTGTGAGGTATCAATAAAACATCACAGATCTGGGGAAAGCATAGAGTTATCTGGTGAAAATAAAGTTCAATGAAGTTTTAAAGATCTTCAAAATATGTGAAATTTAAATGTTTCACCACTTTTTGAGTGTAAAGCCTCCAGACAGAAAGTTTTGGACACAGTCTATCAAAGTGGGTCAGTTTTAAATACTGATGTGAGGTAAAAGCATGTTGTCCCTGCAGAATATACTAGAACTCTAGCATTTGGGAGGCAGATGTATCAATTTAGAACTCTCCTAAAATTCATAGACAGCCAAGTCCTGAGACATGTTTATGTAGACCAAGCTCCAAGAAAGTAATTGCTCTTTCAAAATTCCACAGTTCAATATGTTAAATACCAGAATATATTTAAAGTAATTTTATAGGCATAAAGCCTATAATATGCTAGTAATTGATTAAACTACTTACCATTTTAGACTTCTATTTCTATTACTAATTTACTCTGCTATTCAGCAGAAACTAATACAACATTGTAAAGCAACTATACTTCAATAAAAATAGAAAAATATTTTTAGTACCAACAATCTACTCTGATCACTAACCAACAGAAAACAATTTCTAAATTTCTACCTAATGAATTTTTAACTTATGTGGATCACTACTGAAAGAACCTGCATGTTCTTAAATACGAGAAAACACATATATCTGGCAGCCTTTTCAGATTTTCCTATTATATGTCCTAGCAAAAGAAGTTAATATAAAATGAACCTTTAAAAAATAATTTCTTAAAAAAATGAAACTTACCTTTTCAATATTTCCATATAAGCAGAATAGGTTGAAGACTCTTGAACAATTCATTTTTAGTTGATGTAATCCACTAACCATTACAACTGAACCAGAGGGATTTCCCCCATGCATGTAAGAGGAAGAGGCCTGTGGTAATGGATAGGCAACAAGCTCAGGTGTATCTCGAGAGCCCATTCTGTAACGACTCGGTAAAGGTAATAATGGACCATGGGATCCTATTAAAAACAAAACAAAATAAAACTTTAGCAGACACACTTCACCATACACAAAAACAAACTCTTATTAGCTAGGTTGATGCATATCCAAGGAAAACTCAAATGTATGAATATTCAAATATAACCTGTGGGAATTAACAAAAATCTGTATTTATTTGCACCAGATCCAATATACACTGACCTGCACACACCTGCATACACCAGGATTTAAGTTCTTATTTTTAAAAAGTGATTTTAACAAAAATCAGGCTATGGATGGATGAAAAAGATCAGGCTATGGATGGACGAAAAGGAATCAGTGTAAAACTTTGGGCCACTATATATAAATCATACATCAAACTCAAAAAAACCTGCCAACATCTTTTGGAGGATGGAATAATACAATAAAATCTTCAGTGAAATCTATATACAGATAACACCTTTAGTTCCACTAAGAAGTTGTCCCCTTGAATATATTTTACTATTAATGTACTTTCAGGCTAGAATTGTATTCTCCTGATTATAATTTAGGAAATAAAAAGCCTAGATTTAGTTAATAACCACCCATAAACACACTCAGAGGTAATCATTATTCAGCAACTTCCATTTTTTGAAACATCAAAAATCCAAAAGAAGATAATGCTTGAATATCTGAATCTGCTGTCACAGAAACACACAAAACCATGTCTCTCATTCTGAGAATCTTTACTAAGAATCAACTAGCTAACTCTAGAGTGACTAGCTAACTCTAGAGTACTCTAGCTCTAAGTAACTTCAATTTACTCAGTTTTCCCATCCATAAAAGATTAGAAGCAACAGGAAAAACAAAGAGTGAATGGAATAGATGGGAATGAAGGAGTCCAGAGAAACTGATACTAAAAGTTGGCAGAGGGCACATTTACAGCAGGAAGAAGAGAGGCATAAGAACTGAGAACAAGCAACTAAGACGGAGAGATATAACTCAAAAATGTAAACCCACACATCTTAGTGCTCCTGAAGTGAAGTCAACTGTTAGTCACTCAGTCGTGCCCGACTCTTTGCAACCCCATGGACTGCAGCCCACCCCTGTCCATGGGATTTTCCAGGCAAGATATTGGAGTGGGTAGCCATTTCCTTCTCCAGGGGATCTTCCCCATCCAGGGATTGAACCTGGGTCTCCTGCACTGCAGGCAGATTCTCTACCAACTGGGCTGAGTCAGTGATTACAGAAGCATACTCTGGGGTGCATATAAAGATTTTCCTACTGTGCAAGAAACCAATCCAAAAACCCAAGTCCTTCCCTCATTTTTCAAGAAATAAAGAATATGTAATGCTACTGGCTTTCACTTTTATGTAAGACTAGGGAACACTAGTCATGTAGAGCGAGTTACTAAGAACTACTATATTTTGGTATCATAGCACATTATTACAGCTTATGTGGATTCAATATTCAATATTCTAAATATAGCTGCCATTCATAACAACACAGAAATACTATCACTGAGCACATGTAAATATACTGTGAATTCCTACAATTTTATGGAGGCATGCTGCTACTGCTAAGTCACTTCAGTCGTGTCCAACTCTGTGCGACCGCAGAGATGGCAGCCCACCAGACTACCCCGTCCCTGAGATTCTCCAGGCAAGAACACTGGAGTGGGTTGCCATTTCCTTCTCCAATGCATGAAAGTGAAAAGTGAAAGTGAAGCCGCTCAGTCGTGTCCGACTCTAGCGACCTCATGGACTGCAGCCTACCAGGTTCCTCCATCCATGGGATTTTCCAGGCAAAAGCACTGGAGTGGGTGCCATTGCCTTCTCCGTTATGGAGGCATACTTTATCAATATATCATCATCAGTGTTGCCTTAAATTGGTCAAGGTTTTCAACTGCTCTTATTGTCGATAATCTAGTTTATCAAAACAATCAATATAGCTCATGGTGTGTTACTTGTTAAGTAATTATCTGTATTTCAGCCTCTAATTTAGACTATTATATATACAGTGGCATTAAATATCAATTATTCTTACCCCTACTGCAAAAATGCACATATATATTATACTCCACCCAGCCCTTCCCCTAATACTACCATTTGCTTGTACAGTAATGACACTACACTATTATAACTAAATTTTTTCACAGACAGTGGGAAAATGTACATTAGATGGCTAATGGAAACTTCCACTCTGCTGAAGTTGACCAAGGTCCAAAAACTCTAGATCTAATGTCACAGGTAACAATTTCAGTGCAAAAGATTATCTGATGTTTGTAATGACACTGAGCCATCAGGATTAAATTATGCTATATACACTATTTAAATCATTACCTATATCAAGAAGATTAAAAACAAGTCTCTTAAAAGCTTTCTAAATAACTCATGCAAAAAGTATTGCTGCTTCTGTTTTTAAAAAATTCATTTATATGGGAAAATGCTACATAAATGGCATTTTGAACACTTTGAAGGCCTTCCCCATCTTCAACACTTTAAAATCTGTACATTATTTTTTGCCACTTTTCAAGTACGAGGGCTTCTATCAGTTCATCTCACATGGCTAGACTTTCAAATAAAGATAAAGAATTCTTAAAGCACAGATTTATACTGCTATAATACACTAGTGAACAAGTTTCATCTGTTAAATAAACCTTTCCTTTATTTTTTCACATACTATTATAAAGGAAAAGTCATCTATGATATGACACCAAAATGCAAATGAACCTGCTTTGCTGAACTGCTGATCTGAAGGAACACAGTTATGATTTGAAGCATTTGTAAAAAAGGCTCAATATCACGAGCACTGACTCCCATCTTTGCTTTTACCCCAGTTTCTTTATGCTACTTCTCTCTTCAGTCAATCTTGATTCGTCATTATCTCCTATCCCCTCTCCTGCTTACTTCCCTAGGAAAATAGAGCGAACTCTCCTCTGAGACAAATGTTTCAATAAACATAGCTCAGAGCAGGTGCCCCTACACAAACCCACCACAACCATCCTTCTTCAGCAGGACTCTCCAGAACCGGAATGACCCCTATTTAACAATCATTCCAAAGAGTTTTGCATCTCTCTTTAAGCTTACATCTTAAATTTTATACACACACACTCTTAGGGCAGGAAACCAACAGAGAATTTCACAACAGGCTTTCAGAAAATATAAAGTTCTTCTAGGGCATATAACATATTCTTATTAATGTAATTTTCATGTATTTTATTAAGTGAAGACAAACCTGAAAAGCCACACTAAGAAAATGGTTTGTGTCACCATTACTGTAGTACTCTGTCTGTTTATATGCTCACAGATTTTTTTCTAACTCCCTTTGGCAGAATATTTAACCAATTTTTGGCCTTAAGCTGACTGCCATGACACATTTATATAATCTACAACTATACTACAAACTTTGATGAGCCATTCTTTTGAAACCCTCCACTATACAATGCACAGTAAATTCCTAATAAGGGTTTCTTTACTGAAGGATCAGAACTACTTGTATGACCACATTAATATTTACTGTTAAAGAAACTAAGAAAAATGATCAAGGAACACAGTATAATGACTGTAGTAAGATTTTCACTTTATACTACACTTACTGTTTTGATATAACATATTGTTTCAAAATCTCTTCTGCAATACAGACTACTTGAACAATTAGACACACATACATACACGTAATTAATTCCTGGAGTTCAAAAAAAGATACTAGGGATTAAGCTAAAACTCACAGCAAAGAATGGTCATCAAATATGTACACTATTTAAAAACATTTCAAACAACAGGAAACACTGGTGGCTTTTCAATAATAAATCCCAAGAACACAACATAGCAATTTTTCTACCACTTCTAATAGTAACGCTAATTGTACTTCAACTTTAAACCACAGAATAGGTGGGGTCAATAACTACTGCTAAAAACTAAAAAAATACTTAAAAACACAGAACTTGGAACCAGTTTAAACTTTTATCAACAATTCTCAACATCTGCTTATAAAGACAACAGCCAGATACCTAACTTTGAAGATACCTAACTTGAAGATTATCAATCTAGGTTTCATAATCTTAATTTATCAACATAGCAAACATTAAAACTAAGAAGTTTAAAAAAAAGAGAACTAAATACAAATTTAACCAAAGGTGAAGTACCAAGTGTAGCCAAGTGTAGAACTAAAAGAATTAAGAGATCTAACCAAAATCCTGTTTCCTTTTCAACAAATACCCCATTCGCTCTGCCTTTTATTACTCTACATTCCTCTTTGCTCATAAACTGCTGGAATGGAAGAAAATACACTTACTGAGCTATACTTCTTTTTGGTCTTCTAACAGTCTGGAGCTCATAACTAATCAAAACCAAAACAAAACAAAATGTAACAGTGAAAAAGCTTTCAATCCCAAACAAGAGCTCTCATTTATCCCAAAGATTATGTGATGTACAACAGCCTAAGAAAACAAAGAACTTTGGACAACTCCTTTGGAGTATATTAATAAGGGACTGATCCCATAAACCAAATCAAGGGAGCAGAAAAAAAAAGAGAGACAAGAATTGTGCCATTCTTCATCAGAAATGCAAAAATTCTAAGAGTTTGTCTATACTACCTTCCTTCTGCCTTGACAAACTTACCATAGCCATCATGTCTAAACGAAGAAGGGTGTTCTCCCAAAATGGCTTGTCTCTGGCGACCCTTTCCTCTATCTGACACAAAAGTAGAAACATGGTTTTAACAATTTTGACTCAAGTACTTAACAGAGTTCTCACATGGGAAACACCCATTCAAAACATCCATTACAATTCATGAGAAATGTGATTCCTGGTTAATGTTAAACATCCATTCATATCCAATTTAAATACAAACACCAGAAGTTTAAGAAAATAATTCTATCTAACAAATTCCACTTAACTTGAAAATATCTTTTTGGCAAACGCCAAATACAATCACACTTTCGAATTTAAGGAAAGAATGGATACTTTTCAGAAAGTGAGGTACACAATGCTAAAGCTTGACACTGTACAGAAGTTTTTTACCAATACATGTCTTTAAAACAAGCTTTAAGTGCAGTACTTTTGAAAGACAGTACCTGATGCATACTATTAGCTTCAACAGCAACACATTTTCAAAGTGGGCTTCTTTCAAGAAGTTCAGCATAAGCCAACAACAACCTGTATTACATGGTTTCACAATCAGTAAACACAGAGTATTTTGTATGTATATACACATATTTACAAACACCTACTGACTTGAGAGCTGGAAATTTTCACATCACTGGCCCATACTGTGTATCATGGATTGGCCATTGTCTATAGACCTTAACACCAGGCAGAACTAGGAACACCCCCAAAGCTTAAATATGCCAAGTTAAAGCTAACCAAGGGGGCTACATTATTGGACGAGAGTACTACAATACTCCTAAAGGATAATTTTTATGTTAACTACATCTTTAGGGGAGGCATGCCAATTTCCTCAAATCTAAGGTAACAATAAAAAAATTATTCTAAGTTTCTAAAATAGTACTTCCTATGTTAGTAAACTTTAAAAATCATTGTGTAATATTTTGAGAAAGTTTGCTGATCAAATTATGGTGTTCAGTAAAATTTTCTTTCTTTTATTTTTAATGAATATTAAGAGTCTGGTCATTCTTTGAAAATTCAAAGAGAAAGGCTTTCTACATATCCTTAGTCACCTAAACAAATGAGGTTAATGGGAGATGAGAAATACTTTAATTTTCACTTCACGCTACAGAAGTATTGTTTTAATTACCTATTTCAAGTTATCACAGCATTGAAAAGGACCTAGGAGGTCATCTAGTTCAACTTTTATTCAGTGTATAAATTCTCTTTATATCATCCCTGAGACTATCAACTGGGACCACCTAGCCTCTGCTGACCCAACTCTAGTAACAAGGTACTCATTACTTTCCCTTACATTTTCAGTTAGTCTTAAATAATGAAAAAATTAATTTCTATATTGTATAGAAATTTGTCCTCTAAATATATTCTACTCCATTTAGGGCCTCACAAGCCTTACTCAATACTTAAGTCTTTTTCCAAAAACTCTTTCAAATGCTTAGAAGTTATTATGCTCCTCCCCATATTCCCAAAGTCATTTATTTCTCCTCCAGTTTAAACACTCACAGTTCCTTCTTCCCAGTATTATCATTTAAGTCTCACTCTATCAATGCAGTCTGCTATTCTACTCTGCTAACATTCCTCTGCTCAAGAATGCAACCAAATGCTAAATATAAGTGCTTATCTGATCTAAGAATCTTAAACGAAAACCGTCATAAAGTCTTCATGGCTTAGTTTTACTGACAGTTAACTGTGTGCTATAAAAGAAAGAGCACTGAATTGGGAATCAATTAAGATTTCAACTTAACCACTAATTTGCTATATAATCACAGAAACAATCTTTATGTATAAAATGAAGGAGTTAGAATAGATGATCTCTAAGGTATCTTTCAGCCAAACATTGTCATTACTTCTCTTTGATGATTTCTCTTCAATAATTGGAAGAATGCACTAACATAAGGTCATATAAAGAAGTATGAGGAAGAGTCAAACACTGAATTTATCAATGTATAAACAGTGGTTTGTAAACTTTCATGGATTCAGTCTGAAATCTGATGGAAGCTGTGGACCTTTTCTCCCCCAAAAGATGTACACACACACAAGTTTTGCTTAACATTTCTGGAGGGATTCTCTGGAGTCTAGGCTAAGAATTCTTTGCACTAAAATGTAAATTGACCTGAAAAGAACTTTTTGAAATGTGGTTGTATTTATAAAGTCACTCTTGTTTTTGGTAGAAAAAATTACAATTCAATATCAACTTGAATGGAAGCTGAAGTCACTACAAAAACAAAAATAAACTGCTATATGATATTTGCTGCACAGACAAATATCTATCTGTAAGGAATCAGAAAACAAGAATGTTTTCCCTTTGAAAGTATAAACAGCTAACTGTTTTACCTCCTTTAATTATATTTCCCTATTTAAATTTCTATCTTACATTTCTAAACTTTCCTGACTATAATTTCTTGTATAAAAATCTAATCTAAGCTGGCTTTTGCAAAACTCAGTTATTTTAAAAGAATAGAAATAAACACTATTAAAATAAGAAGGATGTCCATAAATATTTTAAGAAATATTAAGAGAAAAATAACCAAACTTACTACTTCAAATGAGTTTAGAAAAAAACAAAACTGAATGTTCAGTAACTGTAACTTGACAGAAGTGAGAGATTTCTCATCAACCACTTGTCCTTTTGTTTGAGGACCAAGGCTTTGTTTTTCAATACTGTATTCAACTATACCAAGCCCAGGCCAAGCAGATTTCTGTGAGTAGTAAAAAATGTGGGGTCCAGCCTAAGCTGCATTATCAAACAAACTTGTTTGCAACCCCATGCATAAGGCAAGATGATTTCCTGAGAACTAAGAATTAAAGGGGTCAATCACCCAAAAGTCCTAAATATTTGAACATGCAAAGGATCACCACACTGTCTCATTTTTTTTTTTTTTTGGCAACAGTACATGCACTATGGAGTTCCTACTAACCCAGATATTTTGGATCCATAAAAATTTTTCCTAGTTTACTGACTTTTACGGATACACTCATCTTGGTGAGGTTTCCCAACACATGGTTCAAACACTGATATTGTAGTTGAGATGTAGCCAATACTGCAGCCCCCTTGTTTTTACAAGATCCACATTTTGATTTGTATATTCCAGAATTGCCACACAGTCAGTTGAACAATTTTATCATTCAAATCTATGCTCATGAGATCTAGCATTTATAAGTTATAGGTGAAAATGTATCTCAAATGAAATGCTCCTATTTTCAGATTTATAAAGTTTAAATATATTCTACCTTGAACAGACATGGTACTTTCACCTACATTTGAAAGGTCAAAGTTTCTAGTTACACAAATTAACATGAATGATAACCTTAAATTGTTACAAAAAGTGACAACTTATAAACAGCCACTTTACAAAAATCAAACCACACAGAAAATCTTTTACATATAATGCATCTTTTCATTATTATGTTATTCAATGTCCACAATTGAGGAAAACAAAAACAAAAAAGTAATCTTAGGTGCAGCAAGTATGTATCTATTTCTTTTATCTTTAATATCTGTGTGGATTGGTTGAGCATTATAATTCCCAAGACCTGTAGATAGCTCTATTAAGGATTATATCCTCTATTAAGGATTCAATTAACAATTTGAATCTAAGCTGCTAACAGTTACAGCAATGGGCATTAAGATTTACAACATTGTAGATAAAATGTAGTATCCGTCAGTGAAAAGTTTTAAATTCTACAACTGAAACCTTAAGGGAAATCAAACCAATATATACATACAACTTGAATAAATGGGCACAGTCTATCATGGTATTCATCCCATGCAAGTCTGAAGTACTGTTAAGTGTCCTCCTTTAAAAACTTGGGGTGATGGTGCATGCAGTATGCAGTCAAGGTGAATTGCAAGTCTGAGTTTTTCAGAGGGCTTTTTGCTGATGCCGATGTTGTGCATGATGAAGTGTAGAGTCAGCCTGCTGGAGTCCTCTATCCTTCTTAATGCCTCGTCCAGCTTGGGGGGAAAGTCCTTTCCATAGAGAAGCAGTGTGCAAGTTTGAAGTTTGTAAGGAATATTCTGAATCAGTTTCCTCTCCTCCAAAGAGAGAGAGCTGCTTGGAGAAATGCAAGTCCTTGAACTGCGGGCGTGCCTGTATGTGTGGGCTCCTTGTTGAACTAAATATACGTTAACTCAGTACATACCAGAAGGGGGCACTAATGTTCAAGGTTCTTTTCCAGCATTACAAGGCCTTTTGCAACAAAAGCTTCACCAACAAGGTTTTCATTTGAATGAACTAGCTCATGTCAGAAAAAAGGAATCTAACTGCATGTAAAAATTTGACAGCAGATGTCAAGTACATCTAAAATGCATAAAATACTTACCTCGTCTTCCCAAATATGGTTTAGTGTAGTCCCAACTGTCATTGTCATTCCTGATAACATTTAGACGAGTTGGCTGTTAAGATTAAAAAGAAAGGGAGTTCAAACTGTGTATCCAAAGCATAAATAACTTCTTTGGCAAAGTGTTGGAAAAAAAATATTTACCCTTGCATATTCAATTTTTAGTGTGCAACATCCAGCATATATATCTGCTCCATTGAGAGCTGCTTTAGCTTTCTGGGCACATAGGACTGATTCAAACATAAGCTCTATTAAGGAAATTTGGTTTAAAGTGTCCAAAATTTATCATTATTCACTCCCTAAGAAGTGGACTGAAAAAAGTCAGAAATAACTTACTTCTGAAAATGCTTTATGAAATAAAATTTCTAACAATTTTTAGTATGAGAATTTATTTTTAAGATCAAGGGTACCAAAGAAAACATAATGCAACCAAAGTATCTACATTAATCCTTCTAGGTCATCAGAAATACTTTATAAATTGGGGAGTGGGAGGGGGAAAACGGAGCATGGTCTCATTCCCTATCAAAGGCCAGCTTGCTATCTTTTTGTTTCGATTTTTGAAGCTTTTAAACTTTTATTTTATATACAAAGAGCTAGTATTATTTCTGCCTAAGTTAGATGTCTGACTCATTGGAAAAGACCCTGATGCTGGGAAAGACTGAAGGCAGGAGGAGAAGGGGACAACAGAGGATGAGATGGTTGGTTGGATGGCATCACTGACTCGATGCACGTTGAGTTTGAGCAAGCTCCAGGAACTGGTGATGGACAGGGAAGCCTTGCATGCTGCAGTCCATGGGGTCGCAAAGAATCAGACACAACTGAACAACTGAACTGAAGTTAGATGTGCTGGATGATCCATTCAAGGAAGTTCACTTAGTCAACTTAATGAAGCCAACATCTTTTGCATACTGGTGGAAACACTGACAGCACATATAGAGGCCGTATTTCCAGATCAGACCGTGCTGTTGCTGCTGCTGCTGCTGCTGCTAAGTCTGTGTGACCCTATGGACAGCAGCCCTCCAGGCTCCTCTGTCTACAGGATTCTCCAGACAAGAATACTGGAGTGGGTTGCCACTTCCTTCTCCAATGCATGCATGCATGCATGCACGCTAAGTCGCTTCAGTCGTGACCGACTCTGCGACCCCATGGACAGCAGCCCTCTAGGCTCCTCTGTCCACAGGATTATCCAGGCAAGAATACTGGAGTGGGGTGCCATTTCCTTCTCCATGCTGGTTTGAGCCGACTGGGCAAGAGCCAAGAACCCTTCGTTCTCTCTTTTTACAGCTTGCTATCTTGAAATAGGAAATACTGTACTCTCAAAGTAGGAAGAACAGATAATTTTCTGTTAGGCAGTCCAGTGATTAGGAATCCACACTTTTACTGCCAAGGGCGAAAGTTCAATTCCTGGTTCAAGAACTAAGATCCTGCAAGCCACACAGGAAGGCCAAAAAAATAAGTAGGAAGAATATTACAAAGAATCAATATAATAACAAAAGAAATACTTGATTTTTATGTATTTCTGAGAAGGTTGAGTTTATAACCTTTATCCTCATTTTACTGGCCTTTAAAAATTTACTTTAAGTTTCTTTTTAAAAAAAAAAATCAAACCACAAAAGTGGTAATAAAAAAAAGCAAAAATATCTTGCCAGAGTAATATATATAATATATATTACCATTATATATCCCTACTTTTTTCTATGCATATACATGTACACATAGGTTAGGGTTTTTTGTTTTTTTTTTTTAATTATTTTTTAATGGGATTGTACTATATGTACAGCTTGCTTATTTTACTCACTGTATAACAAATTTAATATAGAAGAGTAGGTCTTACATAAACCATGATCATTTAAAAGATTCAATTAAAAAAGGAAAGAAACATTCTACTGATTCCAACGTTTTGATACTTCCAAACTATTTTAAAGAGATTCAAAAAAGTCCATTTGAGATAAATTCCAAAAAGGTACAAGTATACATATAATCAAACAGTGTTATTTTTTTTCCCCCATTAAAAAAGCAAGCAAACTGTAAGATGAAGCACTGGATTACTTTACAGTAGAAGTTATCAAAAATAGTAAAATTCTCTGTGGGTACTGCAGTTTTGTTTTTAAACCTAAGACAATTAGATGGTGGGGGATAATAAACACTACTTGTTCTCAAAATTATTAAGCAGGAAAAAGTAAGATCTATATTACACAGCATTCATACACATCAATAAAAAATTTACAAATAAAGGATATTCAACCATTGCTTGTATCCCATTTCTCTTGAATATAACAATACGCTGCACTTTTCCAACAGGATTACATACAGTATATAAAACATCCTAGGAAGGAAAGAAAACAAGACTTCATCACATCTTATATTCAGAAATATAATAAAGCTAAACTCTGTTTAACAACAAAAAAAACCTGTCATGATGTCATTTCTATTAAGCATTAAACTTTTAAAAACTGTTAAACTTTGATAAATCTAAAGCTATTTCTTCACTTACACAATATACTCACATTAGAGAACTTCCAATGTAAAATTTGAAAAGCATTATTACTTATAATCTCCTAAATGAATCCTTAAATTTTTAAGTACCTAAAAGAATCTCTGATAATACAATTAATAAACCAAAGCTGTAACCAATTACATTTTTTCCCAAATGTGACTCTGAAATGTTTAATATTATAATCACTTAAATTACAATAAAAAATATTTATTAAAGAGTAGGAGTAGTACAACTCAGTATTTATTTTTCAAGGACAATGGCTATAGATAAAAGACCCAGGGAAGATCACTTATGAAGAGTTAAATTTCACCAAACAAGATGCATGAATCTAAGAGAGAACCCTAAATACCCACTTAGAAACAAATCTTCAACATTCAAATTTTTTGAGTACCTACATTACAGAGCAACACCATTAGGTAACTAAGGATATAATAAACAAATCAGAGTACTTGTACTAGTTACATTCTTTTTCCCAAAACACCAAATACTGTAAATATATTAATGGTGTTTATTAATAAGTCTATACAGATCACAAAAATAAATAGATACATAATATCTATTTAAATTTAAATAGTACCTAATGTTTTAAGTTTATGTTCAAATATCATATACTATTACTAGAAATCATACTAAATGAAGCTCCTCTTATTATGACATTTTATTCATTACAAAAATCAAGTGTCCTTATCACTAGTTTATTATTAAACAGCATGTTATTATTATAAAGTAGAAAACTCAATTGGTTCAGGACATGAATCCTTTTAAAATTCTAACATTATTTTTTTAAAGAGTGAAGAAAAGAAGTTTTTAACAAGCTATCTCTAAACAGTTTATAATGATAAGTACATCTTACTAGACCACGGGATTCTGTCACTACCTAGTAGATGCTCTTAGTGAATGTGCTGGCGTGTGAGTGACAGAGATTTCTTGAATCATTTCCAACAAGTCTGTCTATACTTTATCATCAGAAAGAGAGTTAACAGTGAGAGTAGTAAATAAAAGTAATGCACCTATTTAATTATGACAACTGTGCTTCTGACCTTTCTACAACTTCAGTGCTCACCATGTCTTTGTTCATTAAACGTGATAGTCAAAACTAAGGTTACTTTTAATAATTCTTTTTTTTTTAAACCCACTATTTTCAAATATTTATATGGCAGTGAAGAAAACTACAGGTTAGTCACCCAAGGCAAATTCCAAAATCACTTTTAATTTAGTCTGTCTTACTAAAATACATACCACTGTAATTGGATAAAGAGGATTCTGAATCGACAGCAGAAGAACTTTGTTGCCTCCTGATGGATCATCAGTATTTCCTGGCCGAGTGATCCTTTTGCTTGTAGAATAGTTGAAAAAAGCCTGCTGACCAGCTATGTACACAGGTTCATCTGCAGCAAACGTCACACATTCTTTGGCACTATCTATGTTCTCAAATTCTACCAGAGCCTGCCGTTTAAATGGCATCATCATCACATAGCTGAAAGGAAGATAGGGAACGAATACCTTAATATAGCAAGTTTAATTAACATTTTTCTCAAGTAAAAGCAGACTTTAATTTAAAATGTCTCAAATCATACAGGCTAGTAGTCTTCACTACCTACACCCAATGTTAGTAAACTCTTAAATTATCCAAATAAATTGTGGTATACCGGGTAGATGGTATATGTTTGAAAGGTCCTCTTGTGATTAAAAGCTTTTATGTACCTCATGCCCTCCTCAAGCACAATTCTGTTATCAGTTACTAATAATCCCATGCACTTTATTCCTCAGGCTGCCACTTATAAGCAGCATTAGAAAATATCTAGCAGTCACAACTATTGAAGCCTGGGGACCTGGAGCCTGTGCTCCATAACAAGAGAAGCCACTGCAATGAGAAGCCCGTGTACTGCAACTAGAGAACAGTCCCCACTCACTGCAACTAGAGAAAGCCTGTGCAGCAATGAAGATCCAATGCAGTCGAAAACAAATAAAGCAGTGTGTACGTGTCAAAAAAAAACTAGAGATGAAGGGAGGTTAGCAAGAAATCAGAACACATGGATAAGAACAGGGAACCATGTCCTCTATTCACAGAAACAAGGGTGTTAAAAATATTTTTAAATACAGTCAATGTGCTTTTTATAAGAGCAGAAGGCCAGAGAAATAACATGAGGTCAGGTACTCAGTGACAGCACTGCTTCTCACTCAGGCATCCAGAACTAACCACACTTCAAAAACTGGCAAGCCATTTCTTAGTAAGAAACAGACCACTCTGTAGCCTAGCAAATTATGTAATTTCTTAAGAATTTCAGCTTCCTTGTTTATACAACTGGGAACACGGCTGTCAAGATTACAGTTCCTGCATACAAATTGTTTGCCTTGCCTCATTCATCTTTACATCCTCAGCATCTAGAAACAAAGAGCCTGGCACATGACAGGTATTCAATCAATACTTGTTAGTCTAGGAGGTTTATTAGCTTTCAGCCCACATCATTCAAAACTGAAGACTAAAACAGAAACAGTAACACCTGGGATTAGTTTTACCAACTATAAATGCAAGATATAAATTTCAGGAGAGAAACATTCCTTTTAGAAACTCAAACTCCTAGTTGAGGTTCTAAAGTTTTGTATACAAAAAAATAGAAAACACCAGAATTAGGTCTATGCTAAAGAAATTTAAGAATAATAAATATCCTCCCTCTCATAAATCTAAGTTGGTTTAAAGCTAAGTGGTATCACCAAGTAAATATGTTAATAATGTCCTTTGGGTCTTTGGAAACACAGAAAAATCAAAAAGGTTCAAAAAAATAAATTCTTTATTGGCCTATTATAATAGACTTATCTGTTTGTAGTTGAAAAAAAAAATGCTTTCTATAGCTACAATAAGCAGTAAGTTAGAAGCACAGAGTTAAATGTTACACAGGTTACCCAGGAAAAATAGCATCATACAAAGACAGGGAATGGAAAATTAGAATGTCACAGGCATTTTATAATTCACTTAAATTCTGGGGTACATAATTTAAAAAAAAAAGTTCAAAGTACAATATGAGAAACACTGGAAGACCAAAGAGAGAAAAAATAAAAAGTACAAGAAATATGGTAGAGTAGGTATGTTCAACTTATAGCTTAAAACATGCTTACTAATTTTTAAATAATAACAAAAGGAAGCAAGAGATTTACTACATAAATCAGGTCTCAAAAGTTTTGTTTTAAAATTCAAACTGGAATAGCTAATCACTACCTAGTATTTTTTCCTTTAATGAAAGAAAGAAGGGAGGAGAAGAGACTTATAAGGATATATTTTTAAATATTCTTTTGATTAAATAAAGACAAAAAATAGCAATTATCCTGACTTATTTTTAACATCTTACAGTTTCTTCTGAACTTCTTTCCTATACATCTAGTTTTTAAGTATAAACTTACTATACATTGAACTTGGTGACTCATCTTTTTAATACAAGCAGTTTCTGTATAATCTTTATATTTGCCCTCACATATACCACCAAATAAATCAACAAACAAAAAAATATGGAAAGTTTCTATAAATGTGACATTTTGAAGCAAACACCTACCCCTCATAGGAGGCTATTCAAACTTCTTTCAGCTTTGGTAGCAGATATCTTATTCAAGATCATTTCACACAACTGAAACTCCTATTGTACATATTTATGCCAATTAAACTCTTAATTATACACTAATTTGTTCCAATTATTTCACGATTTTTCTATCCACATAACTACAAATCTTGAGGGCAGAATGATGTACTATGCAAATTAACTAAATAAATTCATATGGAACACATTACCATAAGACTAAATATCAAACAGTATAGAGTCCAAAAATTGACGAGCCACTCAAAAGTAATTCAAATTAATCACAACCTTAAACAAACAGTTCTATTTCTTTAATCCCCAACATCCAGTTCATGGTAATAACTGACATCAAAATATCAATACAGTTATTATTTCCCTAAAGTTTCCAACTTCATTTGTTCACCAACTTGTTTCCTGACAATATTCAGTATTTCTTGGCTGTAAAAAAATAACTTAAAAAGCCCTAAATACATAAGAACAGAAGAAAATAAAAATCCAGAGATAACCTCATTGTCTCATGGAGTCTCTTTATTAACTCCATGAGACAACACACCACCTGGAAGTGGTGACTGGGTGAATCAATGTCAACATGCAAGTCTAAGTATCGTCTAAGGAGTCTGCTCCAATACAGTGTAACTCTCCAGACAAACTTAACTTTCAATATCCATTCCAAATGACTAAGAAGTGATACAGTCATTAGTGATATTTCAAGAAATGGACTTTTATTTATGTCCATGTGGTTTTCCAATTTGTACCTCCAACCATAAACAAAATGTTAACAGCGGTTTCTGAGGTCCATAAGTTAAGGGTAATAAGTTTGCTAAGTCATCCACCTCTCATTGAGGTCACCAAGAAATTAACAAGATGCCATGATGGAAGGTATCACCTAACACTACTGATGCTCCTTTGAAGAAATGATTCCTCTTCTGGAATCTCTGATCCCTCCCTCACCATCTTCTTTCAATACTCAAAATTCCACATAAATTTTTATAAAATTGAAGCAGTCAAATGATCTCAGCAAATATATTGAAATTTCTCTCCTGTTATATATTATGACTTAGTCTGTATAGTCTCTGTTGCCTATAACAAAAACCCCAAATGTATTCATCAATGGAAAAAAAGGTAATAAATTCTATATTATCCATAGTAAGAAAAGAACAGCCAAGCATATTTCAATTTAGAAAGAATTTTTTTAAGTGTCTATTTTGGGCAGCAGATTCATTTTTCAAATCACGTTTTTCATGTAAGTCAGTATTCTTAGTATACACCAGCTGTAAAGGAAGAGCATGAGTGAATACAAAACACAAAAGGAAAATAAGCTAGGATAAAACACTGACCACTCATGATATCACAGCAACTCACACTAAGCAAATAATGCCTACCCTGTAGTCTACCCCCTTTTCACTGCCAATTAATAAATAGTTCAAAACAAACTAAAACAAACCAAAAACCCCCCAGTATTTAAGTACCACTACTTGAAACTCTGAAGATAAAGGGCATAATTAATTAACTCAATGGCTTAAAACAGTATTTAAGAAGGAATCATGGATTCATTTGAAAATCAGATGAAAGATGCAATAATCGGTGTTACACACAATCTGGTTGAGGAGGGAGATGGGATCATGATCCACAAAAATTCACCTCAGAAAAATTAAAATTAAAAATTAATCTCAGAAAGACTCAGGTTTCAAAGAAATACAGTTATAGGCAAACAATATATTGTATGGCTAAGCATAAAGGCTTGTAGCAAGAAAACAAAGTCTGCTCTCTGCACTGTTTCCACAATCTATATCGAGTCCCTGTTGGCCTTACCATATTGTCCCAAATTTTTCCAGGGCCTCCACAAGGTCTGCTTCCACCACAGATTCACAGAGTCCTCGAACATGGACAACGGGTGAAACAGAAACTTTATGATGACTTCCACCAGCCTCCTAGCAAGATAAAATAATTTCTAGTTAAAAGTCTAAATTGCATCTTTTAGTAAATCTGATTCTGCATTAAAAAGCAAACACTTATATAAAAATCCCAAATCAAACTGAAATCACAAAAAGTGAACAAAAAGTCCCAATTAATATAAGGGTATACACCCTATTTTTCTTCGATATACATGAGTATCATCTTTTGACCTTGTTTAACTGATTATCTAGTTCCACCATAATTTGATGTTACTCAGTACACTTGACAAATTTATACAAGGTACCATCTTTGCTGAAGTACCAGTATGGATGTGAGAACTGGACCATAAAAAAGGCTGATCACCCAGGAATTGATGCTTTTGAACTGTAGTGTTGGAGAAGACTCTTGAGAGTTCCTTCGAGTGCAAGATCAAACCAGTCAATCCTAAGGAAATTGACCCTGAATATTCATTGGAAGGACTGATGCTGAAGTTGAAGCTTCAATACTTGGGCTACCTGATGCGAAGAGCCTACACGTAACAAAAGACCCTGATGCTGGGAAAGACTGAAGGCAGGAGAAGGAGACGACAATGGATGAGATGGTTGGATGGTATCACCGACTCAATGGACATGAGTTTGACCAAGCTCCGGAAGATGGTAAAGGACAGGGAAGCCTGGTGGGCTGCAGTCCATGGGGTCACAAAGAATCGGATACGACTCAGCAACTGAACAACAACAACAACCATCTCCTGCTGAACAAGGAGTACTCAAAAATACAAGCCTTGGAAATTCCCTGTTGGTCCAGTAGTTAGAACTGGGTGCTTTCGCTGCCAGGGCCTGGTCAGGGAATTAAGATCCTACAAGCAGCACAGGCACAGCCAAAAACAAATAAACAAAAAACACAAGCCTCCCTGGGCTTCTGTGAAATACTGTGTATCTTTGAGTATGCCCAGCAAGAAGCTTTAAAATATACAGTCTTATACTTTATTTTAAAAGGGACCATGTAGGAGAATTAGCTTGAAAATGAAAATAGCTCTCATTTACTTACTGAAGCTCTAGTAAGTCAAAGATTTATATATACAAATAGCCACTGGGCACCACTATCACATCGCTTCAGAAATGACCTCACTCCGGAAATGAAGCAATGTAATTGTCCATCAACAGATGAATGGATAAAGAATATTATTCAGCCATAAAAATGAAATCTGGGGACTTCCCTGCCAATTCAGTGGTTAAGACTCAGTAATTCCACTGTAAGGGGTACAGGTTGGATGCATGGTCGGGGAACTAAGATTCCACATGCCCCAAGGCTCAGCAAAAAAAAAGTATCTTGCTGTTTGAGACAACATGAATGGAGCTCAAGGGTATTACATGAAATTTAAAAAAACAATACAAACCTACAAGCAAAACAAAACAAAAATAGACTCACAGTTACAGAGAACAAATGGACGTTGGGAGGGGAGGAGTGTGAAATAGGTGAAGGGGATTAAAGGGTACAAACCTTCAGGTATAAAGTAAATAAGCCATGGGACGTAATACACAGCATAAAAAAATATGGTCAGTAATATTATAATAACTTTGTAAGGGACTGATAGTTACTAGATTTATTATGGTGATCATTTCACAATGTATGCAAAGTCAATTCACTATGTAGTACACCTGAAGCTAACATAATATTATACATAAACTATATTCCAATTTAAAAGTTTTTAAAATGAAAGGAATGAAACCCATGTACAATTCGTATATATAACCAAAAAATCTATTAAAGGAAAAGGTTTTCTCCTACAAACGACAAGAAAGGTTTTTCCTTCTAATCTAAAAGAGCACGTTTTACCATTAAAACTTAAGAATCATTTTAAGAAAATTAAATCCCTTTATGGCTATTTTTAAAGACCTACCAACTTTGCTTTATTATAAAGACTGTTAGAAAATACTGTAACAGTCTTGTGCCCAGCTAATTAAAAATGTCAGAATCTAAAGATCTAATTTAAGTATATACGTAACCATGAGATTACTCTGACACTCTTGTCAAAATTGAGTCCTTTGAAAATATTAATTCAGTCCAGGGAATTTCATTTGAATTGCTTATGCTGAGTCTTTTCTAAGGTAAACCCGATATTCATTACATGCCACCAAGTCTGAAATGAATCATTTTAATTGTACCCTATGTATACCAATATTCTATTAGCAGCCTAAACAAATGAGACTGTCTTGGTGAAACTCAACAACCAAATGGACACTATCATCATCAAGCTCTTAAATACTACTGGATGACAATAATTCAGGAAGAAAGCTCTAAATAATACCTAAAAACCTAATTTAAAGACAACACAAAATACAAATAACAAGTTTTATTCTAAAAATAATTAGACAATAATAAACTACAAGAAATAAGATAGCTATCTCCTTTGATCCTTAGAATGAGCTGGCCAAGGTGAAAGTGTAAATAAAACTCTACTGGTCTGGGCTCTTCAAAAAGTATCAAAAATTAGTGGAAGGAAGACTTCAGATTGAAGACAGACAACCAAATGCAATATGTGAAGTTTCATTTTATAATAGATAAAAATTGCTATAAAAGTCATCTTAGGAAAAACTGGAGAAACTGAATTATAGGCAGGATATTAAATAATAGAAGTACTGACTGTCTGAAAAGTAAAAGCGAAAGTTGCTCAGTGGTGTCCAACTCTCTGACCCCACGGACTATACAGTCCATGGAATTCTCCAGGCCAGAATACTGGAGTGGGTAGCCTTTCCCTTCTCCACGGGATCATCCCAACCCAGGGATCGAACCCAGGTCTCCTGCAATGCAGGAGGATTCTTTACCAGCTGACCCACAAGGGAAGCCCAAGAACACTGGAGTGCGTAGCCTATCCCTTCTCCAGTGGATCTTCCCAACCCAAGAATCAAACAGGGGTCTCCTGCATTGCAGAAGGATTCTTTACCAACCGAGCTATCAGGGAAGCCACTGATTGTCTAAGGTACCATTATGATGGTAATGGCTATATGAAAAGCATATCCTTATTCTTAGGAAAGCTGTGGTATTTAAGGATGAACTATCATAAAATTCTCCAACCCAGGCTTCAGCAATATGTAGACTGTGAACTTCCAGATGTTCAAGCTGATTTTAGAAAAGGCAGAGGAACCAGAGATCAAATTGCCAACATCTGCTGGATCATCGAAAAAGCTAGAGAGTTCCAGAAAAACATCTATTTCTGCTTTATTGACTATGCCAAAGCCTTTGACTGTGTGGATCACAATCAACTGTGGAAAATTCTGAAAGAGATGGGCATACCAGACCACCTGACCTGCCTCTTGAGAAACCTATATACAGGTCAGGAAGCAACAGTTAGAAGTGGACATGGAACAACAGACTGGTTCCAAATAGGAAAAGCAGTATGTCAAGGCTGTATTTTGTCACCCTGCTTATTTAACATATGCAGAGTACATCATGAGAAACGCTGGGCTGGAGGAAGCACAAGCTGGAATCAAGACTGCTGGGAGAAATATCAATAACCTCAGATATGCAGATGACACCACCCTTATGGCAGAAAGTGAAGAACTAAAGAGTCTCTTGATGAAAGTGAAAGAGGAGTGAAAAAGTTGGCTTAAAGCTCAACATTCAGAAAACTAAGATCATGGCATCTGGTCCCATCACTTCATGGGAAATAGATGGGGAAACAGTGGAAACAGTGGCTGAATTTATTTTTCTGGGCTCCAAAATCACTGCAGATGGTGATTGCAGCCATGAAATTAAAAAACGCTTACTCCTTGGAAACAAAGCTATGACCAACCTAGACAGCATATTAAAAAGCAGAGACATTACTTTCTCAACAAAGGTCCGTCTAGTCAAGGCTATGGTTTTTCCAGTGGTCATGTATGGATGTGCAAGTTGGACTATAAAGAAAGCTGAGCACTGAAGAATTGATGCTTTTGAACTGTGGTGTTGGAGAAGACTCTTGAGAGTCCCTTGGACTGCAAGGAGATCCAACCAGTCCATCCTAAAGGAGATCAGTCCTGGGTATTCATTGGAAGGACTGATGTTGAAGCTGAAACTCCAATACTTTGGCCACCTGATGCAAAGAGTTGACTCATTGGAAAAGACCCTGATGCTGGGAAAGACTGAGGGCAGGAGGAGAAGGGGACAACAGAGGATAAGATGGTTGGATGGCATCACCGACTCAATGGACATGGGTTTGGGTGGACTCTGGGAGTTGGTGATGGACAGGGAGGCCTGGCATGCTACAGTTCATGGGGTCGCAGAGTAGGACACAACTGAGTGACTGAACTGATCATGATATCTGCAATTTACTTTCAAATAGTATAGGGGGAAAAAGTATGTATATAGAGATAAAATCTCAAAGGGTAAAATGTTAAAAACTGCTGAATCTAGAGGAAGGACATACGTAATTAAACATTTTACACATTTTTAAAAGTTGGGAAATTCTTGTATTCCCAGGTGGCTCAGTGGTAAAGAATCCACCTGCTATTGCAGGAGACATGGGTTCGATCCCTAGGTGGGAAAGATCCCCTGGACAAAAAAATGGCAGCCCACTCCAATGTTATTACCTAGGAAATCCCATGGACAGAGGAGCCTGCTAGGCTCCAGTCCAAGGGGTTGCAAGAGTCAGACATGACTGAGTGACTGAACAACATTTAAGACCTACAAAAAAGTATGAAGAACAATATAAAAAATGTTCATGAACTCAACACCTACTTTAATAATACTGCCAAATCAGTTGACACTTCTTTCTTCCTACCTCCCTTCCCAACATAGATAACGAGTATCTGGAAAATAAACTCATAAAAAAAGAGTATTTTTCAAACTGGTCTTACAAAGAAATGGACTATAGGACCACTTTTTAAATCTCTCTGAAGATCTGATTTTATATTTCCTAAGTGAAACATCAAAATTTAAGTCATTCTTTATGAAAGATGTTAAATGCAATCAGTATGGTACTTAGAGGCAGATATGATAATCATCTCTAAGATATCTGATATGATCATATGATATTGTATCATATGATCTCAGATATGATCATATCTGAGATATCTCACGTCAAGGCTGAGAACATATCCCATAACCCCTATATATGTCCCTTATTCCCACTCAATGACTCTGCCTTTCATGAGTTTACCTACCTTGACATTTCTCTAAATTAGTACCCTTTTCTTGAACTTAAAATTTTCTCATCCTTTCTGTAGTTTATTTAAAAAAGAAAAGAAAAAAAAAAAAAAAAACAAAACCCTACGGTTGTTTCCAAAAATAAAACTGATGTATTAAAGATATCTTTTCAAACTATATTTTCACTATACCCCTCATTTTCCCCCCAAATACTAACATTTTCTTAAATCAACTCTTTATACTATATACTGGTGATAAGAAATCTGAAATCATCTTCAGACCTTCTTTTGCTACCCTAAAAATACTTCCTTTAAGCATCATACTATGCATCTCAATCTTAAATTGGTAAGTCAGCACTGTTTACCCCATCCACGTATTAAAATTTTGACTATGTCTTCTAAGGCTTAAAGAGTTTCTCATATAGAAGTTTATTCTGTCCACTTCAAATGTTTAGTTATCTAGGCTCTCTCCTGGTCTATTTATATCTACTATTTATCAGACTAGAAACAAGATTCTAAATAAGAACCAAGCAAATGGAGGCGTGCCTTCAATTTACATGTGCTTGTCTTCTTTTTTAATCACTCAATCCCTTCTTTAGGTAAACTGTGTGAACTGTAACGGAGGCATTTTTTGATTCTCTCGGCAAGCTACAGACCAGTTACAAACACCCAGCCCCTCTTCAAAGGCTACCTCAAAGACAAACTCCAATAATACCAACGTTGAGTGCTAATTTTGACTACTGCTGATTGAAAACCAGGCTCAACTAAAGAGAAGGGAAGCTGTATAGAGTACAAATGAAGCTTCCACAATGAGAGAAATGAGAAGGGTCCACTACATTTCTCGACACAGTGAAACTAAACTCATAAAGGCAATGTACAATGTCTTCAGGCTTTTTTTGCTTTTCCCAACATTTCCATGCATAACACATGTGCAACACCAAACAACATTCTCTGTCCTCCTATATAGGATTAAAAGTGAACAACCTCAAATTGAGTAACTCATCCTCCAAAACCAAATGTGCACAGAACCACTGCAACTGATGATTATAAGCCTCTCCTTAAACACCCTCAATGACAGGGAAAAACCTTGAGAGACTATTACATTTTTAGAAAGTTCTTCATAATATGCATCTAAATTTGTCTCCCTGTAGCTTCCTATACAAAATGGCCTGTGAAGTCAGATCAGTGTTTGAATCTTTGGACATTTATAGGCTTTGTGATCTTACACTACTTACTTAACCCTTCTGAAGCTCAGTTTCACTTGTAAAAAAAATAAGAAAACGAAATCCTCATCACTTAAAATTACAACAAATAAAAAGGACAAGTACAAAATGTTGAGCACGGTGCCAGATGTAATTACTGAACAAAAGCTCAATAAATATTAATCATTGCCACCCCCATCCTTATCTTCATTTCCCTCTTTTACATAACCTTTCTATTTGTAATGATTTCTGAAATCACACTGAAGTTTACCTTTCAGGCCAAATATCCCCCAGATTCTTGTCATTCCTCTTATGATTATGATCTTGTGTACCTTCTCTATTCTGGTAATTGTTTTCCGGATACATTAGAATTTATCAAAGTAGTACCAAGAAATGAGTGCAGATGTCTAGATATTTAAGATTATTCCCCCCTTTTACTCTGGATACTTCACATAGGTGAAGGACCAACTAGTTTCAAGGGACAGATGCAAGTATTTTTTTTTAACTTACGTTATGCTTAGAGTTAACTAGTACATGGTCTTCAAGTCAAACAATCACATAGCTTGGTCTTTTCTTTCCTTACAATAGAGCAGATCCCAAATACAGGAAGTCTTTTAATTTTCCTATTCAAAGTTTTAAGGTACATTTGATCATATAACTAAGATTAAAAATGAAGAGTCATATGATTCAAACAACTTTTTAAAAAATAATCTATCTTTTTGCTCATGTGGTAGAAATCCTATGGTTTTGTCTACCCAAAACTCTCTCCTCCTCCTTTTGGTTAAACACAAAAACAAGCAAACAAAAACACCCCAGTCCCACATTATTCCACTGGTATTCTCACTCACACAGTTGTAACTTCCCAACTTTAGAAGTAGTCCAGTGACTCGTCAGGAGTAGGTAGATATTTTTTAAAAATGGCTTATCCGAGGGGATAGTTACAGACATTGAGGGACAGACTGTGTTCTCTTTATTTGCTAGCAAAAACAATGTAGGCCTAACTTTATCATTACATAGAGGAAATAGGGGCTTCCCTGGTGGCTCAGAGGGTAAAGTGTCTGCCCGCAATGTGGGAGACCTGGTTTGATTCCCAGGTCAGGAAGATCCCCTAGAGAAGGAAATGGCAACCCACTCCAGTACTCTTGCCTGGAAAATGCCACGGACAGAGGAGCCTGGTAGGCTACAGTCTATGGGATCGCAGAGTCACAAAGGTGAAACATGGAAAGAGACAGAATCTAGTCCCTATGACTTCATCTAAATCCCTAGATCACGAAATGCCTAAAACTATGGCACAACTTGGCATTCATAGTTATATGGACCGATAAACTCCCTATACCCCTTTTTGTTTTAAGCTCACCTGAGTTGGTGATGTAGCTGCAACTGCAAGCTTTGAAAGTTGTATTCAATTTCACAGAGGGAAAATAAAGTGCTGAATCATGCAGAATCACACATTTTTAAGTATGGAATTTTTTTAACTATTATATCCCCATCACCAAGAACAGCACCTAGCACATGATAGGGCTCAAGTATTATTTTTTTAATGAGCTAAGAGATCACAGTGATCATCTAATCCAACCATCTCATGTGACAGGTAGCAAGTTGAGTTCCAAAGAGATTAAGTCACAAAGCATGCTGGTAGCAGAGCCAAGACACCTGCTTTGGTTGGGCTTACGGCTCTCTTAACAACACTTTTCACTTTTATGTACTAACACGAAAAAAAAGTCACTTGTTAAAACCAAAGGGCAGTAAAACCTACCTTTTTTTTTTGGCTCTGCTGCCTGACACACAGGATTTTAGTTCCCTGACCAAGGACTGAACCCCAGCTCCCTACAGTGGAAGCACAAGCCACTGGACCGCCAGGGAAGTCCCAGAACCTACTACTTTTCATTTACTTCCCAAAACTAAACCTAAAATTCTCACTCTACTGCAGCAGCTTAGCTAAATAAGACACAGGACATTACTGTTACAGAAGCCTCAAGGCTCTGGCACTTTCCTCTGAGGTACACATCCTTGAACTTTTTTATTCTCCAGAGTGTAATTACTATGCTCACTGTCACAGTCTAAACTCTTCCTTTGGGAGCTAACGAAGTGACTTCAACCCATCTCCCATTCTATATTCATCCCAATAAGCCATCACAGTAGTCCTATCATCACTGTAATTCAGATCATTAAAGCTTAAGGTAATAGTGTGTCTTAAATTCAAATGAGATTCTTTATGTATGGCAGACAGAATATTCTGTTTGGAAATCCTGGATTCTTATTTTGATCTTGGCATTTTGCCATCTTACAGGTCTATTTATTAAAAGTTGAGAAACTTTTAACTTTCACCTCATCACTAATCACTTTAACAATTTTTGATTTGTCTTTTTAGTCACTAGCAAAATAGAGTAAAAGAAAAACTTAGAAGTCTCTAAAGTGAATTAGTACTCCATAAATTTTTATTGATATCAATCTTTATAAACACAGAATTTTTTCTAAGTAACCTCCCAATTCAATTCTTCAACTGGTTTTGCCAAGTGAAGAGCTAACATTCTGAAATCAAGCTGCTTTCTGCAAAGTTTTTTGGGGGCTCCAAAATCACTAGAGATGGTGACTACAGCCATGAAATTAACTCTTCTTCTTGGAAGAAAAGTCATGACCACCCTAGACAGCATATTAAAAAGCAGAGACATTACTTTGCCAACAAAAGTCTGTCTAGTCAAAGCTATGGTTTTTCCAGTGGTCATGTATGGATGTGAGAGTTGGACTATAAAGAAAGCTGAGCACTGAAGAATTGATGCTTTTGAACTGTGGTATTGGAGAAGACTCTTGAGAGTTCCTTGGACTGCAAAGGGATCCAACCAGTCCATCCTAAAGAAAATCAGTCCTGAACATTCATTGGAAGGACTGATGCTAAAGCTGGAACTCCAATACTTTGGCCACCAGATGCAAAGAACTGACTCATTTGAAAAGACCCTGATGCTGGGAAAGACTGAGGGCTGGAAGAGAAGGGGACAACAGAGGATTAGATGGTTGGATGGCATCACCGGCTCAATGGACATGAGCCTGAGTAAACTCCGGGAATTGGTGATGGACAGGGAGGCCTGGCGTGCTGCAGTTCATGGGGTCGCAAAGAGTTGGACACGACTGAGCAACTGAAGTGAACTGAAGCAGATAAAGATATTTACTGTTAATATGATCTTGAAGGCCATACCTGCTAAATTTAAGAACACAATTTACTCCACAAGAATAAAGTAATTGTATAATACACAGCATGAACCTCCATAAGCTTTATTCAAAATGTAGCCCAAAGAATGCAAAACACTCTGGGAGTTTTCGCTCTTCAAAGCAACAAGACACAAATTTGAAGTGTCTTAATTTCTCATACCCAAACTACAAACTTATTTCTCTTTACACCTTAAAAACATCATTTACGATGACTAATTCATCTTTAAATCAGGAGCATTTGTATAAACTTTTTCTTAAATACATCCTCTTTAAACCTAGTTATTATAAAAGAATCAAGAAAACCCATGAAAAGCCAAATAATGTAAATCTCTTAAGTCTTACTGCACACTTTTACAATCTTCCAGCTAGTGTTGAAGAGGTTACCCATCATTGTACCTAACATACATTTACCTAAACAGTTTGATCACGAAGTCTTCTGGGGCTAGGCTGAGGTGGAGTCAAACCCTTCTCAGTTAGATGAATTACCGTATTTCTGAATGATGATGCACTAGACAATAAATTTCTATTTAGGGCATTCCTGTCCTAGTAAAATTTTATTATGTACAGGTTTCCACAACCGCAATGATTTCAAGATAGTATCCAACATTACATGAAGAAAAATGTTTAAAAACAGGAAAAATAATCCGACATTAGATTCAACAGTGCAATATTGGCTCTACTATTAAATAAAAGCAATTCACACTCTCCTAAGACAAAAAAAAGCAGTTAAAATCTGAATTTTTCCTGCCTGGGTAATTTAAAAGCTGCATTAGATCACTGAATTACAATTTCAGGTTGTAATTCAGTGTAGGAAAGCACGAAGTTCAACTTTCACATTTTACAAAGAGAACTCAGAAAAGTAGTTAACTGACTTTACCAAGGTCACACATTGTATACTAGCTTTGACTCCCCAAGCCCTGCCCAGAGCTACTTCCACTACTAAATACAATTCACTTTGAATGTATTAATTATACTTTATTTTCTTCCCAACAGCTAAAATAATAGTATTGGCTTAATATTTAATCTGTTTTCAAAAACAATTTTTCGTAAACTGGTTAAAGTATCTTTCCAAGACACTCAATGGAAGACATTTCACGCCACCGCACAAAAACTCAACCAAGACTTTTGGCAAAAGAAATATGCTGATTCAATGCATCTAAATATCAGCTATAATATTCCAACATTCCTGTTTTCAGTTTCCACGATGGAGTTGATTTTGAACTAAAACTTCCTAAGAAGAAATGCACTTCTTTTATTCACACTTCCAAGTTACACTCTGAATATTCCAAATAGCTAGGTACAGAAGTTGAAAGCTGTATCTAGCCATAAGAAAACTATTTAGAGGAAGAAAAAGTTCCTTTTTTAAATGTCTTGCAACATAATCCTCTTTGTAAACTCTAAATTCTACTGACCAGAATTTTTTACGTTAAAATGCAAACAAGAGCTGAAAGACTTCTGACTTCTAATTTGCCTCTTATAAAAGGTGAAAAACATTTTAATCTGATATTAGAACATATGTGCACAATTCCGAAAATTTCAGGTATAGTTTTTTTTTTAATCAGTTAGAATGTGTTACATGTTTAAGGAACACCTAAGTCATAAAGACAGCTTAAGTGCACCAAAAATGGCAAAAAAAAAACTTTTGCTTTGCTTCGCGTCCTTAAAGTTTCCATTCAACTGAAGTTGAGTTACCACTTGCTCCGGATGAAACAATTTTCACATTCCTTCTGCCTCTATCTAAGCTTTTTGATGCGAAAAACAAGAATCTCGGAACGTGTGTCTGATGCAGTTCTGAGTTCAGTTTTATGGAACAAATTGGGAACAAACTGCCCAGGAAAAACTGAGATTTAAGATTCCTTTACTTTAAAGTAGCGGTATGCGAACACCTGCCAACACATTTTATTTTTAATCGAAGAGCCGAAAACTGTACTGAGCAATAACCATGAAACTGGGGAGCAAAGCATGCGCACCAGACCTAGCAGGAATAAAAAAAATATAATTAAACCTTGAGGGGAACTGGGTTGTGAGCTCCTCAGCGTAATCTGTCAGTGAGCCGAGGCTCTCCTCAGCATCTAGGCTTAGAGATCCCTGGGCGGAACCGA